>NC_086448.1:721225088-721546206 GCF_028390025.1 Pseudophryne corroboree
TAAAATACGAGGGGGTCCTGCATAGAGCAGAAGTGGTTTCCCTTATATGCTGCACACCCCTGAATCAGTAACTGAAGCCCCTGTTCTCTACTGCAGTATGGCTCATCTATAATGGGGGTGGGTCATGTGATGCACATGAAATGCTGGGGTCCTGGGGGGGCCCATACCGCACATCTTGCACCCATTTTTTCAATACTTAACTTTGGAGTCCCACGTAGGCAGCAGCTATGTGGCAGAAACCACTGGAAAAATGGTGTGGTGGCCATTTTCTCAGCATTTCGCACATGTGCAGTAGGAAAATCACTGGGGAAATGGCCACCATTTTCCCAGAGACCTGCGTATGTGCACTAGACTCTGGGACAGTGCATGGATCTCCTAGTGCCCAGAGTTATTGCTCTGCTGCCTAGAGAGGAGGGGGCCTGGATGGAGACTGACCACAGGCCTTCTCCTCTCTTGATGCACCCCTTTATACACATACACCCACAGAAATTGGGAGGTGTAGAGAAAAGACCTCTCTAGTCCATGTGATAATTGCTACACAGTAAGCGGAGATACATTACATAAATTCTACTACTGCGATGGTATGCTTGGAAAGGAGAGACGCCACTGTATAATTAAAATGAGAGAGATGAAAGGGTTAAACCTTTATTTGCCTTGTTTTTGGGACCCCATTTGTTACAGCCTCCCATAGAATTGGATGCATTTTAAGTAAAAGAAACACACACATTTTTTAACAAAAAAAGCAAAAGTGTGTGTTTGCTGTGCCGCACATATCATACTATGGTCACACCCCACGCTGTGCGCTTTCCTTTTAAAGATTTTCCCAGTTTCTCTGACGTCCTAGTGGATGCTGGGGACTCCGTCAGGACCATGGGGAATAGCGGCTCCGCAGGAGACAGGGCACAAAAGTAAAAGCTTTAGGATCAGGTGGTGTGCACTGGCTCCTCCCCCTATGACCCTCCTCCAAGCCTCAGTTAGATTTTTGTGCCCGGCCGAGAAGGGTGCAATCTAGGTGGCTCTCCTAAAGAGCTGCTTAGAGTAAAAGTTTTGTTAGGTTTTTTATTTTCAGTGAGTCCTGCTGGCAACAGGCTCACTGCATCGAGGGACTTAGGGGAGAGAAGTGAACTCACCTGCGTGCAGGATGGATTGGCTTCTTAGGCTACTGGACACCATTAGCTCCAGAGGGAGTCGGAACACAGGTCTCACCCTGGGGTTCGTCCCGGAGCCGCGCCGCCGACCCCCTTGCAGATGCCGAAAAGTGAAGAGGTCCAGAAACCGGCGGCAGAAGACTTTTCAGTCTTCATAAGGTAGCGCACAGCACTGCAGCTGTGCGCCATTGTTGTCAGCACACTTCATAGCAGCGGTCACTGAGGGTGCAGGGCGCTGGGGGGGGCGCCCTGGGCAGCAATGATAGTACCTTATTCTGGCTAAAAATACATCACATATAGCCCCTGGGGGCTATATGGATGTATTTAACCCCTGCCAGGTCTCAGAAAAACGGGAGAAGAAGCCCGCCGAAAAGGGGGCGGGGCCTATTCTCCTCAGCACACAGCGCCATTTTCCCTCACAGAAATGCTGGTGGGAAGGCTCCCAGGCTCTCCCCTGCACTGCACTACAGAAACAGGGTTAAAACAGAGAGGGGGGGCACTTATTTGGCGATATGACTATATATATTAAAATGCTATAAGGGAAAAACACTTATATAAAGGTTGTCCCTGTATAATTATAGCGTTTTTGGTGTGTGCTGGCAAACTCTCCCTCTGTCTCCCCAAAGGGCTAGTGGGGTCCTGTCCTCTGTCAGAGCATTCCCTGTGTGTGTGCTGTGTGTCGGTACGTGTGTGTCGACATGTATGAGGACGATGTTGGTGAGGAGGCGGAGCAATTGCCTGTAATGGTGATGTCACTCTCTAGGGAGTCGACACCGGAATGGATGGCTTATTTAAGGAATTACGTGATAATGTCAACACGCTGCAAGGTCGGTTGACGACATGAGACGGCCGGCAAACCAATTAGTACCTGTCCAGGCGTCTCAAACACCGTCAGGGGCGTTAAAACGTCCTTTTACCTCAGTCGGTCGACACAGACACGGACACTGACTCCAGTGTCGACGGTGAAGAAACAAACGTATTTTCCTTTAGGGCCACACGTTACTTGTTAAGGGCAATGAAGGAGGTGTTACATATTTCTGATACTACAAGTACCACAAAAAAGGGTATTATGTGGAGTGTGAAAAAACTACCTGTAGTTTTTCCTGAATCAGATAAATTAAATGAAGTGTTTGATGATGCGTGGGTTTCCCCCGATAGAAAATTATTGGCGGTATACCCTTTCCCGCCAGAAGTTAGGGCGCGTTGGGAAACACCCCTTAGGGTGGATAAGGCGCTCACACGCTTATCAAAACAAGTGGCGGTACCGTCTCCAGATAGGGCCGCCCTCAAGGAGCCAGCTGATAGGAGGCTGGAAAATATCCTAAAAAGTATATACACACATACTGGTGTTATACTGCGACCAGCGATCGCCTCAGCCTGCATGTGCAGCGCTGGGGTGGCTTGGTCGGATTCCCTGACTGAAAATATTGATACCCTTGACAGGGACAGTATTTTATTGACTATAGAGCATTTAAAGGATGCATTTCTATATATGCGAGATGCACAGAGGGATATTTGCACTCTGGCATCAAGAGTAAGTGCGATGTCCATATCTGCCAGAAGTTGTTTATGGACACGACAGTGGTCAGGTGATGCAGATTCCAAACGGCACATGGAAGTATTGCCGTATAAAGGAGAAAAAGACAACGTCTTTTCAGCCTCAGTCCTTTCGTCCCCATAAGGGCAAGCGGGCAAAAGGCCAGTCATATCTGCCATGGGATAGAGGAAAGGGAAGAAGACTGCAGCAGGCAGCCCATTCCCAGAAACAGAAGCCCTCCACCGCTTCTGCCAAGTCCTCAGCATGACGCTGGGGCCGTACAAGCGGACTCGGGTGCGGTGGGGGGGGTCGTCTCAAGAGTTTCAGCACGCAGTGGGCTCACTCGCAAGTGGACCCCTGGATCCTACAAGTAGTATCCCAGGGGTACAGATTGGAAATTCGAGACGTCTCCCCCTCGCAGGTTCCTGAAGTCTGCTTTACCAACGTCTCCCTCCGACAGGGAGGCAGTAGTGGAAACGATTCACAAGCTGTATTCCCAGCAGGTGATAATCAAAGTACCCCTCCTACAACAAGGAAAGGGGTATTATTCCACACTATATTGTGGTACTGAAGCCAGACGGCTCGGTGAGACCTATTCTAAATCTGAAATAGTTGAACACTTACATACAAAGGTTCAAATCAAGATGGAGTCACTCAGAGCAGTGATAGCGAACCAGGAAGAAGGGGACTATATGGTGTCCCGGGACATCAGGGATGCTTACCTCCATGTCCCAATTTGCCCTTCTCACCAAGGGTACCTCAGGTTCGTGGTACAGAACTGTCACTATCAGTTTCAGACGCTGCCGGTTGGATTGTCCACGGCACCCCGGGTCCTTACCAAGGTAATGGCCGAAATGATGATTCTTCTTCAAAGAAAATGGACGATCTCCTGATAGGGGCAAGGTCCAGAGAACAGTTGGAGGTCGGAGTAGCACTATCTCAAGTAGTTCTACGACAGCACGGGTGGATTCTAAATATTCCAAAACCGCAGCTGTTTCCGACGACACGTCTGCTGTTCCTAGGGATGATTCTGGACACAGTCCAGAAAAAGGTGTTTCTCCCGGAGAAGAAAGCCAGGGAGTTATCCGAGCTAGTCAGGAACCTCCTAAAACCAGGAAAAGTGTCAGTGCATCATTGCACAAGGGTCCTGGGAAAAATGGTGGCTTCTTACGAAGCGATTCCATTCGGTAGATTTCACGCAAGAACTTTTCAGTGGGATCTGCTGGAAAAATGGTCCGGATCGCATCTTCAGATGCATCAGCGGATAACCCTGTCTCCAAGGACAAGGGTGTTTCTTCTGCGGTGGCTGCAGAGTGCTCATCTACTAAAGGGCCGCAGACTCGGCTTTCAGGACTGGGTCCTGGTGACCACGGATGCCAGCCTGAGAGGCTGGGGAGCAGTCACACAGGGAAAAAATTTCCAGGGAGTGTGATCAAGTCTGGAGACTTCTCTCCACATAAATATACTGGAGCTAAGGGCAATTTACAATGTTCTAAGCTTAGCAAGACCTCTGCTTCAAGGTCAGCCGGTATTGATCCAGTGGGACAACATCACGGCAGTCGCCCACGTAAACAGACAGGGCGGCACAAGAAGCAGGAGGGCAATGGCAGAAACTGCAAGGATTCTTCGCTGGGCGAAAAATCATGTGATAGCACTGTCAGCAGTGTTCATTCCGGGAGTGGACAACTGGGAAGCAGACTTCCTCAGCAGGCACGACCTCCACCCGGGAGAGTGGGGACTTCATCGGGAAGTATTCCACATGATTGTGAACCGTTGGGAAAGACCAAAGGTGGACATGATGGCGTCCCGCCTGAACAAAAAACTGGACAGGTATTGCGCCAGGTCAAGAGACCCTCAAGCAATATCTGTGGACGTTCTGGTAACACCGTGGGTGTACCAGTCGGTGTATGTGTTCCCTCCTCTGCTTCTCATAACCAAGGTACTGAGAATTATAAGACGTAGAGGAGTAAGAACTATACTCGTGGCTCCGGATTGGCCAAGAAGGACGTGGCACCCGGAACTTCAAGAAATGCTCACAGAGGACTCATGGCCTCTGCCGCTAAGAAGGGACTTGCTTCAGCAAGTACCAGGTCTGTTCCAAGACTTACCGCGGCTGCGTTTGACGGCATGGCGGTGGAACGCCAGATCCTAAGGGAAAAAGGCATTCCGGAAGAGGTCATTCCTACCCTGGTCAAAGCCAGGAAGGAGGTGACCGCAAAACATTATCACCACATGTGGCGAAAATATGTTGCGTGGTGTGAGGCCAGGAAGGCTCCACGAAGAAATTTCAACTCGGTCGATTCCTGCATTTCCTGCAAACAGGAGTGTCTATGGGCCTCAAATTGGGGTCCATTAAGGTTCAAATTTCGGCCCTGTCAATTTTCTTCCAGAAAGAATTGGCTTCAGTTCCTGAAGTCCAGAAGTTTGTCAAGGGAGTATTGCATATACAACCCCCTTTTTGTGCCTCCAGTGGCACTGTGGGATCTCAACGTAGTTCTGGGATTCCTCAAATCACATTTTAAACCGCTCAAATCTGTGGATTTGAAATATCTCACATGAAAAGTGACCATGCTGTTGGCCCTGGCCTCGGCCAGGCGAGTGTCAGAATTGGCGGCTTTGTCTCACAAAAGCCATATCTGATTGTCCATTCGGACAGGGCAGAGCTGCGGACTCGTCCCCAGTTTCTTCCTAAGGTGGTGTCAGCGTTTCACCTGAACCAGCTTATTGTGGTACCTGCGGCTACTAGGGACTTGGAGGACTCCAAGTTGCTAGATGTTGTCAGGGCCCTGAAAATATAGGTTTCCAGGACGGCTGGAGTCAGGAAAACTGACTCGCTGTTATCCTGTATGCACCCAACAAACTGGGTGCTCTTGCTTCTAAGCAGACGATTGCTCGTTGGATTTGTAGCACATTTCAACTTGCACATTCTGTGGCAGGCCTGCCACAGCCTAAATCTGTCAAGGCCCATTCCACAAGGAAGGTGGGCTCATCCTGGGCGGCTGCCCGAGGGGTCTCGGCATTACAACTCTGCCGAGCAGCTACGTGGTCGGGGGAGAACACGTTTGTAAAATTCTACAAATTTGATACCCTGGCTAAAGAGGACCTGGAGTTCTCTCATTCGGTGCTGCAGAGTCATCCGCACTCTCCCGCCCGTTTGGGAGCTTTGGTATAATCCCCATGGTCCTGACGGAGTCCCCAGCATCCACTAGGACGTCAGAGAAAATAAGATTTTACTTACCGATAAATCTATTTCTCGTAGTCCGTAGTGGATGCTGGGCGCCCATCCCAAGTGCGGATTGTCTGCAATACTTGTACATAGTTATTGTTACAAAAAATAAGATTTTACTTACCGATAAATCTATTTCTCGTAGTCCGTAGTGGATGCTGGGACTCCGTAAGGACCATGGGGAATAGCGGCTCCGCAGGAGACAGGGCACAAAATAAAAGCTTAAGGATCAGGTGGTGTGCACTGGCTCCTCCCCCTATGACCCTCCTCCAAGCCTCAGTTAGGATACTGTGCCCGGACGAGCGTACATAATAAGGAAGGATCTTGAATCCCGGGTAAGACTCATACCAGCCACACCAATCACACCGTACAACTCGTGATCTGAACCCAGTTAACAGTATGATAAATGCAAAGGAGCCTCTGAAAAGATGGCTCAAACAATAATAACCCGAATTTTTGTAACAATAACTATATACAAGTATTGCAGACAATCCGCACTAGGGATGGGCGCCCAGCATCCACTACGGACTACGAGAAATAGATTTATCGGTAAGTAAAATCTTATTTTCTCTGACGTCCTAGTGGATGCTGGGACTCCGTAAGGACCATGGGGATTATACCAAAGCTCCCAAACGGGCGGGAGAGTGCGGATGACTCTGCAGCACCGAATGAGAGAACTCCAGGTCCTCCTCAGCCAGGGTATCAAATTTGTAGAATTTAGCAAACGTGTTTGCCCCTGACCAAGTAGCTGCTCGGCAAAGTTGTAAAGCCGAGACCCCTCGGGCAGCCGCCCAAGATGAGCCCACTTTCCTTGTGGAATGGGCTTTTACTGATTTTGGCTGTGGCAATCCTGCCACGGAATGTGCAAGCTGAATTGTACTACAAATCCAACGAGCAATCGTCTGCTTTGAAGCAGGAGCACCCAGCTTGTTGGGTGCATACAGGATAAACAGCGAGTCAGTTTTCCTGACTCCAGCCGTCCTGGAAACATATATTTTCAGGGCCCTGACAACGTCTAGCAACTTGGAGTCCTCCAAGTCCCTAGTAGCCGCAGGCACCACAATAGGTTGGTTCATGTGAAATGCAGAAAACACCTTAGGTAGAAATTGAGGACGAGTCCTCAATTCCGCCCTGTCAGAATGAAAAATTAAGTAAGGGCTTTTATATGATAAAGCCGCCAATTCTGACACACGCCTGGCTGAAGCCAAGGCTAACAGCATCGACACCTTCCACGTGAGATATTTTAAGTCCACAGTGGAAAGTGGTTCAAACCAATGTGATTTTAGAAAACTCAATACAACATTGAGATCCCAAGGTGCCACTGGAGGCACAAAAGGAGGCTGTATGTGCAGCACCCCTTTCACAAATGTCTGAACTTCAGGTACTGAAGCCAGTTCTTTCTGGAAGAAAATCGACAAGGCCGAAATTTGAACCTTAATGGACCCTAATTTTAGGCCCATAGACAGTCCTGTTTGCAGGAAATGCAGGAAACGACCCAGTTGAAATTCCTCTGTAGGGGCCTTCTTGGCCTCACACCACGCAACATATTTACGTCAAATGCGGTGATAATGTTTTGCGGTTACTTCCTTCCTGGCTTTGACCAGAGTAGGGATGACTTCTTCTGGAATGCCCTTTTCCTTTAGGATCCGGCGTTCAACCGCCATGCCGTCAAACGCAGCCGCGGTAAGTCTTGGAACAGACAAGGCCCCTGCAGTAGCAGGTCCTTTCTTAGAGGTAGAGGCCACGGTTCGTCCGTGAGCATCTCTTGAAGTTCCGGGTACCAAGTCCTTCTTGGCCAATCCGGAACCACGAGTATAGTTCTTACTCCTCTCCTTCTTATGATTCTCAGTACTTTTGGTATGAGAGGCAGAGGAGGGAACACATACACTGACTGGTACACCCACGGCGTTACCAGAGCGTCCACTGCTATTGCCTGAGGGTCCCTTGACCTGGTGCAATATCTGTCCAGTTTTTTGTTTAGACGTGACGCCATCATGTCCACCTTTGGTTTTTCCCAACGGTTTACAATCAGGTAGAAGACTTCTGGGTGAAGTCCCCACTCTCCCGGGTGAAGGTCGTGTCTGCTGAGGAAGTCTGCTTCCCAGTTGTCCACTCCCGGAATGAATACTGCTGACAGTGCTATCACACGATTTTCCGCCCAGCGAAGAATCCTTGCAGCTTCTGCCATTGCCCTCCTGCTTCTCGTGCCGCCCTGTCTGTTTACGTGGGCGACTGACGTGATGTTGTCCGATTGGATCAACACCGCCTGACCCTGAAGCAGAGGTTTTGCTTGACTTAGGGCATTGTAAATGGCCCTTAGTTCCAGAATGTTTATATGAAGAGACGTTTCCAAGCTTGACCACAGGCCCTGGAAATTCCTTCCCTGTGTGACTGCTCCCCAGCCTCTCAGGCTGGCATCCGTGGTTACCAGGATCCAATCCTGAATGCCAAATCTGCGGCCCTCTAGTAGATGAGCACTCTGCAGCCACCACAGGAGAGACACCCTTGTCCTTGGCGACAGGGTTATCCGCTGATGCATCTGCAGATGCGATCCGGACCATTTGTCCAGTAGATCCCACTGAAATGTTCTTGTATGGAATCTTCCGAATGGAATCGCTTCGTAAGAAGCCACCATTTTCCCCAGGACCCTCGTGCACTGATGTACTGAGACCTGTCCTGGTTTTAGGAGGTTCCTGACTAGCTCGGATAACTCCCTGGCCTTCTCCTCCGGGAGAAACACCTTCTTCTGGACTGTGTCCAGAATCATTCCTAGGAACAGTAGACGTGTCGTTGGAATCAGCTGCGATTTTGGAATATTTAGAATCCACCCGTGCTGACGTAACACTACCTGAGATAGTGCTACTCCGACTTCTAACTGTTCCCTGGATCTTGCCCTTATCAGGAGATCGTCCAAGTAAGGGATAATTAAAATGCCTTTTCTTCGTAGAAGAATCATCATTTCGGCCATTACCTTGGTAAAGACCCGAGGTGCCGTGGACAATCCAAACGGCAGCGTCTGAAACTGATAATGACAGTTTTGTACTACAAACCTGAGGTACCCTTGGTGAGAAGGGTATATTGGGACGTGGAGATAAGCATCTTTGATGTCCAGAGACACCATATAGTCCCCTTCTTCCAGGTTCGCTATCACTGCTCTGAGTGACTCCATCTTGAATTTGAACCTTTTTATGTAAGTGTTCAAAGATTTCAGATTTAAAATTGGTCTCACCGAGCCGTCCGGCTTCGGTACCACAAACAGCGTGGAATAATACCCCTTTCCTTGTTGCAGGAGGGGTACCTTGATTATCACCTGCTGGGAATACAGCTTGTGAATGGCTTCCAAAACTGCCTCCCTGTCGGAGGGAGACTTTGGTAAAGCAGACTTCAGGAAACGACGAGGGGGAAACGCCTCGAATTCCAGTTTGTACCCCTGCGATACTACCTGTAGAATCCAGGGATCCACTTTCGAGTGTACTTATGGGAACGAAAGGACTGAGTTTGAAAAGACGGTGTCTTTTTCTGCTGATGTGGAGTGACCTGGGGTAAAAAGGTGGATTTTCCAGCCGTTGCCGTGGCCACCAGGTCCGATAGACCAGCCCCAAATAACTCCTCCCCTTTATACGGCAATACTTCCATGTGCCGTTTGGAATCCGCATCCCCTGACCACTGTCGCGTCCATAACGCTCTTCTGGCAGAGATGGACATAGCACTTACTCTTGATGCCAGGGTGCAAATATCCCTCTGTGCATCACGCATATATAGCAATGCATCCTTTAAATGTTCTATAGTTAACAAAATATTGTCCCTATCCAGGGTATCAATATTCTCGGTCAGGGAATCCGACCATGCGACTCCAGCACTGCACATCCAGGCTGAGGCGATTGCTGGTCGCAGTATAACACCAGTATGTGTGTATATACTTTTTAGGATATTTTCCAGCCTTCTATCAGCCGGTTCTTTGAGGGTGGCCGTATCAGGGGACGGTAACGCTACTTGTTTAGATAAACGTGTGAGCGCCTTATCTACCCTAGGGGGTGTTTCCCAGCGCGTCCTAACCTCTGGCGGGAAAGGATATAGTGCTAATAATTTTTTAGAAATTAGCTGTTTTTTATCGGGGAAAACCCACGCTTTTTCACACACCTCATTTATTTCATCTGACTCAGGAAAAACTATTGGTAGTTTTTTCTCACCCCACATAATACCCTTCTTTGTGGTACTTGTAGTGTCAGAAAGGTTCAATGCCTCTTTCATTGCTGTGATCATGTAACGTGTGGCCCTGCTGGACATCACGTTTGTCTCGTCACCGTCGACACTAGACTCAGTATCTGTGTCTGGGTCTGTGTCGACCCACTGAGGTAACGGGCGTTTTAGCGCCCCTGACGGTGTCTGAGACGCCTGGACAGGCACTAATTGATTTGCCGGCTGTCTCATGTCGTCAACAGTTTTTTGCAAATTGCTGACATTATCACTTAATTGTTTAAATACAATCATCCAGTCAGGTGTCGACTCCCTAGGGGGTGACATCACTAACACAGGCAACTGCTCCGCTTCCACCTCATTTTCCTCCTCATACATGTCGACACACGCGTACCGACACACAGCACACACACCGGGAATGCTCTGATAGAGGACAGGACCCCACTTAGCCCTTTGGAGAGACAGAGGGAGAGTCTGCCAGCACACACCCAGCGCTATATATATATATATATACACAGGGATAACCTTATATAAGTGTTACTCCCTTATAGCTGCTGTTAATATATTTATTTGCTGCCAAACGTGCCCCCCCTTCTCTTTTTTACCCTGATTCTGAAGCAGGACTGCAGGGGAGAGTCAGGGAGCCGTCCTTCCAGCGGAGCTGTGAGGGAAAATGGCGCTTGTGTGCTGAGGAGATAGGCTCCGCCCCTTCACGACGTCCTTATCTCCCGCTTTTTCTGTGTAAAATGGCAGGGGTAAAATACATCCATATAGCCCAGGAGCTATATGTGATGTATTCTTTTTAGCCACCTAAGGTATATACTGTAATATTGCATCTCAGGGCGCTCCCCCCCCAGCGCCCTGCACCCTCAGTGACCGGAGTGTGAAGTGTGCTGAGAGCAATGGCGCACAGCTGCGGTGCTGTGCGCTACCTTAGTCTGAAGACAGGATCGTCTTCTGCCGCCGATTTCACC
This sequence comes from Pseudophryne corroboree, assembly GCF_028390025.1. Taxonomy (NCBI): domain Eukaryota; kingdom Metazoa; phylum Chordata; class Amphibia; order Anura; family Myobatrachidae; genus Pseudophryne; species Pseudophryne corroboree. The sequence goes on from NC_086448.1 coordinate 721,236,171, forward strand.
GGACCTCTTCGTCTCTTCTGGCTCTGTAAGGGGGACGGCGGCGCGGCTCTGGTGACCCATCCAGGCTGAACCTGTGATCGTCCCTCTGGAGCTAATGTCCAGTAGCCTAAGAAACCCGATCCACTCTGCACTCAGGTGAGTCCGTTTCTTCTCCCCTTAGTCCCACGATGCAGTGAGCCTGTTGCCAGCAGGACTCACTGAAAATAAAAAATCCTAAACTAAACTTTTATTCTAAGCAGCTCAGGAGAGCCACCTAGATTGCACCCTTCTCGGCCGGGCACAAAAATCTAACTGAGGCTTGGAGGAGGGTCATAGGGGGAGGAGCCAGTGCACACCACCTGATCCTTAAGCTTTTATTTTGTGCCCTGTCTCCTGCGGAGCCGCTATTCCCCATGGTCCTTACGGAGTCCCAGCATCCACTAGGACGTCAGAGAAATCGGGTTATTATTGTTGTGAGCCATCTTTTCAGAGGCTCCGCTGTTATCATGCTGTTAACTGGGTTCAGATCACAGGTTGTACAGTGTGATTGGTGTGGCTGGTATGAGTCTTACCCGGGATTCAAAATCCTTCCTTATTGTGTACGCTCGTCCGGGCACAGTATCCTAACTGAGGCTTGGAGGAGGGTCATAGGGGGAGGAGCCAGTGCACACCACCTGATCCTAAAGCTTTTACTTTTGTGCCCTGTCTCCTGCGGAGCCGCTATTCCCCATGGTCCTGACGGAGTCCCCAGCATCCACTACGGACTACGAGAAATAGATTTATCGGTAAGTAAAATCTTATTTTCCCAACACACACAGTCTCATCTTTGGCATATTACTTGATAGACTTCACAGGAGACCACCACAGACACACTTTTACAGACAGTATGCTTAGGGAAAGGGCACCCCCTGCTCTTCCTCTACATGACAAAAGATGTGTGGTGTACTCACCATCGCCTGTACTGACCGCACCATTCCGGTAACTGCTGGCTGGTGCCTCGGTTCCCAGGCTCGTCACAGAGTGGCTGTGTGTCTCCTTGTCAGAAGGCTATAGCAATGACAACAAATACAGAGCATTAGTATAAATGACAATTAACTTTTATATGCGACAATGGCAGCACAGAATGGAAAACTTTTCCAATTTATAAGCATTGTTATTTAGTAGAAATAACTCAACATTTAACGTTAAAATAATATGCTTACATATATACAATTAATGCAACCAACTCTAACCTTTCCTCTGAATTAACAAACAAGTAGGATGTATGTAGAATATTTAGTTCTTCGAATGGGAATACAACGAGTGTGAGCACTGTTAAGTTGCTTGCGGTGTCAGAAATTGGTTTATTTAATATGAGGGTTATCAGGAGAGAGAAAGTCCTCAGAAGAGCAGGTACTAGGGTGTGTTTGGAGAGAGGACGTGCCGGAGAGCAGGTACTAGGGCGTGTTTAGGGAGGGTATTTGGAGAGAGGAAGTGCCGGAGAGCAGGTACTAGGGTGTGTTTGGAGAGAGGAAGTGCCGGAGAGCAGGTTCTAGGGCGTGTTTAGGGAGGGTATTTTGAGAGAGGAAGTGCCGGTGAGCAGGTTCTAGGGCGTGTTTACGGAGGGTATTTGGAGAGAGGAAGTGCAGGAGAGCAGGTACTAGGGCGTGTTTACGGAGGAGAGGAAGTGCAGTAGAGAAGGTACTAGTGCGTGTTTAGGGAGGGTATTTGGAGAGGAAGTGCAGTAGAGAAGGTACTAGTGCGTGTTTAGGGATGGTATTTGGAGAGAGGAAGTGCAGGAGAGCAGGTTCTAGGGCATGTTTAGGGATGGTATTTGGAGAGAGGAAGTGCAGGAGAGAAGGTACTAGTGCGTGTTTAGGGAGGGTATTTGGAGAGAGGAAGTGCAGTAGAGAAGGTACTAGTGCGTGTTTAGGGATGGTATTTGGAGAGAGGAAGTGCAGTAGAGAAGGTACTAGTGCGTGTTTAGGGATGGTATTTGGAGAGGAAGTGCAGGAGAGCAGGTACTAGTGCGTGTTTAGGGATGGTATTTGGAGAGGAAGTGCAGTAGAGAAGGTACTAGTGCGTGTTTAGGGAGGGTATTTGGAGAGGAAGTGCAGGAGAGAAGGTACTAGTGCGTGTTTAGGGAGGGTATTTGGAGAGGAAGTGCAGGAGAGCAGGTACTAGTGCGTGTTTAGGGAGGGTATTTGGAGAGAGGAAGTGCAGTAGAGAAGGTACTAGTGCGTGTTTAGGGAGGGTATTTGGAGAGAGTAAGTGCAGTAGAGAAGGTACTAGTGCGTGTTTAGGGAGGGTATTTGGAGAGGAAGTGCAGTAGAGAAGGTACTAGTGCATGTTTAGGGATGGTATTTGGAGAGAGGAAGTGCAGTAGAGAAGGTACTAGTGCGTGTTTAGGGAGGGTATTTGGAGAGGAAGTGCAGGAGAGAAGGTACTAGTGCGTGTTTAGGGAGGGTATTTGGAGAGGAAGTGCAGTAGAGAAGGTACTAGTGCGTGTTTAGGGAGGGTATTTGGAGAGGAAGTGCAGTAGAGAAGGTACTAGGGCGTATTTAGGGAGGGTATTTGGAGAGAGGAAGTGCAGTAGAGAAGGTACTAGTGCGTGTTTAGGGATGGTATTTGGAGAGAGGAAGTGCAGGAGAGAAGGTACTAGTGCGTGTTTAGGGATGGTATTTGGAGAGAGGAAGTGCAGTAGAGAAGGTACTAGTGCGTGTTTAGGGATGGTATTTGGAGAGAGGAAGTGCAGGAGAGCAGGTACTAGTGCGTGTTTAGGGATGGTATTTGGAGAGAGGAAGTGCAGTAGAGAAGGTACTAGTGCGTGTTTAGGGAGGGTATTTGGAGAGGAAGTGCAGGAGAGAAGGTACTAGGGCGTGTTTAGGGATGGTATTTGGAGAGGAAGTGCAGGAGAGCAGGTACTAGTGCGTGTTTAGGGATGGTATTTGGAGAGAGGAAGTGCAGGAGAGAAGGTACTAGTGCGTGTTTAGGGAGGGTATTTGGAGAGAGGAAGTGCAGTAGAGAAGGTACTAGTGCGTGTTTAGGGAGGGTATTTGGAGAGGAAGTGCAGTAGAGAAGGTACTAGTGCGTGTTTAGGGATGGTATTTGGAGAGAGGAAGTGCAGTAGAGAAGGTACTAGTGCGTGTTTAGGGATGGTATTTGGAGAGGAAGTGCAGTAGAGAAGGTACTAGTGCGTGTTTAGGGATGGTATTTGGAGAGAGGAAGTGCAGTAGAGAAGGTACTAGTGCGTGTTTAGGGATGGTATTTGGAGAGGAAGTGCAGTAGAGAAGGTACTAGTGCGTGTTTAGGGATGGTATTTGGAGAGAGGAAGTGCAGGAGAGCAGGTACTAGTGCGTGTTTAGGGATGGTATTTGGAGAGAGGAAGTGCAGTAGAGAAGGTACTAGTGCGTGTTTAGGGAGGGTATTTGGAGAGGAAGTGCAGTAGAGAAGGTACTAGTGCGTGTTTAGGGATGGTATTTGGAGAGAGGAAGTGCAGTAGAGAAGGTACTAGTGCGTGTTTAGGGAGGGTATTTGGAGAGGAAGTGCAGGAGAGAAGGTACTAGTGCGTGTTTAGGGAGGGTATTTGGAGAGGAAGTGCAGTAGAGAAGGTACAAGTGCGTGTTTAGGGAGGGTATTTGGAGAGGAAGTGCAGTAGAGAAGGTACTAGGGCGTATTTAGGGAGGGTATTTGGAGAGAGGAAGTGCAGTAGAGAAGGTACTAGTGCGTGTTTAGGGATGGTATTTGGAGAGAGGAAGTGCAGGAGAGAAGGTACTAGTGCGTGTTTAGGGATGGTATTTGGAGAGAGGAAGTGCAGTAGAGAAGGTACTAGTGCGTGTTTAGGGATGGTATTTGGAGAGAGGAAGTGCAGGAGAGCAGGTACTAGTGCGTGTTTAGGGATGGTATTTGGAGAGAGGAAGTGCAGTAGAGAAGGTACTAGTGCGTGTTTAGGGAGGGTATTTGGAGAGGAAGTGCAGGAGAGAAGGTACTAGGGCGTGTTTAGGGATGGTATTTGGAGAGGAAGTGCAGGAGAGCAGGTACTAGTGCGTGTTTAGGGATGGTATTTGGAGAGAGGAAGTGCAGGAGAGAAGGTACTAGTGCGTGTTTAGGGAGGGTATTTGGAGAGAGGAAGTGCAGTAGAGAAGGTACTAGTGCGTGTTTAGGGAGGGTATTTGGAGAGGAAGTGCAGTAGAGAAGGTACTAGTGCGTGTTTAGGGAGGGTATTTGGAGAGAGGAAGTGCAGTAGAGAAGGTACTAGTGCGTGTTTAGGGATGGTATTTGGAGAGGAAGTGCAGTAGAGAAGGTACTAGTGCGTGTTTAGGGATGGTATTTGGAGAGAGGAAGTGCAGTAGAGAAGGTACTAGTGCGTGTTTAGGGATGGTATTTGGAGAGGAAGTGCAGTAGAGAAGGTACTAGTGCGTGTTTAGGGATGGTATTTGGAGAGAGGAAGTGCAGGAGAGCAGGTACTAGTGCGTGTTTAGGGATGGTATTTGGAGAGAGGAAGTGCAGTAGAGAAGGTACTAGTGCGTGTTTAGGGAGGGTATTTGGAGAGGAAGTGCAGTAGAGAAGGTACTAGTGCGTGTTTAGGGATGGTATTTGGAGAGAGGAAGTGCAGTAGAGAAGGTACTAGTGCGTGTTTAGGGAGGGTATTTGGAGAGGAAGTGCAGGAGAGAAGGTACTAGTGCGTGTTTAGGGAGGGTATTTGGAGAGGAAGTGCAGTAGAGAAGGTACTAGTGCGTGTTTAGGGAGGGTATTTGGAGAGGAAGTGCAGTAGAGAAGGTACTAGGGCGTATTTAGGGAGGGTATTTGGAGAGAGGAAGTGCAGTAGAGAAGGTACTAGTGCGTGTTTAGGGATGGTATTTGGAGAGAGGAAGTGCAGGAGAGAAGGTACTAGTGCGTGTTTAGGGATGGTATTTGGAGAGAGGAAGTGCAGTAGAGAAGGTACTAGTGCGTGTTTAGGGATGGTATTTGGAGAGCGGAAGTGCAGGAGAGCAGGTACTAGTGCGTGTTTAGGGATGGTATTTGGAGAGAGGAAGTGCAGTAGAGAAGGTACTAGTGCGTGTTTAGGGAGGGTATTTGGAGAGGAAGTGCAGTAGAGAAGGTACTAGGGCGTGTTTAGAGATGGTATTTGGAGAGGATGTGCAGGAGAGCAGGTACTAGTGCGTGTTTAGGGATGGTATTTGGAGAGAGGAAGTGCAGGAGAGAAGGTACTAGTGCGTGTTTAGGGAGGGTATTTGGAGAGAGAAAGTGCAGTAGAGAAGGTAGTAGTGCGTGTTTAGGGAGGGTATTTGGAGAGGAAGTGCAGTAGAGAAGGTACTAGTGCGTGTTTAGGGATGGTATTTGGAGAGAGGAAGTGCAGTAGAGAAGGTACTAGTGCGTGTTTAGGGATGGTATTTGGAGAGGAAGTGCAGTAGAGAAGGTACTAGTGCGTGTTTAGGGATGGTATTTGGAGAGGAAGTGCAGTAGAGAAGGTACTAGTGCGTGTTTAGGGATGGTATTTGGAGAGAGGAAGTGCAGGAGAGCAGGTACTAGTGCGTGTTTAGGGATGGTATTTGGAGAGAGGAAGTGCAGTAGAGAAGGTACTAGTGCATGTTTAGGGAGGGTATTTGGAGAGGAAGTGCAGGAGAGCAGGTACTAGTGCGTGTTTAGGGAGGGTATTTGGAGAGAGGAAGTGCAGTAGAGAAGGTACTAGTGCGTGTTTAGGGAGGGTATTTGGAGAGGAAGTGCAGTAGAGAAGGTACTAGTGCGTGTTTAGGGAGGGTATTTGGAGAGGAAGTGCAGTAGAGAAGGTACTAGTGCGTGTTTAGGGATGGTATTTGGAGAGAGGAAGTGCAGTAGAGAAGGTACTAGTGCGTGTTTAGGGAGGGTATTTGGAGAGGAAGTGCAGGAGAGAAGGTACTAGTGCGTGTTTAGGGAGGGTATTTGGAAAGGAAGTGCAGTAGAGAAGGTACTAGGGCGTATTTAGGGAGGGTATTTGGAGAGAGGAAGTGCAGTAGAGAAGGTACTAGCGCGTGTTTAGGGATGGTATTTGGAGAGAGGAAGTGCAGGAGAGAAGGTACTAGTGCGTGTTTAGGCAGGGTATTTGGAGAGGAAGTGCAGTAGAGAAGGTACTAGTGCGTGTTTAGGGATGGTATTTGGAGAGAGGAAGTGCAGGAGAGCAGGTACTAGTGCGTGTTTAGGGATGGTATTTGGAGAGAGGAAGTGCAGTAGAGAAGGTACTAGTGCGTGTTTAGGGAGGGTATTTGGAGAGGAAGTGCAGTAGAGAAGGTACTAGGGCGTGTTTAGGGATGGTATTTGGAGAGGAAGTGCAGGAGAGCAGGTACTAGTGCGTGTTTAGGGATGGTATTTGGAGAGAGGAAGTGCAGGAGAGAAGGTACTAGTGCGTGTTTAGGGAGGGTATTTGGAGAGGAAGTGCAGTAGAGAAGGTACTAGTGCGTGTTTAGGGAGGGTATTTGGAAAGGAAGTGCAGTAGAGAAGGTACTAGGGCGTGTTTAGTGAGGGTATTTGGAGAGAGGAAGTGCAGGAGAGAAGGTACTAGTGCGTGTTTAGGGAGGGTATTTGGAGAGGAAGTGCAGTAGAGAAGGTACTAGTGCGTGTTTAGGGATGGTATTTGGAGAGAGGAAGTGCAGTAGAGAAGGTACTAGTGCGTGTTTAGGGATGGTATTTGGAGAGGAAGTGCAGGAGAGAAGGTACTAGTGCGTGTTTAGGGAGGGTATTTGGAGAGGAAGTGCAGTAGAGAAGGTACTAGTGCGTGTTTAGGGAGGGTATTTGGAGAGGAAGTGCAGTAGAGAAGGTACTAGTGCGTGTTTAGGGATGGTATTTGGAGAGAGGAAGTGCAGTAGAGAAGGTACTAGTGCGTGTTTAGGGAGGGTATTTGGAGAGGAAGTGCAGGAGAGAAGGTACTAGGGCGTGTTTAGGGAGGGTATTTGGAGAGAGGAAGTGCAGGAGAGAAGGTACTAGTGCGTGTTTAGGGAGGGTATTTGGAGAGAGGAAGTGCAGGAGAGAAGGTACTAGTGCGTGTTTAGGGAGGGTATTTGGAGAGGAAGTGCAGTAGAGAAGGTACTAGTGCGTGTTTAGGGATGGTATTTGGAGAGGAAGTGCAGGAGAGAAGGTACTAGTGCGTGTTTAGGGATGGTATTTGGAGAGAGGAAGTGCAGGAGAGTAGGTACTAGTGCGTGTTTAGGGATGGTATTTGGAGAGAGGAAGTGCAGGAGAGCAGGTACTAGTGCGTGTTTAGGGATGGTATTTGGAGAGAGGAAGTGCAGTAGAGAAGGTACTAGTGCGTGTTTAGGGAGGGTATTTGGAGAGGAAGTGCAGTAGAGAAGGTACTAGTGCGTGTTTAGGGAGGGTATTTGGAGAGAGGAAGTGCAGTAGAGAAGATACTAGTGCGTGTTTAGGGAGGGTATTTGGAGAGAGGAAGTGCAGTAGAGCAGGTACTAGTGCGTGTTTAGGGATGGTATTTGGAGAGAGGAAGTGCAGGAGAGCAGGTACTAGTGCGTGTTTAGGGATGGTATTTGGAGAGAGGAAGTGCAGGAGAGAAGGTACTAGTGCGTGTTTAGGGAGGGTATTTGGAGAGAGGAAGTGCAGTAGAGAAGGTACTAGTGCGTGTTTAGGGATGGTATTTGGAGAGAGGAAGTGCAGGAGAGCAGGTACTAGGCTGTGTTTAGAGACAGTAGTGCAAGTACTAGTGACTTTACATCCAAACATCTGCATGCTACAGTACATTTACATTTAGCAGATAACTGCTTGCTGTAGGCTGTAAAGCTCTGATTGGCTGCAGGTTGGTATCGGCGCCACCCTCTTCATACTAGCATAATTTCTATTGGTACATTCAATCAGATAGTGGGGGAAAATTTTTTGCTAACCAGTGGGATAATTAATCAGGGTTCCAGCGGAAGCTGCTATGGGGTATCTGGATGATAGGTCAACAGTGTCTAGGTCGACAGTCAACAGGTGACATGCAATAGGTCGACAGGTAAAAGCCAGACAGTGCTTAAGGTCGACAGGTACAAAAGGTCAACACAAATATGGTTGACACGTTTTTTTTAATGTTTTTTTTTAAATATTAATTTTCATTATTTTATGGGTAAGCTAAGCAAAAGGGGGAGGGGTACAGAAAGGAGAAAAAGGGAAGGGGAAGGGTGAGGGGGGTACAAAGTCTTCTCAACAAAAATACAGAATTACATAGATGATATAAAAAAGAACATCGCACAGGCATACATCGTGAGGCCAAATCCGACCAACAGTAAATACATAACGAAAAGACTACATATAATCCTAAGTGTCTGGAGGAGGTAGGGGAACTGGAGAACGAGTATGCCAATAAGTAGACCATGAAAACCAGCGGAGCAGTGGGCAGGATGGTGTAGAGGCATAGGCCACACCCGCTGTCTCAAACTCGCAATGCGACTGTACGGCCATCTCTATCACTGATATGTGGGGTATCTCGGTGGAGCGCCATTGGCGAGCAATCAATAGTTTTGTCGAGATCAGAATATGCCCTAAGATATAACGATCGCTCGTCGATAAGTCGCCATAATATAGATGGAGAAGAGCCAGTCGCGGATGTGGAGCTACAGAATGACCCAGGACTAATTCTATGAGGTGGAAGACAGAGGTCCACATTGGGTAAGTATAGGGCACTCCCAGAAGGTATGCACCAAGGTACCGACCTTGCCACATTTACGCCAGCATAAATTGGATGTGGAGGGTTGCATTGCATGGAAGCGGGATGGGGTGAAATATAAACGGTGGAGGAGTTTATAAAATAGCTCTATGTGTGATCTGCATCTAGACACCGTATAGCAGGACCGAAAAATCATCCCCCATTCTTCCTCCGAGATAGAGCATCTAAGGTCTGCCTCCCATTTCAACTGGAAGGGGGCTTTCTGCAGCGTTTGGGAAGTAATAATATAGTTATACCATTTCGTGATGCCTCCCCTGCCCTCCCCGGTACCCAGGAACCTTTGAACGAAGTTAGGCAAGGGGGAGAGGGTGAGGTGGGGTGCTGAGGTTCCGTGGAGCCAATGTCTGAGTTGCAAATATTTATAGAATTCCCTATGGGGCAAAAGGAATTTTTCCTGAATCTGAGCAAAAGATAAAAAGGGTATTATGTGCCGTTATATCCTGTAGAGACTGGATTCCCTTTAATATCCAAGATTCAAAACTCAAGTCAGGGATCAAGGAGGCTAGGCCCATCAGCGATAGAGCAGGGGTAGGGAGAGTTATATCATTTCCACTTTGCACCACGGTCAGCCAAGCCTTCCTAGTAGCGTGAACAGAAAGGGATCTACCGGTCAATAACTTTCCCTCCGATTTCGGGGTCAGTAAAACATCAGTCAGGGGCAGTGGGGCAATCAGCCCCTGTTCCAATTGAACCCACGGCTTGAAGGGAGGGTGTAGATACCATGCCCCTATCTGCGCCATTCGGCAAGCCAGTTGATAGGAAAGCAAATCCGGGTATGCCAGGCCCCCTTCCCGTTTGGGTCGGGTCATAGTTTTCCTGGCTAACCTCGGTTTCTTACCTTTCCAAACGTAAGAGTTAAACACAGCATTAAATTTGGACAAAAGGTATTGGGGTAAGAGGAGAGGAATGGCCCGAAACAAGTACATGAGTCTTGGGAGTACCGTCATTTTTAGTGCAGCTATTCGCCCTAGCCAGGAAACATGGTGCATCATCCAGTCCGAAATCAGAGCAGTAAATTTGCGCAACACGGGGGGATAGTTAGCAGATATTAGATCATCCAGCTTCTGGGTGATATGGATCCCCAGATATTTAAGGCTTCTATCCTGCCAGGAGTACGAGTAAGAAGCTTTCAGTGCGGATAGGAGGGGGGGTGGAAAATTAATAGGTAGTGCCTCCGTCTTGGTACTATTAAGTTTATAATATGATACAGCCGAGTATTCAGACAAGAGTGTGTGCAAAGCTCGGAGGGAGGTAGTAGGGGCAGTGAGTGTCAACAGGACATCGTCCGCGAACAGACATATCTTGTGCGATTGTCCCAAAAACTCCACTCCTTCAATCAGTGGAGAGGATCGTATTTTCACAGCCAAAGGTTCTATTGCCAAAGCAAATACCAGTGGGGATAAAGGACACCCTTGGCGTGTGCCATTCGTGATCATAAAAGAGGAGGAGAGGAGTCCATTTACACACACCCTTGCTGAGGGGAGAGAATACAAAGCTAAAACGGAGGAGAGAATCCTACCTGTAAGACCAAATTTACAAAGAACCGCCTGTAGATACCCCGAGTGAAGACGATCGAACGCCTTCTCCGCGTCTAAGGAAAGCAGCAGTAAGGGAGAATCAGATGGGGAAAAGGCGTCCAGCACGTCTATCACCCGCCTAGTGTTATCGGGGGCCTGTCTTCCGGGGATAAAGCCCACCTGATCACAATGGATGAGCGAGGGGAGCAGGGGGTTGAGCCTGTTGGCCACTAGTTTCGCATAGATTTTTAAGTCCGTATTCAATAAAGCTATGGGGCGATAATTAGGCATCATAGCGGGATTTTTCCCTTACTTAGGAAAGGCGGCCACACGAGCCTCCAGCATTTCCACCGGGAAATTCCCCACGGAGGAAGCATGATTGTAGATTCCTTCCAGGACAGGGGTAATAGCATCTTTGAAGCATTTATAGACTTTATTTATAAACCCATCTGGGCCTGGAGCTTTTTCTAATGGGAGGGAGTCTATGGCTGGGTAATTTCTTTAGAGGTCCAGGGTTGATTTAAAGTCTGTAAAGTAAGTGAGTCGATGGAGGGGAGATTAATATCTTTCAGGAAGGCCGCTATATTGGCTGGTGTGGGCTGTGGGATAGATACGTCATCTTTCAGATTATAAAGGGAGGAATAATAAGTAGCGAAGGAGTTAGCAATGTCCAACGGGTCGGATATCTTGACATTGTTTAAAGTGACAATGGATTTCACCCTCTCTTTAGCAATTTTCCCCCTCAGTTTGCGCGCAAGCATTCTACCCACCCTATCCCCTTAAGTATAGAACTTTTGCCGCAGCTGGAAGAGGTTTTTATGGACCTCAGTTAAAGCCAATTTATTCATCTTATCCCTGACCCGAAGCAGATCTCGATAAATTTTCTCATTAGAGGGGTTCAACTTAAATAGGGTATCTAAATCTTTAAGGCGGGTTTCGAGTTCTAACTGTTTTTCTCGGGAGGTCCTGCGAATATAAGCAGCTGCCTGGATTGCCGCTCCTCGGACCACCGCCTTAAGGGCACACCAATGCGTAAATATGGACGTGTCTGCTGGAGCATTGGTTTCGATGTACAAGGAGAGGTCCTGTGAAATAGACCGGTGAGCATCCGCATTTGTGAGGAGGTATTCTCCAAGGCGCCATAAGGAGGGAGAAGACCGCACGCGTCGGGGGTTCCATTTGACCGAGAGGGCAGAATGATCGGACCATGATACTGGCAGGATAGAAGCCCTCGATACTTGCTGGAGAGTCCACTTATCCGAAATCACTAAATCGATCCTAGAAAAAGAGCCGTGTACCGGGGAGAAGAACAAATAATCCCTACAGGTAGGATTCTTAGCTCTCCAAACATCATAAAGGTCATACTCATGTAATATATTCCTAAATGCTTGGGAACTATCCCGCTGCGAGTTCGCTGTGAGAGATGGGCGGGGTAAGGATTTGTCTACCGCTGGATCAAGGACCATGTTAAAATCTCCTAGCAGTAATAGAGCACCCGATAAGTGTATCTGGAGGAGTTTAAAAAATTTCCTAAAGAAGGGTATTTGTTTGGTGTTAGGAGCGTACACCGTGGCAATGGTGACCGGTCTGTCCTCCAGTTTACCTGTCAGAATAAGGTACCTACCCTCTGGATCATTGATTTGATGAACCAGAGAGAAATCACAGGAACTAGAAAATAATATGGCCACCCCAGCCTTCTTCTTCGGGCCGTTGGACATGTAACCAATGGGGAATTTGTTATCCTTAAGAGAGGGGGGTGACAAGAACATGAAGTGAGTCTCCTGTAAGGCCACTATGTGCGCTTTACATTCGGCAAAATGGCGCAAGGCCAATCGCCGTTTATGTGGTGAATTCAGCCCTTTCACGTTTAAGGATAGAACATTAACCATAAGTCCTGTCGGTGAGCAATGCAAAAATCAGTCTACATACATAAGCTATGTAACGGGATCTACTAGCGTGTTTGTGTACTAGAACTTGGAGAGGCAGGAAAAACAGGAAAGGAAGAAGAAACAGTAAGAAAGGGAAGCAGAGCGGGCACCGCAAGGATGCCAAACAAGGTTGCCCAGCTAGGCAACACATGGGGTCGGGGCGTGGTGTAGGGAGGGGTCTCCCCCCCCACTCCTAGAACAATCAACATAGACATAGAAAGAAAAACATCAAGAAGACATACGATACACGTCTCCTCCCGGGCCGCACCAATGTTACATACACAGTGTTAATGGTAGCAAAAACGTCTCTTTTCCAGGAATCCAACAATTTCAGCCCAGCTTCCGGCGTGAGTATCGCGTGCATGACACCGTTACGTCTGACCAGCAATTTCATCGGAAACCCCCAACGATAAAGGATATCAGCTCTCTTGAGTGCTGTAGTCACCGGGTAGAACGCACGTCTCATGGCTAGGGTAGCCGCTGAGAGGTCGCCATATACTTGAATATCTCCCAAGGTCGTGGGTGGTAGATCCGGGCGCATAGCTGCCCGCAGGATTTGGTCCTTGACATGGAAATAATGCATCCTCATCAGAGTGTCTCTCGGAGCATCTTTTGGGGCATTTCTAGCCTTCGGTAGGCGATGGATGCGGTCGATAAGAAAGTCATCAATAGAGTTGGTAGGAAGAAGAGCCATGAAGAGGTCCGTTGCAAATTGGTTGAGCTCTGAGTTGGAGACTGTTTCCGGGATGCCGCGGAGCTTTATATTGTTACGGCGTGACCTGTCCTCAAGGTCACAGGTCTTCCGCCGTAGGTCCGCGACCTCTGCTTGTAGCTCTTCAAGTTGGTTAATCACCTCATTATGAGACTTCACCACCTCCTCACACTTATTCTCGAGGTGGTCCGTACGCTGACCTATAGCGTCGACTGTCTGTTGGCAGCTTTGGAGCGCTGTCTTAACTTCCACTGTAATATCATCTTTAAAGGAAGCCAGCAGCTGCCGCATAGAGCAGAGTGTGAGGGGTGCATCGTCATCCAGTTGAGAGAGTTTTGTTTGATGCACCCGGGGAGTCACGGAAACGTCATCTCTACCTTGGGAGTGTTTGGATAGGGAATCCGACACAGCGGGAGTTTTCTGACTTTGAGTAGTCGGAGACTGCTTGAAAAAAGCGACCGGGCGGGCCGGGGTCGAGTCTTTTTGGCGTTTAGGCGGCATTATCCCAGGGGATATCTCCCTCCTCAGTGATTATCGCTGACAGAAGAAATCGGGAGGAGGATACGGAGGTCTATGTCTACTTGATATGTGCGTCTAAGGCGGGGTCACAGCATGAGGAGTGGGGGAGAGATTCAGCCATCACAGCGTAGGTCACATCAGCACGGCTCGGGCCGGGATAAGTCCCCCTGCAGCGCCCAGGTTCCGCGACACGTTTTTTTTCACATATTTTTCAACTTTTGCTTGATTTACCATCCACGTACACTACAATTGGGAATATTATCCTTGCCCAAAGTGTGGCAAGCGAAGCGAGCGTATACACATTTGAACTAACTGTGGTCACATATGATGAAACATAGGAAAGGACACCCCAAAAAACGTGACCATTTCCATGTCGATAATGTATGGAAACCATATGGGGTCGACTTAATGAGTATCTAATTACTGTAGATCTTTTATACCACACCCCCTGCTATGGGTCCCAGAGGTGAAGGGCACCTGCCAATGCCGAGTCCCACACCTGTGAGACACCTGCTGCACTCTCCCACTCTACAATGAGCAGAGCTCAGTTCTCCTCTAAGCACTGCATGCACAGTGGACACAATTGTACGCTCAGATGGGGTTTGGCTTAGAGAAGTGGTGGGTGCACAAAAGTGGGAGTTTCTGGCCGGATCGGAGCTAGGTTTGGGAGGTCTGTCTTTTTTCATCCCAATTCAGCAAGTCTACATGTTGGGAAGTATGCTGCTCTGTCTTACCATCGCCTACCCCTGCAGTATTATATCTAGTTGGCTACTGTCAATAATTCCTGGTGTTCTACAGCATACCACATCTGGCTGGCATGAATTTAAGCGATTTTAAGTTCATTTGTAATATATGTGACAATGTATATTGAGGAATTCGCCTTAAATGCTTAGATTTTTGAACCACCAAATAATTACAAAACTATTTGTTACATAATAACACTATTTACTATTATTTTTGCTGCTGCTTCATCCCAGTATCTGTTACAGAACAGGTGGCTACATAATAAGTAGATCAATGGGAATTAATATATTCCTTTGCTTCATACACATACAGTAATTGGCCGATATGTGGAGCTGTGTGGGGACAATAAATATGGACATCTGATGGGAACATATAAGAGACTCAGTAAATGAAAAAGACAGACTCACCGCATTCATCAGATTTTCATGGTCACCGTTTTGATGTTTTGCCCGTTTTCCCCTATAGAAGGCAAAACATTATTTAGATACTGTATGTACGAGCCTCAATACCCCGTGGGCCCAGCGCTGCACTCATCTCTCCCACTAATGCGTCAGTCATCTATCAACACCTGCTAAATATATTTGCAACAAAAATGCCTTCGTGCAAGGGTAGACAATGTGGTGCTCCTGCTGCTGTGGAGCAACACATTCCAGCAAGGTCAGTTCTGCTGCTAGGGCATGCAAAACTGCGGCGGCAGAGCATGCTGGGATGTGTAGTTCCACAGCAGCTGTAGTGCTGGACATTGCCTACCAAATGGTAACAAATTACATCTTATTCAGTGTACACAATGTCTGATATTCCAGGTGTTACAAAAAGTAGTCTGCAAGCTGGGTATTAAGGTAATGAGGAAAGCCACCTTCAACTGAATGAAGAACTTTTTATTAGCAGAATCTGTATAGCAATGTAAAGGATAACTCTATTACAGTATGTTCTAATCACAGAGCCGCATGCAGTTATCTATCAGGGTGTTTTGTAGCTTCATAAATGGACATATTTCATCCAGGTCTGAGGCCTTACATAGCAGAGTGCTGCTGTTCCATGGTACGTAGGTATTCATGCCTACTGTATGTCCATCCAATGAAGACAATGGTTTATGCGGCAGCCTCAGGGCACTTCAATGGGTGAACTAAACTCCTCGCTATGCAATGAATAGTTATTAGGCTGGATAGTTCCTCTCCTTTTCAGTGTTCCTCATTAGGTGGCACAAGTTTTGTTTTGTTAACACTCAGTATATTTTCCTCGTAGCTGAATACACTATCAATTTTCTCTTTGTGGCTGTTACACAGCTGATCTGCATTGTGCAGTCAGGCGAGGGCTCATCTCTGATTTACCCGGCAGTTCCTGTCAATTCCGTTTAACAACAAATGGAAAGGGTGACGTGAGCTACTGCTTCCCTAACACTTTACTCATTCATTCAGGAGAGAACCTACCACTCACTTTAATAATTGACACTCGCCACCTCAGCGTTCTAAAAGCAGTTGCTATGGTAGCTGCGTGGCCAAGCTGTAATTAGAGGGAAATATGTTCTACAAGGCTACGTGCATTCACATGCAACCAGTTCAGGCACTAGCATCTGTCACACCAGGGACTGTTTATCCTTTAGCAGAATCCAAGTCTTTTATACACTTTTTCTAACAGTTCTTAGCATGTCTGACTGGAGTGATGGCTAAAAGGATGTTCCATTAACTATAGAGAGAAACAAAACTAAAAATAAGATTTTACTTACCGATAAATCTATTTCTCGTAGTCCGTAGTGGATGCTGGGGACTCCGTCAGGACCATGGGGAACAGCGGCTCCGCAGGAGACAGGGCACAAAAGTAAAAGCTTTAGGATCAGGTGGTGTGCACTGGCTCCTCCCCCTATGACCCTCCTCCAAGCCTCAGTTAGGATACTGTGCCCGGACGAGCGTACACAATAAGGAAGGATTTTGAATCCCGGGTAAGACTCCTACCAGCCACACCAATCACACTGTACAACCTGTGATCTGAACCCAGTTAACAGCATGATAACAGCGGAGCCTCTGAAAAGATGGCTCACAACAATAATAACCCGATTTTTGTAACAATAACTATGTACAAGTATTGCAGACAATCCGCACTTGGGATGGGCGCCCAGCATCCACTACGGACTACGAGAAATAGATTTATCGGTAAGTAAAATCTTATTTTCTCTGACGTCCTAGTGGATGCTGGGGACTCCGTCAGGACCATGGGGATTATACCAAAGCTCCCAAACGGGCGGGAGAGTGCGGATGACTCTGCAGCACCGAATGAGAGAACTCCAGGTCCTCTTTAGCCAGGGTATCAAATTTGTAGAATTTTACAAACGTGTTCTCCCCCGACCACGTAGCTGCTCGGCAGAGTTGTAATGCCGAGACCCCTCGGGCAGCCGCCCAGGATGAGCCCACCTACCTTGTGGAATGGGCCTTGACAGATTTAGGCTGTGGCAGGCCTGCCACAGAATGTGCAAGTTGAAATGTGCTACAAATCCAACGAGCAATCGTCTGCTTAGAATCAAGAGCACCCAGTTTGTTGGGTGCATACAGGATAACAGCGAGTCAGTTTTCCTGACTCCAGCCCGTCCTGGAAACCTATATTTTCAGGGCCCTGACAACATCTAGCAACTTGGAGTCCTCCAAGTCCCTAGTAGCCGCAGGTACCACAATAAGCTGGTTCAGGTGAAACGCTGACACCACCTTAGGAAGAAACTGGGGACGAGTCCGCAGCTCTGCCCTGTCCGAATGGACAATCAGATATGGCTTTTGTGAGACAAAGCCGCCAATTCTGACACTCGCCTGGCCGAGGCCAGGGCCAACAGCATGGTCACTTTTCATGTGAGATATTTCAAATCCACAGATTTGAGCGGTTTAAAATGTAATTTGAGGAATCCCAGAACTACGTTGAGATCCCACAGTGCCACTGGAGGCACAAAAAGGGGGTTGTATATGCAATACTCCCTTGACAAACTTCTGGACTTCAGGAACTGAAGCCAATTCTTTCTGGAAGAAAATTGACAGGGCCGAAATTTGAACCTTAATGGACCCCAATTTGAGGCCCATAGACACTCCTGTTTGCAGGAAATGCAGGAATCGACCGAGTTGAAATTTCTTCGTGGGGCCTTCCTGGCCTCACACCACGCAACATATTTTCGCCACATGTGGTGATAATGTTTTGCGGTCACCTCCTTCCTGGCTTTGACCAGGGTAGGAATGACCTCTTCCGGAATGCCTTTTTCCCTTAGGATCTGGCGTTCCACCGCCATGCCGTCAAACGCAGCCGCGGTAAGTCTTGGAACAGACCTGGTACTTGCTGAAGCAAGTCCCTTCTTAGCGGCAGAGGCCATGAGTCCTCTGTGAGCATTTCTTGAAGTTCCGGGTGCCACGTCCTTCTTGGCCAATCCGGAGCCACGAGTATAGTTCTTACTCCTCTACGTCTTATAATTCTCAGTACCTTGGTTATGAGAAGCAGAGGAGGGAACACATACACCGACTGGTACACCCACGGTGTTACCAGAACGTCCACAGATATTGCTTGAGGGTCTCTTGACCTGGCGCAATACCTGTCCAGTTTTTTGTTCAGGCGGGACGCCATCATGTCCACCTTTGGTCTTTCCCAACGGTTCACAATCATGTGGAATACTTCCCGATGAAGTCCCCACTCTCCCGGGTGGAGGTCGTGCCTGCTGAGGAAGTCTGCTTCCCAGTTGTCCACTCCCGGAATGAACACTGCTGACAGTGCTATCACATGATTTTTCGCCCAGCGAAGAATCCTTGCAGTTTCTGCCATTGCCCTCCTGCTTCTTGTGCCGCCCTGTCTGTTTACGTGGGCGACTGCCGTGATGTTGTCCCACTGGATCAATACCGGCTGACCTTGAAGCAGAGGTCTTGCTAAGCTTAGAACATTGTAAATTGCCCTTAGCTCCAGTATATTTATGTGGAGAGAAGTCTCCAGACTTGATCACACTCCCTGGAAATTTTTTCCCTGTGTGACTGCTCCCCAGCCTCTCAGGCTGGCATCCGTGGTCACCAGGACCCAGTCCTGAATGCCGAGTCTGCGGCCCTTTAGTAGATGAGCACTCTGCAGCCACCGCAGAAGAAACACCCTTGTCCTTGGAGACAGGGTTATCCGCTGATGCATCTGAAGATGCGATCCGGACCATTTTTCCAGCAGATCCCACTGAAAAGTTCTTGCGTGAAATCTACCGAATGGAATCGCTTCGTAAGAAGCCACCATTTTTCCCAGGACCCTTGTGCAATGATGCACTGACACTTTTCCTGGTTTTAGGAGGTTCCTGACTAGCTCGGATAACTCCCTGGCTTTCTTCTCCGGGAGAAACACCTTTTTCTGGACTGTGTCCAGAATCATCCCTAGGAACAGCAGACGTGTCGTCGGAAACAGCTGCGGTTTTGGAATATTTAGAATCCACCCATGCTGTCGTAGAACTACTTGAGATAGTGCTACTCCGACCTCCAACTGTTCTCTGGACCTTGCCCCTATCAGGAGATCGTCCATTTTCTTTGAAGAAGAATCATCATTTCGGCCATTACCTTGGTAAGGACCCGGGGTGCCGTGGACAATCCAACCGGCAGCGTCTGAAACTGATAGTGACAGTTCTGTACCACGAACCTGAGGTACCCTTGGTGAGAAGGGCAAATTGGGACATGGAGGTAAGCATCCCTGATGTCCCGGGACACCATATAGTCCCCTTCTTCCTGGTTCGCTATCACTGCTCTGAGTGACTCCATCTTGATTTGAACCTTTGTATGTAAGTGTTCAACTATTTCAGATTTAGAATAGGTCTCACCGAGCCGTCTGGCTTCAGTACCACAATATAGTGTGGAATAATACCCCTTTCCTTGTTGTAGGAGGGGTACTTTGATTATCACCTGCTGGGAATACAGCTTGTGAATTGTTTCCACTACTGCCTCCCTGTCGGAGGGAGACGTTGGTAAAGCAGACTTCAGGAACCTGCGAGGGGGAGACGTCTCGAATTTCCAATCTGTACCCCTGGGATACTACTTGTAGGATCCAGGGGTCCACTTGCGAGTGAGCCCACTGCGTGCTGAAACTCTTGAGACGACCCCCCCCACCGCACCTGAGTCCGCTTGTACGGCCCCAGCGTCATGCTGAGGACTTGGCAGAAGTGGTGGAGGGCTTCTGTTTCTGGGAATGGGCTGCCTGCTGCAGTCTTCTTCCCTTTCCTCTATCCCATGGCAGATATGACTGGCGTTTTGCCCGCTTGCCCTTATGGGGACGAAAGGACTGAGGCCGAAAAGACGTTGTCTTTTTCTCCTTTATACGGCAATACTTCCATGTGCCGTTTGGAATCTGCATCACCTGACCACTGTCGCATCCATAAACAACTTCTGGCAGATATGGACATCGCACTTACTCTTGATGCCAGAGTGCAAATATCCCTCTGTGCATCTCGCATATATAGAAATGCATCCTTTAAATGCTCTATAGTCAATAAAATACTGTCCCTGTCAAGGGTATCAATATTTTCAGTCAGGGAATCCGACCAAGCCACCCCAGCGCTGCACATCCAGGCTGAGGCGATCGCTGGTCGCAGTATAACACCAGTATGTGTGTATATACTTTTTAGGATATTTTCCAGCCTCCTATCAGCTGGCTCCTTGAGGGCGGCCCTATCTGGAGACGGTACCGCCACTTGTTTTGATAAGCGTGTGAGTGCCTTATCCACCCCAAGGGGTGTTTCCCAACGCGCCCTAACTTCTGGCGGGAAAGGGTATACCGCCAATAATTTTCTATCGGGGGAAACCCACGCATCATCACACACTTCATTTAATTTATCTGATTCAGGAAAAACTACAGGTAGTTTTTTCACACTCCACATAATACCCTTTTTTGTGGTACTTGTAGTATCAGAAATATGTAACACCTCCTTCATTGCCCTTAACAAGTAACGTGTGGCCCTAAAGGAAAATACGTTTGTTTCTTCACCGTCGACACTGGAGTCAGTGTCCGTGTCTGTGTCTGTGTCGACCGACTGAGGTAAAAGGACGTTTTAACGCCCCTGACGGTGTTTGAGACGTCTGGACAGGTACTAATTGGTTTGCCGGCCGTCTCATGTCGTCAACCGACCTTGCAGCGTGTTGACATTATCACGTAATTCCTTAAATAAGCCATCCATTCCGGTGTCGACTCCCTAGAGAGTGACATCACCATTACAGGCAATTGCTCCGCCTCCTCACCAACATCGTCCTCATACATGTCGACACACACGTACCGACACACAGCACACACACAGGGAATGCTCTGATAGAGGACAGGACCCCACTAGCCCTTTGGGGAGACAGAGGGAGAGTTTGCCAGCACACACCAAAAACGCTATAATTATACAGGGACAACCTTTATATAAGTGTTTTTCCCTTATAGC
Source organism: Pseudophryne corroboree (assembly GCF_028390025.1). Taxonomy (NCBI): domain Eukaryota; kingdom Metazoa; phylum Chordata; class Amphibia; order Anura; family Myobatrachidae; genus Pseudophryne; species Pseudophryne corroboree. The sequence continues at coordinate 721,256,635 of NC_086448.1, forward strand.
ATTTTAATATATATAGTCATATTGCCAAATAAGTGCCCCCCCTCTCTGTTTTAACCCTGTTTCTGTAGTGCAGTGCAGGGGAGAGCCTGGGAGCCTTCCCACCAGCATTTCTGTGAGGGAAAATGGCGCTGTGTGCTGAGGAGAATAGGCCCCGCCCCCTTTTCGGCGGGCTTCTTCTCCCGTTTTTCTGAGACCTGGCAGGGGTTAAATACATCCATATAGCCCCCAGGGGCTATATGTTATGTATTTTTAGCCAGAATAAGGTACTATCATTGCTGCCCAGGGCGCCCCCCCCAGCGCCCTGCACCCTCAGTGACCGCTGCTATGAAGTGTGCTGACAACAATGGCGCACAGCTGCAGTGCTGTGCGCTACCTTATGAAGACTGAAAAGTCTTCTGCCGCCGGTTTCTGGACCTCTTCACTTTTCGGCATCTGCAAGGGGGTCGGCGGCGCGGCTCCGGGACGAACCCCAGGGTGAGACCTGTGTTCCGACTCCCTCTGGAGCTAATGGTGTCCAGTAGCCTAAGAAGCCAATCCATCCTGCACGCAGGTGAGTTCACTTCTCTCCCCTAAGTCCCTCGATGCAGTGAGCCTGTTGCCAGCAGGACTCACTGAAAATAAAAAACCTAACAAAACTTTTACTCTAAGCAGCTCTTTAGGAGAGCCACCTAGATTGCACCCTTCTCGGCCGGGCACAAAAATCTAACTGAGGCTTGGAGGAGGGTCATAGGGGGAGGAGCCAGTGCACACCACCTGATCCTAAAGCTTTTACTTTTGTGCCCTGTCTCCTGCGGAGCCGCTGTTCCCCATGGTCCTGACGGAGTCCCCAGCATCCACTAGGACGTCAGAGAAATACTATATTATACAGTATCTTGTATTCCCCACATGCCAATAATTAAAGATCTAGGGAAAAAAGTAAAGTTAAGGAGTGAAATCCAGCACTGGGGGCAGGGGCTGATGTGAATGGCCAAATATTCTCCATAAAGCGCTACAGAATATGTGTGCGCTATATAAATAACTGGTAATAAAAAATAATAATAAATACTGTAAACTGGTAAACTATCAGAGCCATCGGCATTGCAGGTATATTAAAAACACAAACATGTTTATTAAAGTTTATATAGGTGGTTTTGAGGTCACAGGTCTTTTAGGCTTCTCCAATGCCCTCACTGGCAGTATACAAAAGTGAATTTGATGATGTTTGGAAAAACGCATGCAAATGAAATGTACTAAAATGCTTGTAATAACGCCAGTGGCTATGGGCTAATTAACAACAATAGGTTTTATTCTGAGTTGGTGAGCAAAGCAAAAAGAGCAAGTTACTTTTTTTTTTTATCTTGAACAAACCATCCTCGAATGCAAGGGGAGCAAACACATTTATTTTTTTGCATGCAGGATAAATACTGGCTGCTTCTGCATGTAGCCCAGAAATGCTGGACAGCTTCATTTTTGCACAGCAGCCGAGATTTGAGCTAGGATACGCACTCCCAGAAATAGACGTTATGGTAAGAACTTCCCGTTGATAACGTGATTTCTCTGATGTCCACCGGTATCCACAGGATAACATTGGGATATGTCGGAGCGACAGCGGAAATGGCACCAAACGGTCACAAGCTTTCTGGCCTCCCAGGATGCATCGGGGCTTCACCAGATAATCCCGCCCACTGACTCAGTCAAATCAGTTCTTTCCACAGCAATTAGGCTGGAGCATCAGGTAGAAACCTATTCAGGCGATAAGAACACACATGCGCACCCTTCCATGCAAGAGGGAAAAGGTTTAGTGATTGTAAAGATCCTCAAATCAGGTGCGTCAGGGTGGGACCCCTGTGGATACCTGTGGACATAAGAGAAATCACGTTATCAACGGTAAGTTCTTACCATAACGTCTATTTCTCTGGCTGGGTCCACAGGTTATCCACAGGATAACATTGGGATTCCCAAAGCCATTTTTAGTGGTGGGGATGCTCCTTTTGCCAGAATTCTGCGTCATGAGAGGCAAAAGTATCCAAGGCATAATGTCTAATGAATGTGTTTATGGAAGACCATGTGGCTGCCTTACAAATCTGTTCTGCTGAAGCACCATGTTGTGCTGCCCATGAAGGAGCTATCTTATGTGTAGAGTGAGCAGAGACATTAGCCGGAGTAGGGAGATCTGCATGAGAATAAGCTTCTGATATTACCATTCGGAGCCATCTCGCCAGCGTCGGTTTACTAGCAGGCCAGCCTCTTCTATGAAATCCGTAGAGGATGAAGAGAGAATCTGTTTTTCTGATGGCACTAGTACGATCTATGTAGATTCTTAATGCTCGGACTACGTCCAGCGATGCTTCTCCCGCAGACAGTCCCGATACCTGAAAAGCTGGGACTACAATCTCTTCATTAAGGTGAAACTTTGAAACCACCTTCGGAAGATAACCAGATCTAGTTCTGAGAACTGTTTTATCTGGAAAAAACTTAGGAAAGGAGACTTACACGACAGCGCTCCTAAATCTGATACTCTTCTAGCTGAGGCCATTGTCAGTAGAAAGAGTACTTTAGCCGTTAACCATTTAAGATCTGTTCTCTTAAGTGGTTCAAACGGAGATCCCTGGAGGAATTTAAGAACTAGATTTAAATCCCAGGGAGCTGCAGGAGGAATAAATGGAGGTTGAATGTGTACAACTCCCTGAAAGAAAGTACTCACATCCTGTAAATCAGCAATCTTTCGCTGAAACCATACAGTTAACGCTGATACTTGAACTCTCAAGGAAGCTACTTTCAAACCCTTATCCAATCCTGCTTGAAGGAAATCCAAAATCCTGGATACTTTAAAAGATCTTGGATTCAAACCTTTTTCACTACACCAATGAATATAGGCTTGCCATATTCAATGAAAAACACGAGCTGAAGAAGGCTTTCTTGCTCTAAGCATAGTTTGGATTACTTGTTTTGAAAATCCTCTAGCTTCTAAGGGGTGTGGTTCATCAAATCGACAGTGTCTAGGTCGACAATGTTTAGGTCGACCACTATAGGTCGACAGTCACTAGGTCGACATGGATGGAAGGTCGACAGGGTTTCTAGGTCGACAGGTCTAAAGGTCGACATGAGGATTTATTTATTTTTTGGTGTCATTTTCTTCGTAGAGTGACCAGGATCCCAAATTAGTGCACCACGTCCCCTCGCATGGCTCGCTTCGCTCGCCATGCTTCGGGCATGGTGCCTTCGCTCCGCTGCCGCTTCGCTCGACACACTTTACCGTTCCAATCGTAGTCCACGTAGATCGTTAAGTATGAAAAAATTCAAAAAAAGAAAAAAAAATGTGAAAAACTCATGTCGACCTTTAGACCTGTCGACCTAGAAACCCTGTCGACCTTCCATCCATGTCGACCTAGTGACTGTCGACCTATAGTGGTCGACCTAAACATTGTCGACCTAGACACTGTCGATCTTCAGACCGGATCCCCTTCTAAGATAGAGGTTTCAACAGCCACTCCGTCAAAGACAGACGATCCAGATGGCTGTGACAACAAGGACCCTGCATTAGCAGATCTGGACGTTGAGGGAGCAGTATCGGTGCTTCCACGGACATTCTCAGTAGATCTGTGTACCAATGCCTTCTTGGCCAAGCTGAAGCTTTTAGAATTATTGCTCCCTTTGCTTGCTTTATTTTTCTCACTACTCTGGGTAACAGAGATATTGGAGGGAACAGATATGCCAGATGAAATTTCCATTTTGTGCGTCTACAAGGACCGCTCCGGGATCCTTTGTTCTTGATCCGTACCTCGGAACTTTGTTGTTTAGACGAGACGCCATGAGGTCCATCTCCGGTAGACCCCATCTGTTCACTATTGTCTGAAACACTTCTGGGTGTAATGCCCATTCGGTTTCCTGAATGGTGTGTCGACTGAGAAAATCCGCTTCCCAGTTCAGTACACCTGGGACAAACACTGCTGACAATGCTGGAAGATGGAGTTCTGCCCATCTTAGTATGGGAGTTACTTCCTCCATCAATCTTTTGCTGTGAGTTCCTCCCTGATGAATGAGGTACGCTACTGCTGTTGCATTGTCTGAGCAAATCTGGACCGGTCTTCCTTGCAGACTGTCCTTTTTCTGAACTAGAGCCATATAAATGGCCCTTATTTCCAACAGATTTATTGGCAGGCGACTTTCCCTTATGGACCATTTTCCCTGGAACCAAAGGCTTTTGAGTACCGCTCCCCAGCCTTGAAGACTGGCATCTGTTGTCAGGACTTGCCATTCTTTTATCCAAAAGGGTCTCCCCTTGTTTAAATGGTCTGTCTGTAGCCACCATGCTAGAGACCTTTTTACGTTTACCGGAAACTTTATCATCTGCTTCTTTATTGTTTGATGATTTCCGTTCCATTTGGTCAGAATAAGGTGCTGTAATGGTCTGGAGTGGAATTGCGCATATTCCACCATGTCGAAGGTTGATACCATCAGACCCAACAGTCGCATTGCTGCATAGACTGACCTTGTCTGAGTGTGCAACACTTCCTGAGTCATGACCTGCACCTTGACTATCTCTTTCTCTGGTAACAAAAACTCTCTGTAGACCTGAATCCAATATGGCCCCCCAAATGAACCATCCGCTGTGACGGATTCAGAGACGACTTTTCTCAATTTATGAGCCACCCGTGTCTCTGTAAACAAACTACTGTCTGTTGAAGATGGCTCAAAAGTAACTCTTGCGAATGTGCTAGGAATAACAGGTCGTCGAGGTATGGAAATATTCTTATCCCCTGCTTGCGGAGATAAGCTGCCATAACCACCATAATTTTGGTAAACACCCTGGGTGCTGTACTGGGACAATCACACCCGACTGAAGCCATTTCTGGACTGCTTCTTGCAGGGCATTGGCCTTCGACTCTATACGAGAAGGGCTGGTGCACAAAAATCTTTGAGGAGGTTGCCTCCTGAATGGGAACCCATACCCGATAGATACCACCTTCTGCACCCAAGCATCTGTCGTCGACTGTTGCCATATGTGTGCAAAATGAAGGAGTCGGCCCCCAACCCTGGAATCCTCCAGGCGGAGGCCCGTCTCTTCAGGCTGAGGGTTCCTGTTCAGGCTTGGAAGCTGGCTTTCTATTAGCCCATTGCTTCTTACCCCTGGCTGATCTATTGAACTGGGGTTGCTTAGACTCCTCTTTAGCTTTCGCTTTGCCTTGCCATTGAAATGACCAAAACTTTGAACCCCTAGTCTTAGGGTTATAACTAGCCGGAAATCTGACCATTTTGGACTCAGCTTCCGATTCTAGAATATCGGACAATTGTTTTCCAAACAATACATTACCAATGAAAGGCAATGCTTCCAATTCTTTCTTGGATTCAGCATCTGCTTTCCAAGTGCGTAGTCAAACTGCTCTACGAGTGGCTACTGTCAAGGCTGATGCTTTAGAAGCCATCGTACCCATATCAATTGCTACTTCTTCCAAATATTGGGCAGCTTGTCTTAAACGGCTTAAATGATACTCTTGCTCCCTATTAGGAGGAGAGAGGCCATTCTCTAGTTCCTCTATCCATTCGCCCATTGCCTTTGCTATCCAGGCCGAAGCCATAGCAGGTCTTACCACTGCTCCTGAGAGAGAAAATATATTTTTCAAGAAGCTATCTACCCTTCTGTCTGTGACATCGTTTAGTGAGGTAGATGACAGTGGTAAAGCAGATTTATGCACAAGTCGCAGTACATGTGCATCTATTTTCGGAGGAACTTCTCTTTTCGAACAATCCGCAGCTGGAAATGGATAATAAGAATCCCATTTTTTCGGAATCTTATACTTTTTACTGGGCGTCGCCCAAGATTCTTCCATCATTTCCGTCAGATCATCTGACACTGGGAATTCAGTTTTAACTGTCCTTGTTCATTAAAACACAGGTGCTTTAGATTTTGACACTGTTTTGGCTGATTCCTCCAAAGAGAGAACAGCCTTTATAGCATCAATGAGTTCATCATCTCGTGTAGTCTGCAACATAGACTTATCTGTCTTAGTCTTACCTGTACCTTGGTTACTTGTAGAGACTACTGGAACCAAACCGTAGGAAGGGAGCTGCATATGTGGGTTAATAGTGTAACCTATTCCCTGGGGTGGTGCTGCCGGAGTTAATCTGTCCGCTATTGAAGACAAAGTCTGTGCGAGCATACTCGCTGGTTGTTGAACCAATTCCTGTTTTTTACTTTGCTGAAAAGCAAAACATTTCGCACATAGCCCCTCATACGTGACCAACTGGCCTATACCAATTAACCCTGTTTTACAAGATAAACATGTTAGGGATGTAGGAGTGCCTGATAAATTCTCCTCGTCACTTTTGCCGCTCACAGACATGGTAATATTCTGTTTATGACTACACAATTTGTGACTGAAAATCACCTATATATAGATATATAGAAGTGAGATCAATCTGACCACAACCGTGCACCTGAATTGAGGTTCAGAACAGGACTGACAACACAAAAAAGTCAGCACCCATACTAGCAGTCAGTCACATGTTAAAACATTAAACATTGTCATATGAGAATACAATCACCATCATAATAACTTACAAGTAAGTAGGAAAATTGTATTTCTGTTTTTTACAGTTTTCTTTCAAACATAACATGCAGAAACAACAGTAATATACAGATCTCATATGCAATATGTACTAAAATTAACAATTCATACTAACAAATAGAGAGAATTTTTAGTACTGTATAGCCCTTCCTCCTTAGAGCGGAATACAGGGAGACTCACCACACTTCCATATCCATCCAATACGCTCGCAAGACGCTGAGTGGATTCAGACGCTACTGGTGTACACTGCCGTTCTGATAACTGATGAAAGACACGGACGCTCACCAACGGACACGGACGCTCAGTGAATGCCACATGTATGCAGACGCTAAGGCTTGCGACTCGGTCCGGCAATCTAGTGTACACAACCGCAGCGTCCAAGCTGCGACCGAGTACCCTTGTGGTAGCGTCTGAGACGGAAGTGAGGTCATTCAGTTCATGGACGGGAGACGCGCGGAAACTGGTAATGAACTTCGGGGAGGGGCGGCCAGGAGAGCGTCTGATTCCCCCGTTGACTTAAACTTTAAGGATCGCGGCCTCAACCTAGTCCTGTTGTCTATGATCCCTAAAGCATAGCGCTGTCGCACCTGAGAGTGTTCGGCGCATCAACAAACTGTTTGTAGTCTCCACCAAAAGCAGTGTAGCAGTGTCCGGAACCCCTAGTAAGAGGAAATCCATAGACTTACCTTCTCCCCATGCTCCGGCCACAGCCTGGTTACGTCTGCTGGACCTGCTAGAACATCAGACACAGACGCCCGTCGAGACAGCACTGTACCGCAAAGGTAAGCGTTGTTGCGACCCGGTGGGGAGTTGTTGGAGCGACTCTTTCTAATATGCATTTAAGACGCTGTTAAGAAAAGTCACTCAAAAAAACATAGTAAGATTATAAAAATAACATAATAAAAGCTTCAGGCTGCTATAACAGCAGCCCTGTGACCATGGCCGGCTCCTTGCCACACCAAACAAAAAACTGATTTGACTGAGTCAGTGGGCAGGATTATATGGTGAAGCCCCGATACATCCTGGGAAGCCAGAAAGCTCGTGACCGTTTGGTGCCATTTCCGCTGTCGCTCCGGCATATCCCAATGTTATCCTGTGGATAACCTGTGGACCCAGCCAGAGAATACGCCTTTGCCCCCACCTGCAGTTCAACATGGTTTTACCAAGTTACTTGCTCTTGTTTTCACTCAGTTATATATATTGTTCTAGTTTAAAAAAGTTTTGGTGTATGTGTCAATTGCAGTGGTTAATAACACTGGTAAAGAACTGGTAGCCTGGCGATGTGTGTACAACCACTCTGAAGGCTCCATCACCACCTACACAGTGGAGCCCTGTTTAAGCTTTCAGGTCCTCCTAGTCATTACAAATTTCAATCTGTTACAGTGCTCTGTGGTTTAACACCACAAATGTGAATTGATCTTACCTGTCACAGCTGGAGCAGAGGAAGATGAGGATTGTAATAAAGAGGAAGGTGGACACGGCAGCTAGACCTCCCCATGCTATGACCAGCGTTTGCTCACTGCTGAGGCCCCAGCTTTGGGCTCCAACGATATTCTGCAAGACTGGAGCCATTCTCAGCAGCTACGGGAGCGTGCAGAGTGCGGCCTCATTTGTATGAAGAGAGATTTCTTCCTGCAAAACACAAATTGCAGCACATAAAACACAGATCTGCGGCAGGATACAGTTCTGTAACAAATCAAAACATTGCACAGCGTCGTCATGCACTTCTTTTTATAAATATAAGTCTCTGTCAGCTTTAGGACATCTCCGTTGAAAATGAATTTCATAACTAAAAGTTCCCCTCCTCAAATCTAGTAGAGCTGTGGATGAGCTGTGGCTAAATTGAAACCCACTATGGTGATTGCTTGCATAATACACCGAGAACAGGCACAAGCAGGAAGATTATGCCCAGAACTGCGGGGTCCACGATTCAGCTTGTAAGCTGGCCAGGTGCAAATGTCAGTCAAAAATTAGCTGAGAACTTCAAATCAAGGTATATGAATATTTACAACAAAAATATGACATCAAAATCCTATGCCAGAGGTTCTCAAACTGTGTGCCGTGGCACCTCAGACACTTGCAGGAGTGCCTTGGATTGGTGGTCAGAGGACCAATTCAATTTATTTATGGACAATGTAATAGGAAAAACCAGTGCTGGTGGCTGCCAATCATAAACTATGTAGACAAACAAAAGCAAATCTTGTGACATATAAACACAACTTACTTAATTTAATATCTATTAAAAAAAATTCTCAATAAGAAACTTTTGGCCTAGGGGTGCTGGGAACATTTTTGTGATACTCTAGGATGCCATGATTCAAAAACGTTTGGGAACCACTGTCCTATGTACCATACATCCAGACCCTATGTAGTGCAAAGTGTTGTAATATATAGCGCAGGATAAAGATTAAAGTTTTGAGATTGTGTATGTGTGTGTCAGAGACATGCCTGGCGGGATGTACTAAAGCAAAAATGCGGTAAAACCCCCGAAAACGGGGGTTTTACCGCATTTTCATATTTACTAACACCCTACCGCCGCGTTTTCGGCGTCCAGGGTATCGCCATCACCCTATAGAAGCCTATGGGCTTCTTTTCGCCGACCGCCTCAACCCGCCGACACCTCCCCCCCTCCCCCCCAGCTTACCTTCCTCCAGGCTGCCCTGGACCCGGAAGGTAATCTCCTCCTCCCCCTAGCAACGCAGCCGGACGTCCTTCCGGCTGCAGGGGGGAGGAGGAGGCGCCGGGGGCAGCCTGCTGCTGCTTCCCGGCATCTAGCCTGTGTGGGGACCCCTGGGAGGTGACGGAGACCCCCCCGCAGACCACCTAACAGGTATCGCGGGGGGCCTCCGTCACTGCATCACGATGTTGCTCGCATATGTTAGTACATATGCAGTCAACATCGCTGCGGTAACCGGCGAGGGGTGGCGATGTATGTTAATACATCCCGCCCGCGGTGAGGTAAATGGCGCATGAGGCACTGGCTAGCACCAGAGCCAGATTAACAGGGACATGTACTAAGCAGTGATAAGAGTGGAGAAGTGAGCCAGTGGAGAAGTTGCCCATGGCAATGAATCAGCATTGACATCACATTTATAATTTGCATGCTATAAAAGTATACAGAACAGCTGATTGGTTGCCATGGGCAACTTCTCCACTTTTATCACTGCTTAGTACATGTTCTCCTTAGACGCAATATTTGAGCCAAAGGATTCATGTGGGCATTATACACAGGTGTAGCAGGATAAACTCCTGGAATTTGGTGAGTTTTGATCAGAGATGTGCGGAAAAGATACACAGGTGAGGCACCTGCCACAATACTGCGTGCACATTCCAATATGATGTAGAATAACATGACCACCAGGTGGCACTGTGGAGTCATGTTCAGAGATGGTATTTAGGGACATTTTCTATTGGTGTAATATGCCTATTTCTCTTACGTCCTAGAGGATGCTGGGGACTCCGTAAGGACCATGGGGATAGACGGGCTCCGCAGGAGACATGGGCACTTTAAGAAAGACTTTAGATCTGGTGTGCACTGGCTCCTCCCTCTATGCCCCTCCTCCAGACCTCAGTTTGATACTGTGCCCAGTGGAGACTGGGTGCTTTTCAGAGAGCTCTCCTGAGCTTTCTGACAGAAAGTATATTTGTTAGGTTTTTTTATTTTCAGGGAGCCTGCTGGCAACAGACTCCCTGCATCGAGGGACTGAGGGGAGAGAAGCAGACCTACTTCTGTGAGTTTCAAGGCTCTGCTTCTTAGGCTACTGGACACCATTAGCTCCAGAGGGAGTCAGAACACAGGTCTCACCCTGGAGTTCGTCCCGGAGCCGCGCCGCCGTCCTCCTCACAGAGCCGGAAGATAGAAGCCGGGTGAGTATGAGAAGAAAAGAAGACTTCAGAGGCGGCAGAAGACTTCATGATCTTCACTGAGGTAACGCACAGCAGTGCAGCTGTGCGCCATTGCTCCCACACACCTCACACACGGCAGTCACTGTAAGGGTGCATGGCGCAGGGGGGGAGCCCTGGGCAGCAATATAAACCTCATTTCTGGCATAAAGAGATATATATACAGCTAGGCACTGTATATATAAAGAGCCCCCGCCAGTTTTTATTATATTTAAGCGGGACAGAAGCCCGCCGCCGAGGGGGCGGCGCTTCTCCCTCAGCACTCACCAGCGCCATTTTCTTCACAGCACAGATGAGAGGAAGCTCCCCGGACTCTCCCCTGCTTATCCACGGTGAAAGGGGGTTTCAGAGAAGAGGGGGAGGGGGGGCACATAATTGGCAGCAAATAATAGTATTACAGCGCTACTGGGTAAACACATTGTGTTTTTTTCCTGGGGTATTAGCGCTGGGTGTGTGCTGGCATACTCTCTCTCTCTCTGTCTCTCCAAAGGGCCTTGTGGGGGAACTGTCTTCAGATAAGAGGATTCCCTGAGTGTGTGGTGTGTCGGTACGTGTGTGTCGACATGTCTGAGGTAAAAGGCTCTTCTAAGGAGGAGATGGAGCAAATGTGTGTGTGTGGTGTCTCCGTCGACAACGCCGACACCTGACTGGATATGTGGAATTAAGTGCTGAGGTAAATTTATTGCACAAAAGATTAGAGAACAGACAGGGAATCTACCCATGTCTGTCCCTATGTCGCAGGGACCTTCAGAGTCTCAAAACGCCCACTATCCAAAATAATAGACACTGATACCGACACGGAGTCTGATTTCAGTGTCGACTACGATGATGCAAAGTTACAGCCAAAACTGGCAGAAAAGTATTCAATATATGATTATTGTAATAAAAGATGTTTTGCATATCACTGATGACCCATCTGTCCCTGACACGAGGGTACACATGTTTAAGGGGAAGAAAGCTGAGATAACATTTCCCCCCTCTCATGAACCAAATGAATTGTGTGAAAAAGAGCGTGAATCTCCAGACAAGAAACTGCAGCTTCCCAAAAGAATTCTCATGGCGTACCCTTTCCCTGCTAGGGCCAGGATACGATGGGAATCCTCCCCTAGGGTGGACAAGGCGTTGACACGTTTACCCAAAAGGTAGCGCTGACATACCAAGATACAGCTACCCTCAGGGATCCTGCAGATAGCATGCAGAAAAGTACTTTTAAGTCCATTTACACACATTCTGGTACACTTCTCAGACCGGTGATTGTGTCGGCAGGGGTTTATAGCGCTGTAGCAGCGTGGACAGATACCTTATCAGCGGAGATTGAAACCCTAGATAAGGATACCATGTTATTGACCCTAGGATATATATAAAAGATGCTGTCTTATATATAAGACATGCTCAAAGAGACATTGGTCTACTGGGTTCTAGAGTCAACGCTATGTCGATTTCTGCTAGACGTGTCCTGTGGAACATGCAATGGACAGGTGATGCCGACTAAAAGAGGAGGTTTTACCTTACAAGGGTGAGGAATTGTGTGGAGAATGGCTCTCGGACCTGGTCTCCACAGCTATAGCTATAGCTGGTAAATCTGATCTTTTGCCTTATATTCCCTCACAGCCTAAGAAAGCACGACATTATCAAATGCAGTCCTTTCGGTCGCAGAAAAACAAGAAAGTACGAGGAGCGTCCTTTCTTACCAGAGGTAAGGGCGCAGGGCACAGCTAGTTCCCAGGAACATAAGTCCTCCCCGGCCTCTACTAAATCCACCGCATGACGCTGGGGCTCCGCTAAGGGAGTCCGCCCCAGTGGGAGCACGTCTTCGACTCTTCAGCCACATCTGAGTTCACTCAGAGGTGGATCCCTGGGCAATAGAAATTGTTTCTCAGGGTTACAAGCTGGAATTCGAAGAGGTGCCTCCTCGCCGGGTTTCCTTATCGGCCCTACCGGCTTCTCCCCCAGAAAGGGAGATAATATTAAATACAATTCACACATTGTATCTCCAACAGGTGGTGCTCAAGGTTCCCCTCCTTCAACAAGGAAGGGGATATTACTCAACCTTGGCTGTAGTCCCGAAACCGGACGGTTCGGTCAGACCTATTTTAAAATTAAAATCTCTGAACCTATACTTGAAAAGGTTCAAATTCAAGGTGGAATCGCTCAGAGCGATCATCGCCAGCCTGGAAGGGGGGGATTTTATAATGTATCTAGACATAAAGGCTGCATACCTTCATGTTCCCATTAATCCACCCCATCAGGCGTACCTGTAGAATTATGGTACAGTATTGTCATTACCAATTTCAGGGTAATTGGCGGAAATGATGGTGCTCCTACGTAAGCAAGGAGTCACAATTATCCCATACTTGGACGATCTCCTAATAAGGGCGAGATCAAAAGAGCAGTTGTTGAACAGCGTGTCACTTTCGCTGAAGGTGTCACAGCAACTCGGCTGGATTCTCAATATCCCGAAGTCACAGTTGGTTCCTATGACTCGTCTGCCCTTCTTGGGTATGATTCTGAATACGGACCAGAAATGGGTTTATCTTCCGATAGAGAAGGCCCAGGAACTAATGACTCTGGTAAAAAAAACCTATTAAAGCCAAAACAGGTGTCAGTGCATCACTGCACTCGGGTCCTGGGAAAGATGGTGGCATCTTACGGGGCCATTCCCTTCGGCAGGTTCCATGCGAGGACTTTCCAATGGGATCTACGGAACAAGTGGTCCGGATCACATCTACAGATGCATCAGTTAATCACCCTGTCCCCTAGGGCCAGGGTGTCTCTCCTATGGTGGCTGCAGAGTGCTCACCTTCTGCAGGGTCGCAGGTTCGCCATCCCGGACTGGATTCTGGTAGCCACGGACGCGAGCCTCCGAGGTGGGGGAGCAGTCACACAGGGAAAAAACTTCCAAGGTCTTTGGGTCAAGTCAAAAAACTTGTATTCAAATCAACATCCTGGAGCTGAGGGCCATATAAAACGCCCTTTGGCAAGCGGAAACATTGCTTCTCGGCCTACCGGTTCTGATCCAGTCAGACAACATCACCGCAGTGGCTCATGTAAACCGCCAAGGCGGCACAAAGAGCAGAGTCGAAATGGCAGAAGCCACCAGGATTCTCCGCTGGTCGGAAAATCATGTAAGCGCATTTTGAGCAGTTCATTCCAGGAGTGGACAACTGAGAAGCAGACTTCCTCAGCAAACACGACCTGCATCCAAGAGAGGACTTCTTTAGGAAGCCTTCGCACAGATTGCAAGTCAGTGGGAATTGCCACAGATAGACATGATGGCGTCCCGCCTCAACAAGAAGCTAGTATTACACCAGGTCAAGAGACCCTCAGGCAGTAAGCTGTAGATGCCCTAGCGACACCGTGGGTGTTCCAGTCGGTCTATGTATTTCCCCCTCTTCCTCTCATACCCAAGGTGTTGAGAATGGTAGGAGGGAGAGGAATGAGAACAATCCTCATTGTTCCAGATTGGCCACGAAGGACCTGGTATCCGGATCTGCAGGAAATGCTCATAGAAGATCTGTGGCCTCTTCCTCTAAGACAGGACCGGTTGCAACAGGGGCCATGTCTATTCCAAGACTTACCGCGGCTGCGTTGGACAGCATGGCGGTTGAACGCCGGATCCTAGCGGATAAGGGTATTCCGGATGAGGTCATTCCTACTCTAATAAAGGCTAGGAAGGACATGACATCTAAACATTATCACCGTATATGGCGAAAATATGTTTCTTGGTGTGAGGCCAGGAATGCTCCTACGGAAGAATTCCATCTGGGCTGTTTCCTTCACTTCCTGCAAACTGGAGTGAATTTCGGCCTAAAATTAGGATCTATTAAGGTTCAGATTTCGGCCTTATCCATTTTCTTTCAAAAGGAATTGGCCTCTCTCCCTGAAGTACAAACTTTTGTGAAGGGAGTACTGCATATTCAGCCTCCTTTTGTACCTCCGGTGACGCCTTGGAACCTTAACGTGGTGTAAAGTTTCATTAAGTCACACTGGTTTGAACCACTTAAAACGGTGGAGTTGAAAAATCTCACTTGGAAGGTGGTCATGTTATTAGCCTTGTCTTCGGCTAGGCGAGTGTCGGAATTAGCAACTTTATCACATAAAAGCCCCTATCTGGTTTTCCATATGGATAGAGCGGAATTGCGGACCCGTCCTCAATTCCTGCCAAAAGTGGTTTCATCCTTTCATATGAACTATTGTGGTGCCTGTGGCTACGCGTGACTTGGAGGATCCCGAGTCCCTTGATGTGGTCAGGGCTTTGAAAATTTACGTGGCCAGATCGGCTACAGTCAGAGAAACAGAAACACTGTTTGTCATGTATGCAACCAACAAGATTGGTGCTCCTGCTTCAAAGTAGACTATTGCTCGCTGGATCTGTAACACGATTCAGCAGGCGCATTCTACGGCGGGATTGCCGTTACCTAAATCGGTCAAGGCCCATTCCACTAGGAAGGTGGGCTCTTCTTGGGTGGCTGCCAGAGGGGTCTCGGCGCTACAGCTGTGCCGAGCTACTACTTGGTCGGGTTCAAACTCCTTTGCAAAGTTCTATAAGTTTGATACCCTGGCTGAGGGGGACCTCCTGTTTGCTCAATCGGTGCTGCAGAGTCATCCGCACTCTCCCGCCCGTTTGGGAGCTTTGGTATAATCCCCATGGTCCTTACGGAGTCCCCAGCATCCTCTAGGACGTAAGAGAAAATAAGATTTTAAACCTACCGGTAAATCTTTTTCTCGTAGTCCGTAGAGGATGCTGGGCGCCCGTCCCAAGTGCGGACTACTTCTGCAAGACTTGTATATAGTTATTGCTTAAATAAGGGTTGTGTTATAGTCTCATCGGTCTTGGACTGATGCTATGTCGTTTTCATACTGTTAACTGGATAGTATATCACAAGTTATACGGTGTGATTGGTGTGGCTGGTATGAATCTTGCCCTTGTATTAACAAAAATCCTTTCCTCGTACTGTCCGTCTCCTCTGGGCACAGTTTCTCTAACTGAGGTCTGGAGGAGGGGCATAGAGGGAGGAGCCAGTGCACACCAGATCTAAAGTCTTTCTTAAAGTGCCCATGTCTCCTGCGGAGCCCGTCTATCCCCATGGTCCTTACGGGGTTCCCAGCATCCTCTACGAACTACGAGAAAAAGATTTACCGGTAGGTTTAAAATCTTATTTTCTATACTACAGTATGCTCTACGACTGTATATGAAGTAATGGCCATCAATTTATATTACTTAATTGACATTTCCATTTGGACCACTGCAGGAGAGAATGGGAAAACAACAACAGCTGTTTCTATTTAATAAGTATTTCACAATGTTTACATTTTGCATGTATTAATATAACACGGTCAAGACACTATTCTGTTGTATGTATGACACTTCCTTACATAACATAGTGTGCAAATAACATATAGACATATAACATTTGGGGTAAAGCAATTTTAGCATTTACTACAAGTCGGCCACGGGAAGCATTCGATATCCCGGCTGTCTGAATCCTGGCGCTCAGCATACCGGCGCCGGGATACAGACAACTTTTCTCCCTCTTGGGGTGTCTACGACACCCCTGGAGAAAGAATAAATAGAAAGCGGCTCTTTTGCACTCGCATTCCGGTGGTCCGGGATATCATAGTAGACCAGTCAGACACATCTCTATCTTATGTGGTGATTAAGATTAAAGTTTTGAGATTGTGTATGTGTGTGTCAGAGACGTGCGGTGAGGTAAATGGCGCATGAGGCACTGGCTAGCACCAGAGCCAGATTAACAGGGACATGTACTAAGCAGTGATAAGAATGGAGAAGTGAGCCAGTGGAGAAGTTGCCCATGGCAACGAATCAGCATTGACGTAACATTTATAATTTGCATGCTATAAAAGTATACAGAGCAGCTGATTGGTTGCCATGGGCAACTTCTCCACTGGCTCACTCCTCCACTTTTATCACTGCTTAGTACATGTTCTCCTTAGACGCAATATTTGAGCCAAAGGATTCATGTGGGCATTATACACAGGTGCAGCAGGATAAACTCCTGGAAATTTGGTGAGTTTTGATCAGAGATGTGCAGAAAAGATACACAGGTGAGGCACCTGCCATAGACTTTTTACTCCAGAGTTTTGGCTATAAAAAGAATTAAAATAATGCAAAGAAGATATTTCAAATAAATTCTTTGTATTTTTCATAAAGTTTATACAGTCAAAACTCCGGCAAAAACGTTAGTATAAGAGGAAAGGCTCTGCCTCACCTCACGTCACGTGTGTGTGTGTGTGTGTGTGTGTGTGTGTGTGTGTGTGTGTGTGTGTGTGTGTGTGTGTGTGTGTGTGTGTGTAGTTTGCTAATGAAACCCAAAGCCTTAATAATAGATTTAATTTTAAACAAAATTTTTAAAAGAAATATTGAAGCTTGCTCTTGATGTAACACATATGACCACAAGGGGGCAGCACTGCTTTGTCACTAAAGAGCTTCCAATGTAAGTACGTAGATGACAACACACTGTACACTTCACACACTGAGAACTAAATAAGTGACTATCATGAACTAATGAGAATACACAAAGAGCTTGAAACTAATGACATATATTCATGAATTGTATATGAATATTTTTTCCAGCAAAGATGTGCTCGTTAATGCAATCTAGGTACTACTCAGGCACTTACTATTTTTACGACTAAACAATTACATACATTACTAATGAATTGCTCTTAATTTGGAACCAAAGTGTCTTGTTCTCTCCTTAACCACTTAGAAGCCTCATTAACCCTTTGGTCATATCTGAGCAAACATATTTAAGTACAGAACATTACATTAAAATTCTTTATTGACTTTGTACCATTCTGGACTGTAGATGGAAATGAGACTTACGACGGTTTAAGGCAGAGGTTCTCAAACTCGGTCCTCAGGACCCCACACAGTGCATGTTTTGCAGGTAACCCAGCAGGTGCACAGGTGTATTAATTACTCACTGACACATTTTAAAAGGTCCACAGGTAGAGCTAATTATTTCACTTGCGATTCTGTGAGGAGACCTGCAAAACATGCACTGTGTGGGCCCCCGAGGACCGAGTTTGAGAACCTCTGGTTTAAGGAATCTTTTGCACTCGCATTCCGGTGGTCAGGATCCCGGTTCCAGAATGCTGGGCGTCGGGATCCCGACAACCGGGATATCATAGTAGACCCGTCAGACACATCTCTATATTATGTGGTGTAAGCACACACAATTATTACACCTGGCCAGTGGTGCCGAGGAGGGGGGAGCAGGTACTATTTACCCAGGCCCTGACCTAACGGAGGGGCCCAGCAGGGGCCATGTTTCACCCCCTCCTCCTTCCCACCGCTTGGCAGCAGCAGCTGTAGTGTGGCCGGGAGGCACTTAAAGTACTATATTTTCTCTATTTTTTTTCTACTTGCAGGGCCACACCTCCTGTGATTAGGGCACGCCCCCCCAAAAGTAAGTGGTCCCGGCTATGCTCTCTACAGCCCTGCACCTGGCACAAATACTTGGGCTACATGCATCTTGAGCTGAGTCAAATGGACCTTGGGGGTCATTCTGAGTTGATCGTAGCTGTGCTAAAGTAAAGCACAGCTACGATCATTCACACTGACATGCGGGGGAACGCCCAGCACAGGGCTAGTCCTCCCGGCATGTCAGTGACCCCTGCCCCCCCCCGCAGAAGTGCAAAGGCATCGCACAGCGGCAATGCCTTTGTACTTCAAGAGTAGCTCCTGACCAGCACAGCTTTAGCGTGCTGGCCAGGAGCTACTTGTCGCTCCCCGGCCCGCAGCGGCTGCGCTGCGGGCCGGGGAACGACGAGTAGCTCCCGACCCCCCAACGGTCCGACCACTCCTGCGTTGGCCGGACCGTGCCCCCTAAACAGCGGCTTAACGCCGCCGTCGAGCCCACTCCCGCCCAGCGACCGCCTCTGCCACAGAGGTGATTGCTAGGCAACGAAGGCTGCCATGCGCCAGCGCACTGCAGCGCCGGCGCAGTTCCGACCCGATCGCTGCACTGCGAGAAACTGCAGCGAGCGATCGGGTCAGAATGACCCCCCATATGCATAAGATTAGGGCTTTCTATATGCGTCTTTTCCCTTAAAAAGTTCTGAACGGATGTGCATTTACCAGATGAGCCCTTTAGAGGTAAATTTACTAATGTGGGAGTTTTTTAAGAACTGGTGATGTTGCACATAGCAACCAATCAGATTCTATATATTATATTCTAAAAGCAGCTAGATAAATGTTAAGCAGAATCTGAGTAGTTGCTATGAGTAAAGTTTGAATGCTCTGATTGGCTATAGTCTAGGTACAGTATTGCCCCACCCACTTGAATCTAGATTGCACATGGAAATCCAGAGAGGAAACATATACATGTTCTCATAACAGAGAAACCTGCCTGAAATAAACTGACTTTTAGGAATCTAATTATGTGCAGAATATCCATATTCCTTAATAAACATTTATAAAAAAATAAAGTGAATATAAATGATAATTAATTATACATATGACAAACTTCCTGTGTAATCTAACTGCAGGAGGACGTGCTCTCATTGATAAAATGGCTTATGTATGGCTAGATATATAAATACGACAAGGAGAAAATAAAACGCAGTTAGAAAGATGAGCAGCTGCTTTAATGACATTGGGGGTAATTCAGATCTGATCGCAGCAGCAAATTTGTTAGCAGTTGGGCAAAACCATGTGCACTGCAGGGGGGGGGGGGGGGGGCAGATAAAACATGTGCAGAGATTTGGGTGGGTTATTTTGTTTCTGTGCAGGGTAAATACTGGCTGCTTTATTTTTACACTGCAATTTAGATTTCAGATTGAACACACCGCACCCAAAGCTACTCTCTCTGTACATGTTATATCTGCACCCCCCCCCCCCCCCGCACTGCACATGGTTTTGCCCAACTGCTAACAAATTTGCTGCTGCGATCAGATCTGAATTAGGCTTTGTGGGGCAGATGTATTAAGCCTGGAGAAGGCATAAAGAAGTGATAAAGCAGTGATAAGTACAAGGTGATAACGCACCAGCCAATCAGCTCCAATATGTAAATTAACAGATAGAAGCTGATTGGCTGGTGCGTTATCACCGCTTTATCACTTCTTTATGCCTTCTCCAGGCTTAATACATCTGCCCCAATTGTGTGGAATAGCGGTGACTATAACGTATGTGAAAGTCATATAGAGGATGTGACAGAACGTTATGTTACCTCACAGTACTGTGCTCTACTCTCTACACTGAATTACACAGCGTCAACATCCAGCAAATAGTCCAGTCATTTATCCCTTAGAGCAGCAATAAAATCAATATTTCATTCCAGAAGCGCACAGGCTGTGGTGTTACAGTGATGCCTCAGGTTATTATACAGCAGCACATCCAGCAATAAACCCGTTTATTGTTTTATTGAAATGACAGCAGCCAATTCTAATTCATCTAATGGCGGGAGTTACTCTAACAAGATAATAAGGTGCCCGACCACACTATAGAGGATGCTGTATTATAAGGTGACAGGCAGAAAGAGCAGAACATACGCACATACATAATACATGCAGGTGGATGCGTACTTATATATGTACATCTATGTGCACACACATGTAATACATATGAGGAGGAAGGAGTGTTCATGTTTGGCGATTTGCTGCAATAAGAAACATCATACAGTAATTACACAGTTTGCAGGGCTTGTTTAGGCTTTAGAGGAAGTTGATTTGGTATAGGAAAGTAAAAGGAAGCCAGGAAGCTGAATTATGCCTGAGACCAGAGGCGGATGGGGTGATCACAGGAGACACTGTACCCCGAGCCGCACTCTGTGTCACCCTTAAACACCCCACACACACACACACACACACACACACACACACACACACACACACACACACACCAGAGAACACGACTCTTGTGTAGCAGCAGAAGGAAGAGCCTGGCAGCCAGAATGCGAGTGAGAGAGATATGATGGGGAGAAGACTAAGTGACCCAGGGATCTCAGCTTCTCCACCTCATGCACAGCAGGCTAGATTGATGTGTCTGGGTCCTGTGTAACTTATGATGAAAGCATTTGGGATTGGAGAGAGAATCCTCCTCAGTCCTGTCCCAGTGTGTAAGTAGTACAGAGGTTGCTGCTACTATATTCTTGCATGTCATAAGATAGATGATCTATTTTATTTTTCTACATTATGTGTATTTTGATGTTAAGTTGTCTTTGTTCCACTACAAAAAAATTGTATAAAATAATTATCTGTCAATTATGCGGGTTAAATATAGGGGACTGGCAGTCAGGATGCTGGCGGTCAGAATACCAACAGCGGCATCCCGACTGCCCAAATCCTGACAAGGGAGAAAAACGAAAGCATAGTTACCTACCCTGTCGCATTCTGCAGGAGACTCCCTGAAATAGTGGCAATCTCCCCGACTCCCTGAATAGACCTGAAATCTCCCTGACTGCCCCTTACCCCCATTATATAGCTGTTACATTCTTGGGGGGAAAAAAGAAAAGAGATAAATACATTTAGATGGGCTCATCAGTGCCATTTCCCTGTATTGTTATAAGGCCCAATGATCCCTATGGCTACATGCATTTTAAATAAAGTTTCTCGTGGCCACTTACATTATATGGAACCTCTTGTAAAACACAATACACAAACAAATCCTGCAAAATATCAGTGTCTTTTCTTCGACAAGTAGATCTTACTGACTTTTACATTTGGATGTAAGTTATTGTTATGACACTCCTCTCAGATGTAGCGGTACACGTCCGCACTGATAGGTGTTACTGTCACATCTCCCTGACACGCTTTTTTTGAAAGTAGGCAAGTATGAATTAAACTAACCTTAATGCTCACCCTACCCCTAACCCTCACTTCCCATAGCCTAATCCTAACCCTCCCCGACATACTTACGCTCGGTGCCGGCATTTCAACAGGTGACATACGACTGCATGGCAACCAAGTACATCCCAATTATGCGGAGCTACTGTATAAATAGTACCCAGGCATTATTAAACTAATATTAGTTCTTAAAGCTAATATACACCACCGGTTTCAATGCAAAATACACAATTTAATATAACACACACACACACACACAACACACTGTTACACTTGCACTGTGCAGTCCCATAGTGGAAGCGACAAGATGTGTAGGCCCGAAGCCCCCCTGTTTGCCCCGGCCCCGCAAGGCTTAATCCAGTCCTGCCTGACACATTAGTAAACTAACAGCAATAAAGATAGTGACTTTAAATAAGGGGTTTAAAATTTTTGTTCACTATCTGTATACTTACAGGTATCTGGACTGGTCTCTAGGTCGACAGTGATTAGGTCGACCACTATTGGTCGACATGCATTAAGTCGACATGGTTTCTACGTCGACATGGTCACTAGGTCAACATGACAAAAGGTCAACATGAGTTTTCCACAATTTTTTTCATTTTTTCATACTTTATAATCCATGTGGACTACGATTGGGAACGGTAACCTGTGCCGAGCAAGGCACCTTACCCGAAGCATGGCGAGCGAAGCGACACGGTGCACTAACTAGGGTTCCCGGTCACACTACGAAGAAAATTACACCATTTATTTTTTTAAACTCATGTCAACCTTTTGTCATGTCGACCTAATGATTGTGTCAACATATTTTAGGTACCAACTTAGTCACTGTTGACCAATAGTGGTCGACCTAGACACTGTCGACTTAAGTGTGGTTGACCCTATGAACCACACCCATACTTACAGAGGGACAGGGGTCAGGTGACGCAACACACACTTTTCCAATTAAGGAAAAATATTAAGAAGACGATGAAGAAGAATATAGGAGTAAGCCATCCTTTTGACTGTTGAACCTAAAACATGTATCCTTCCATTTTATTTTATGCTGTAGCACAACCGTACATTAGCGTGCTTGGCACACAGCAGTTTTCCTCTCCCTCAGTGGACCAAAACAGTAAAAACTAATCTGCCTTACCTTGGGAATTCCTTCCAAGCAGTTTTCTTCAAGTACAGCCACACAGCCAATGTAATTATACCATCTAATGAACTGAAACTAATGCAATTTCAAAACTCTTTCTAGCTAATAAAAAATAGGTTTCTCCCTCCAGATTTTACTTGAAGCTGATATAACACCACAAGGGCACGCACACCACATAATGGGGGTCATTCAGAGTTGATTGCTCGCTAGCAGTTTTTAGCAGCCGTTCAAACGCATTGTCACCGCCCACTGGGGAGTGTATTTTCGCTTTGCAGAAGTGCGAACGCCTGTGCATCAGAGCGCCTGCAAAATCTTTTTGTGCAAAACAAGACCAGCCTGTAGTTACTCTTCGTGTGCGTTGATACTAACGACGAAGGGACGGCTTTTTACGTAACACACCCACCAAGCGAATGCCCAGCCACGCCTGCGTTTTTGTAAGCACTCCCTGAAAACGGTCAGTTGACACCCAGAAACGCCCACTTCATGTCAATCTTTCAGCGTTCGGCCGTGCGACTGGAATGTTCGTTACACTCTGTGCAAACCCACGATGATCTTTGTACCCGTACAACGCACCTGCGCATTGCGGTGCATGCGCAGAAATGCCGATTTTAAGCCTGATTGCTGCGCTGCGAACAACGGCAGCTAGCGATCAACTCGAATGACCCCCAATATCCCCTTATATAAAGATGTTGCAGAGTGTGAGTGGGCGCTCCCCACTGTGACTAATGGTTGATAGACAAACAAATATTTAAAACTGACAACACGCAGCCTGGAGCCAGAAATAAACATTGCATAATGCAATACCAAGAGAGTCCATTAGCAGCAGGTATTGTTATGGAAATCGGAATACTAATGTGCCACGCCACCTTGACAGTGGTGATATAATGCAATCCTACATTTTTTTTCTGTTCTGTTAAATAGCAAGTCAAGTACTTTTTAAGCTTAGCTATCATATCTCCTTTTCAACGATTCTCTGAAGAGAAAGCAAATATGGCTGCAACAGGATCACAGCTCTCTGTCTGTGATGTGATGGTAGAGGGGGGATCTAAAAAGAAATTGGTCTGATACAATTAACTGGGATGTCCCATAGTGGCCTTGCGCAATGCTTTACTGTGCAAACCCCCCAGCAATTAAGATAAAGAAACGGGATGTAGTTATGGGACTGCCGGTCAGGAGACTGCCGGTCACATTACCGACGCCTACATCCTGCCCCCCTCTAAATCCTGACAGTCAGCATGCCGACAAGCTCACCCCCCCCCCACACCTGCTGGCATTCCGCGGTTGGTATGCTGACCGCCGGGATCCCCAGCGGTGGTAACGCGTACACAACCCAAAGGAACTATTGTGCATTTTTGCTTGTTCACAATTACCATAAACATCACATGGTTTATAGATAGATAGGTAGATAGATAGATATACAAC
Source organism: Pseudophryne corroboree (assembly GCF_028390025.1). Classification (NCBI taxonomy): domain Eukaryota; kingdom Metazoa; phylum Chordata; class Amphibia; order Anura; family Myobatrachidae; genus Pseudophryne; species Pseudophryne corroboree. The sequence continues at coordinate 721,280,452 of NC_086448.1, forward strand.
CATACTGTACTTTTTTTTTATGTGCATACTCTCATTCTCTGTCACCCCATTGTTACATGTTCATGTTATGCACAATAATTACATCTATTTGTAAAACTTTTTTCATAAGATAATGTTATTGAGGACCATTTGATCTTGACGGGTGTAGTATGGTAGTCCGGCGGTCGGGCTCCCGGCACCGTGAGCCCGACCGCCGGCTTAGCGACAGTGTGGTGAGCGCAAATGAGCCCCTTGCGGGCTCGCTGCGCTCGCCACGCGGCTTGCACGGTGGCGCGCGCCACGCCCGCCACGCTGCGGGCATGGTGACGCGCGCCACGCTAGTTTATTCTCCCTCCAGGGGGGTCGTGGACCCCCATGAGGGAGAATAAGTGTCGGTATGCCGGCTGTCGGGATCCCGGCGCCGGTATACTGTGCGCCGGGATCCCGACAGCCGGCATACTGAAGACCACCCGATCTTGACTGTATAAAGAGTTCATGTTCATAGGAATCCCTTAGATAACTGGATTCGTAGCCAGTATATATAATGAGTACCTTTTGTATAACTCTGTAGTAGTTGTGATGTATTGTGAATCATTTTTTGCGTCGGTATTTCGACCGCCGGGATCCCGTCCAGCGGGATTTAGTACTGATCCCTCTAGATCATGTTAAGATATTTTAAGGCAATCGTATTTTGAGTAATTTTGATACATATGTTCATCTGCGCAGTATGTTTAAAGTATGTTTTTGTTTACATAGCCAGTACGTTGTGATTTTGTCCCCATAGTTCCCACTCCCAGGCCCCAGCGATGTGACTAAACCCGATGGTATAATATGAACTTCCTGTCCGGAGGCAGCGGACACGGAGGACTCTATACTACAGCGGTTTGAGGTATGAAGGGATGGTAGAACATCAGCGGCTCTGACTATGTACCTTCTATGAATTTGAGTTTTATAAGATTTTTAATATACTATACAGGTTGAGTATCCCATATCCAAATATTCCGAAATACAGATTATTCCGAAATACGGACTTTTTCGAGTGAGACTGAGATAGTGAAACCTTTGTTTTCTGATGGCTCAATGTACACAAACTTTATATAATACACAAAGTTATTAAAAAAAAGGTATTAATTGACCTTCAGGCTGTGTGTATAAGGTGTATATGAAACATAAATGAACTGTGTGAATGTACACACACTTTGTTTAATGCACAAAGTTATAAAAAATATTGGCTAAAATGACCTCCAGGCTGTGTATATAAGGTGTATATGAAACATAAATCCATTCTGTGCTTAGACGTGGGTCTCATCACCATGATATCTCATTATGGTATGCAATTATTCCAAAATACGGAAAAATACGATATCCAAAATACTTCTGGTCCCAAGCATTTTGGATAAGGGATACTCAACCTGTATATAGAATTTGTCAGTATGGTAACACAGGGTATCTCTGGGCACTTCCGGTCCGGGAACCTTAAATAGGGAGACACTGCAGCTAGCAGGCATACAGCCCAGCGGTGAAAGATGGTGTTAGGCGTCATATGAGTATTTAACGAATGGAATTTGCTGGATACTGTTATATTTTGGAATTGGTATTGAAGTGTATGTTTCAATTAACTTGTATAGAACTTTATGATTTGCTTGACTGCACTGGCTGCCGTATCAAAAGACAAGCATCAGGATTAGCAGGTATGCCTTTTAGAGTTCTGCTGGTATGGCCTTATGTGTTATCTATATTGTAGAGCTGACTTGTTTATGCATTGTGCCCATAGGTACTGACTTTACACTTATCCGAGTCCATGAGGAATTACCTGGAAAGTCAGGCTTTTGGACTGATTTAGTTGTTCCCCCTTGAATATGGTTGCTGTTGATGCCAAGTGAGTTGGATAGTATATGGCTTATCATTTTAATAGTGAGTAGTAGTTTGAAACAGCGCCGTCTTGGTTGTATATGGATATACTGCATTCACAGTACTTTGGTGATGGGTATTTTCCCCTCTCTTTTTGATAAAATATTCGCTATGTGGCCTGGGAGGCAGAGTATGTAATATACATATTTTTGTTCTATTTTAGACATATTCTGTATTTTTTGCACCCAATAAGTATGTTGATCCGTTGTATCGCCGGTCTTGAAAAAGGTTTGTGACCGAACCGAAACGTCGACTGCAAGGCTAAAGATCACAGGTTCTCAAACTTGGTCCTCAGGACCCCACACAGTGCATGTTTTGCAGGTCTCCTCACAGAATCACAAGTGAAATAATTAGCTCCACCTGTGGACCTTTTAAAATGTGTCAGTGAGTAATTAATACACCTGTGCAGTTGCCGGGATACCTGCAAAACATGCACTGTGTGGGGTCCTGAGGACCGAGTTTGAGAACCACTGCTATAGATGATAACAATAAACTATTGATTTCAAGCTTTGTGGACTGATCTTATCAGTGAGAGTGCACCCTCCACCCTGTGGAACTTTTGCTATTTGGGTGGACCAGACAATGGCCCATTGGGAGCACCCACCATGTTGAATTGATGAGATGAGAGTGCAGGATTCGCAAACTGGATATTTGTAAAACTTGATATATTCACACAACTCATGAGTATACTACTTGTTACAAGACAAGAGAACTAAATACAGGAAAATAGATGCGTATTATAAGGGGAAAAAAACATCTACAATATGTACAGATTTGTTTGGCCAATATAAAAATTTACAATAAAAATAAAATATTATTTTATATCCCAGGCTAGTACCAATAGACTCTATGCTGAATAAAGGTGGTAAATCATCAGTTACTTGTTTGTTGTTAATACTGCCTCAACTCAAAATGGCTGCCTCCGCAGTATGTGGGAGAAAGGTCACTAGCTGCACATCTACTATGATGCTGCCGCCATCTTTCATAATAAATTATGCTTAATAAATGGCTCTTCCCAGACATTCATTAACATATTCTGCGGACAAAGAAATAAGGGTATTATGAACATGTACTATAAACCGCGGCGGTATAATCTTCCACATTAATGTGAGGATATTAAGCAATTTATGCCTACAAAACCGACAAATCCATGCATCAGATAAATCATATATAAGGAAAGAGCCAGCCTTTGCCTCCTTACACTAATGCAAGAGAAACTGTAATTGTGTAGCTTATGAAGGGGAAGGATAGGCATTAATTAAATTACAGCCGCTAATTAGCTTGTCTTGTCATTATAATTCTGTGTGCTCTGCTCACTGGGCCAGATAAATCAAGTGTTCTCGCCTCACACTGACAGTAATACATTTTATTCCAACCCCAAATGACATTTCTGCACAAAGTTGGAGGTTAATGCATAATGCGCATCATCAGTTCTAGTTAGCGATGATTTGTTTAGCCTGGATGTTCTCACACACTTCACCTTTATGAAATGTATAGTCCTAGTGCTTAGTGAACAAACATTTGTCCAAGCATTGGGAGCATTGGTAAAGCCGAACTTGAGGGGCTCAATTTAGGATATTAAAACACAATAAAGTTCCTGCTATAATATAACATACACTTTCCTCACCAGCAGCTGCCATCAGTGACAGAACAGGGCTTCCCGGAGCAGTGTGCTGACCCCGCTCTCTTAAGGTGACCATACACCTAAAGATTTATCTTCCAATCTGGCTGGTTGGAATGAAAATCTGGTAATGGATGGGAGCAAATGAAAGTCATTTGAAATGGTCAACTGTCATTTGCTCCCATCCATGTCATTTGCTCCAATCCATTACCAGATTTTTGTTCCAACTAGAGATGAGCGGGTTTGGTTCCTCGGGATCCGAACCCCCCCGAACTTCACCCATTTTACACGGTTCCGAGGCAGCCTCGGATCTTGTCGCCTTGCTCGGTTAACCAGAACACGGCCGAACGTCATCATCCCGCTGTCGGATTCTCGCGAGATTTGTATTCTATATAAGGAGCCGCGCGTCGCCGCCATTTTCACTCGTGCATTGGAGATTGAACGGAGAGGACGTGGCAGCATTCTCTCCATGAAAAGCTCCGTAATCTGTGCGCAGTGTGCTGCAAATATCTGTGCTCAGTGTGCTGCAAATATCTGTGCTCAGTGTGCTGAAAATATCTACGTTCTCTGCCTGAAAACGCTCCATATCTGTGCTCAGTGTGCTGCAAATATCTTATCAGTGTGCTGCATTGTGGGGACTGGGGACCACCAGTATAAGTATATACATGATGTGGCCATTCACTGGTACCTGGTGACAGAACGTATACTGGATTCCCCCACAATGTAACTTTATATCTGTCACCTATATACATGATGTGGTCATTCACTGGTACCTGGTGACAGAACGTATACTGGATTCCCCCACAATGTAACATTATATCTGTCACCTATATACATGATGTGGCCATTCACTGGTACCTGGTGACAGAACGTATACTGGATTCCCCCACAATGTAACTTTATATCTGTCATCTATATAATAATTATAGTAGTACAGTACAGTAGGCCATTGCTGTATCTTGCAGCTCTGTGTCACTGCAAGTATCCATCCATTCCATTTTCTTCCAGTGATTTGGACCAATAATACCATTGATTAGAACGAATAATTCCAGTGATTTTGTCATTTTCTTCCAGTGATTTGGACCAATAATACCATTGATTAGAACGAATAATTCCAGTGATTTTGTCAGTTTCTTCCAGTGATTTGGACCAATAATACCATTGATTAGAACGAATAATTCCAGTGATTTGGACCAATAATACCATTGATTAGAACGAATAATTCCAGTGATTTTGTCATTTTCTTCCAGTGAATTGGACCAATAATACCACTGATTAGAACGAATAATTCCAGTGATTTTGTCATTTTCTTCCAGTGATTTGGACCAATAATACCATTGATTAGAACGAATAATTCCTGTGATATTGAGGTGTTTGTGTCGCTTAGCTTAGCCGTCCAGCCACCATAGTGCACCTCTTTTTCTCTTTTCTTTGCATCATGTGATGTTTGGGGACTATTTTTTTAAGAGCCATCCTGTCTGACACTGCAGTGCCACTCCTAGATGGGCCAGGTGTTTGTGCCGCCCTCTTGGGTCGCTTTGCTTAGTCATCCAGCGACCTTGGTGCAAATTTTAGGACTAAAAATAATATTGTGAGGTGTGAGGTGTTCAGAATAGACTGGAAATGAGTGGAAATTGTGGTTATTGAGGTTAATAATACTATAGGATCAAAATTACCCCCAAATTCTATGATTTAAGCTGTTTTTGAGGGTTTTTAAAAAACAAACACCCGAATCCAAAACACACCCGAATCAGACAAAAAACTTTCAGGGAGGTTTTGCCAAAACGCGTCCGAATTCAAAACACGGCCGCGGAACCGAATCCAAAACCAAAACACAAAACCCGAAAAATGTCCGGTGCACATCTCTAGTTCCAACCAGCCAGATTTGAAGATAAATCTTTCGGTGTATGGGCAGCTTTACACAAGACATCACATGAGTGTGCTGGGCCACTTTTGACAAAATCAGACATTTAGGGGGAGATGTACTAAGCCTTGAAAAGTGATACATTTCATGGTGATAACGCACCAGCCAATCAGCTCCTGACATTTTTCAAACCCAGCCTGTAACATGGCAGTTAGGAGCCGAATGGCTGGTACTTTACCACCGTGAAATTTATCACTTTTCAAGGCTCAGTACATCTCCCCCTGTGGGGTGAATTTGCTAAGGATCATGTCTGACTTCTAAACAAAATCGCTGGACATCGCCAGAAAGTTTCAGACTCAAAGTAATTCATTTGCAAAAGAGAGTTTAGGCCGTATATTTTGATCCGATGGTGATACTCTGCTGTTTGTGTCTTGTGCGATATGAGTCGTATTGTAGCATTTACAATAGATTGCACAGCCAAATACAAGTGTTAATCTGCTGTCAGTCAGTATGATCTGTGCAGGCTTTGGTGTATTCTAGTGTAAATATTAGAGCCTGGTCTGGTACTGGAATGTAGGGGGGAAACCGGAGTGGGTTCCCCCTATTTCTCATACGTCCTAGAGGATGCTGGGGTCCACTTCAGTACCATGGGGTATAGACGGTTCCGCAGGAGCCATGGGCACTTTAAGACTTTTCAAGGGTGTGAACTGGCTCCTCCCTCTATGCCCCTCCTCCAGACCTCAGTTTAGAAAATGTGCCCAGGCAAACTGGATGCACTTCAGGGGAGTTCTACTGAGCTTCTCTGAAAAGACTTATGTTAGGTATTTTATTTTCAGGGAGAACTGCTGGCAACAGTCTCCCTGCTTCATGGGACTTAGGGGGCAGAAGTAGGAACCAACTTCCTGAATAGTTTCATGGCTCTGCTTCTGGCTGACAGGACACCATTAGCTCCTGAAGGGAACGGAACGCTAGCTGCGGCTATATGCTCACTCCCACAGCCCGCCGTCACCCCCCTTACAGAGTCAGAAGTCAGAAGACAGGTGAGTGTAAGAAGAAATCTTCAGACATCGTGACGGCTAAAAGGTACCGCGCAGCGGGCGGGAACGCTGCGCGCCATGCAATCCACACATACACAGGCACTGCAGGGTGCAGGGCGCGGGGGGGGGGGGGGGGGAGGCGCCCTGGGCAGCATGAAACCTAGTAAAACTGGAAAATAAAGGGGCATAAGATGCTGATGCACAGTCCTACCCCCGCCAGTATAAAAAATTACCTCATAAATGCTGAGGAGAAATGCGCCATTGCGGGGGCGGGGCTTCCTCCTCAGTCAGCCAGCACACTGCTCAGCGCCATTTCTTCCAGCAAAAAGCAGGGGAAGAAACGCTGATCATCCTCTCAGTTTCTGTCTAGTATCAGAGTACAAAGAGGGGGGGGAGGGAGTGTATAGTGTGATATTATGGCAATATATGTATATGTATATGTGTATATATATATATATATATATAAAAAGGCAGGGGTCCGGCACAGCCACTTAAGAACAGTAGTACACTGGGTGCCCTCACAAATGAATGTACAAATTGAACAGGCGGTGCGGCACTCCAATGATTAAAACACCAGATGAGCCGTAAATACAACGTTTCAATGCCCTCTTTTAATGCGGCATTTTCGTCAGGATATGATCATATCCTGACGAAAATGCCGCATTAAAAGAGGGCATTGAAACGTGGTATTTACGTCTCATCTGGTGTTTTAATCATTGGAGTGCCGCACCGCCTGTTCAATTTATATATATATATATATATATATATATATATATATATATATATATATATATATATATATATAAGAACAAACTCAAGCCGCACTCTCCACTAAAATGTTCTTAGAACTCTTTAATCACATCACCTCTCATAAATGGCAGAGAGATTATTCATTGATTTACATATTTTGCAATATTATCTCAGGAATACAGATTCCTTCACATATAAGTTACATTGGATATCATATGATTTTTACACGTCATATAGCAACAACATGATAGATCTGCCTTGCAATGCAGAGCTTGTACTCATCTGGAACAAAAAGTCCTCCGTATCCACCCAAGTAACATGTGGTCTCTGTTTGCTGTTTTTACAACAAGTGTCCAACATAGTCCATTGTTATGGTGCCTTTAATTATGGTGTCTTTGGTTTTTTATACACCTTGCGGTGTGTGTGTCGGTCGACTTCGGCTGTCATCCGCGCCGTTCAAGACAAAACACCTGTTCAACCTGACCACTGGCGTGCGTTCCACACCACTGCGCATGTCTGTGGTGTGGAACGCACGCCAGTGGTCAGGTTGAACAGGTGTTTTGTCTTGAACGGCGCGAATGACAGCCAAAGTCGACCGACACACACACCGCAAGGTGTATAAAAAACCAAAGACACCATAATTAAAGGCACCATAACAATGGACTATGTTGGACACTTGTTGTAAAAACAGCAAACAGAGACCACATGTTACTTGGGTGGATACGGAGGACTTTTTGTTCCAGATGAGTACAAGCTCTGCATTGCAAGGCAGATCTATCATGTTGTTGCTATATGACGTGTAAAAATCATGATATCCAATGTAACTTATACGTGAAGGAATCTGTATTGCTGAGATAATATTGCAAAATATGTAAATCAATGAATAATCTCTCTGCCATTTATGAGAGGTGATGTGATTAAAGAGTTCTAAGAACATTTTAGTGGAGAGTGCGGCTTGTGTTTGTTCTTATCTATCCCTGCATATGCAGGGGAATAAGGACGCACCCCACAGGTTGTATAGAAAATAGGAGTGAGCAAACATGTGTTTTCTATATATATATATATATATATATATATATAGCGGAAAGTCTCTGTGTTTTTTATTTAAGCGCTGATTGTGGACTGGCAATTCATTTCTGTGTCCCTCTGACAGATTTTACTGTGGGTCTGTCCCCTATAAGCCCGGAGTGTCTGTGGTGTGATTGTGCATGTGTGTGACATGTCTGAGGCAGGGAGCTCTTCCTCTGTGGGAGCCATGTTAGGGACACAGAGTTGTAATATGACACCAAGAGCCTGACTGGGTGAAAGGTTACGTGATAGTGTGAATCATATCAGTAAGAGGTTGGACAATCTCATGCAGAAAACTGAAAATAATCTGTTGAAGATGTGATTTTTAATAGTTATACCTTTCATCCACAGGGACCCCTCTGGGTCACATACAAATTTGCACAAGTAGTACAAACTGATACCGGCACGGACTCTGATTCCTGTGTCGACACAAGTGATTCCAGGGGAATAGGTCCTAAGTTAGCGAAAAGCATTCAAAACATGTTTTAGCTATAAAAGGAGGTGTTAGAAGTTACGAAGCCCCCTCTTTTACCACAGCAGAGGGTTTACTTTAGTAAAGAAGTAATGTAATTTTCCCTCCACCTCATGAGTTGAACAGTCTTGGAGGGAGTCTGATTTAACCTGAAAAGAAATTTCAGAGTCCCAAAAGGAATTCAGGCAGCTTACCTTTTTCCAAAAGGTGGGAGTCACCCCACATTTTAGACAGGGCCCTGTCATAAAAGGAAAAAGGTAATTCTCCCTGCGCCTGGAATGGCTTCACTTAAGGATCCGGCAGACCGCAAGTTCGTGATGTAATCTATTGATGTGGCCAATGGGACACTACTCAGCCCTACCATTGTCTGTGAGTGGGTCAGTAGTGCTATTGAAAAGTTGTCAGAAAACTTGTCATTAGACATTGACACAATAGATGGAGATGAGATACTCCTAACGTTAGGTCATATCATAGACGCTGCTGCGTACGTGCTAGAAACCATGAAATATATTGGTTTCTTGGGATCAAGAAACGCTACCATGGCAATCTCAGCACGGAGGGCTTTGTAGATTAGCCAATGGAATGCTGACGCAGACTCCAAAAGGAATATGGAGGCTCTCACGTATAAAGGTGAGGCCTTATTTGGAGATGGGCTGGATGCTTTAGTTCTGCGGCTAACGCAGGTAGAGTCGACATTCTTGCCTAATGCTCCTGCGCCGACGTAAAAGACACATCACTCTCAGATGCAGTTTTTTCGACCCCCCCCCCCAAAAAAAAAAAGGGTAAAGGCCCCCCTTTCTTTGTGGGTAAAGGTAGGGGAAAAGGAAATAAAGTCCACAGTGTCGCACAGGAGCAGAAATTAACCTCTGCTTATGCCAAATCTTCAGCATGACGCTGGGGCTCCCTTGCGGGAGCCTGCTTAGGTGGGGGCACGTCTGAAACTCTTCAGTCAGTTCTGGGTGCAATCTGGCCTAGACACGTGGGCCGTACAAAGAGTCCCACGGGTATAAACTGGAGTTTCATGACATTTCCCCAAGCCGTATTTTCGAATCAACTGTACCAGCTTCTGTCCCGGATAGGGAAGTGGTAGCAGCAGCAATACAGTGATTGTGTCAGGATCAAGTCATTGTCCTGGTTCCCTTGTCTTAACAAGAAGAAAGGTTTTTATTCAAACCTATTTGTAGTTCCGAAGCCGGACGGCTCGGTCAGACCATTTCTAAACCTGAAAAATCTGAATCTCTTCCTGCAAAGGTTCAAGTTCAAGATGGAATCTCTGAGGGCAGTGATTTCCAGTCTGGAGGAGGGGGAATTCATGGTGTCAGTGGACATAAAAGATGCCTACTTACATGTTCCCATTTATCCTCCGCATCAGGCTTATCTGAGATTCACAGTACAGGATTGTCATTATCAGTTTCAGACGTTGCCGTTCAGACTCTCCACGGCACCGAGGGTATTCACCAAAGTAATGGCGGAGACGATGGTCCTCCTTCGACTGCAAGGAGTCAATATAATTCCTTATCTGGACGATCTCCTGATAAAAGCGAGGTCCAAGGAAAAGTTGATGCAGAACATTGCACTATCCCTGACAATACTCCAACGTCACGGTAGGATCATAAATTTTCCAAAGTCACAATTGGAACCGACGACAAGATTGTCCTTTCTCGGGATGATACTGGACACAGAAGTACAGAGGGTATTTCTTCCAGTACAAAAGGCTCTGGAAATCCAGAGAATGGTCAAACAAATTCTGAAACCAACAAGAGTGTCGATTCATCAATGCATTCGGTTGTTGGGAAAGATGGTAGCGGCCTACGAGGCCATACAGTTTGCCCGATTCCATGCCAGAATATTCCAGGGGGACCTATTGGACAAGTGGTCCGGATCCCATCTACACATGCATCAGAGGATAATCCTGTCATCCAAAGCCAGAATTTAGCTCCTGTGGTGGCTGCACAGTTCTCACCTCCTAGAGGGACGCAGGTTCGGGATTCAAGACTGGATCCCGGTGACCACGGATGCAAGTCTCCCAGGCTGGGGAGCAGTCACACAGGGGGAGAGCTTCCAAGGAAGATGGTCAAGTCAAGAAACTTGTCTTCACATAAACGTTCTGGAGTTGAGAGCCATTTACAACGGCCTTCTACAAGCGGTACATCTTCTTCAAGATCAAACCGTACAGATCCAGTCGGACAATGTAACAGCAGTCGCGTACATAAACCGTCAGGGCGGAATGAAAAGCAGAGCGGCAAGGGCAGAGGTGACAAAGTTCCTCTGCTGGGCAGAAAGACATGCAAGAGCTCTGTCGGCAATTTTCATTCCGGGAGTGGACAACTGGGAAGCAGACTTCCTCAGCAGACACGATCTCCATCCAGGAGAATGGGGCCTCCACCAAGAAGTCTTCGCAGAGGTGACAGGTCTTTGGGGAGTGCCTCAAGTAAACATGATGGCATCTCATCTCGACAAGAAGCTTCAGAGATATTGTTCCAGGTCGAGAGACCCTCAAGCAATAGCAGTGGATGCAATAGTGACCCAGTGGGTGTTCCGGTCGGTATATGCCTTCCCTCCACTTGCACTGATACCAAAAGTTCTCAAAATCATAAGGAGAACAGGAGTTCAAGCGACCCTCATGGTCCCAGACTGGCCAAGGAGGGCTTGGTATCCAGATCTTTAAGAAGTTGATCATAGAAGATCCTTGGCCTCTTCCTCTTCGTGAGGACCTGCTACAGCAGGGGCCGTGCGTGTATCACGACTTACCGTGGCTACGTTTGACGGCATGGCTGTTGAGCGCCGGATCCTAGCCCGAACCCAAAGAAGTAATTCCCACTCTTATTCAGGCCAGGAAAGGAGTAATGTCTAAACATTAGCACCGTATTTGGAGAAAATGTGTGTCTTGGTTGAAACCAAGAAGGCTCCAACGGAAGAGTTTTCAGTTAGGACGTCTTCTCCATTTTTCTCCAGGCGGGTGTGGATGCAGACCTACGATTGGGTTCAATCAAGGGCCAGCTTTCGGCTTTGTCCGTTTTCTTTCAGAAACAATTGGCTTCCCTTCCAGAAGTTCAGACTTTCATGAAAGGGGTGCTACACATCCAACCTCCATTTGTGCCTCCTGTGGCACCATGGGGATCTTAACGTGGTGTTACGATTCCTTCAATCGGATTGGTTTGAACCTCTCCAGGAGATGGAGTTGAAATTTCTCACTTGGAAAGTGGTCATGCTGTTGGCCTTGGCATCCGCAAGAAGGGTGTCTGAGTTAGGGGCCTTGTCTCACAAGAGCCCTTACCTGATCTTCCATGAAGATAGGGTTGAGTTACAAACTCATCAACAATTTCTTCCAAAGGTGGTTTTCTTCTTTCCATATACACCAAGCTATTGTGGTGCCAGTGGCTACTGACACCATCGCTGCTTCAAAGTCCCTTGATGTGGTCAGGGCTTTGAGAATCTATGTCGCAAAAACGACTCGGATAAGGAAAACAGAGGCTCTGTTTGTCCTGTATGCTCCCAACAAGATTGGGTGTCCTGCTTCTAAGCAGACTATTGCACGCTGGATCAGAGGTACGATTCAGCACGCTGATTCTACAGCAGGATTGCCGGTACCGAATTCGGTGACTGCCCATTCTACTAGAAAGGTGGGCTTGTCCTGGGTGGCTGCCCGGGGGGTCTCGGCATTACAACTTTGCCGAGCAGCTACTTGGTCAGGGGCAAACACGTTTGCTAAGTTTTATAACTTTGACACCTTGGCCGATGAGGATCTACAGTTTGGTCAATCGGTGCTGCAGGGTCATCTGCACTTTCCCGCCCGTACTGGAGCTTTGGTATAACCCCATGGTACTGAAGTGAACCCCAGCATACTCTGGGACGTATGAGAAAATAGGATTTTAATACCTACCGGTAAATCCTTTTCTCCTAGCCCATAGAGGATGCTGGGCACCCGACCCAGTGCGTACTTTACCTGCAGTAGTTATTTTGTTGTAGTTACACGTGTTGTGTTACAATTATTTTCAGCATGTTGCTGCAAATGGTTCATGCCTGTTGGGGTGTGTTACGTTGAATGCCATGTTGTGTGGCATGGTTGAGGTGTGAGCTGGTATGAATATCACCGTTAAATTTAAAGTAAATCCTTTACTCGAAATGTCCGTCTCCCTGGGCACAGTTCCTATACTGAGGTCTGGAGGAGGGGCATAGAGGGAGGAGCCAGTTCACACCCTTGAAAAGTCTTAAAGTGCCCATGGCTCCTGCGGAACCGTCTATACCCCATGGTACTGAGGTGGACCCCAGCATCCTCTACGGCAGAGGTTCTCAAACTCGGTCCTCGGGAGCCCACACAGTGCATGTTTTGCAGGTAACCCAGCAGGTGCACAGGTGTATTAATTACTCACTGACACATTTTAAAAGGTCCACAGGTGGAGCTAATTATTTCACTTGCGATTCTGTGAGGAGACCTGCAAAACATGCACTGTGTGGGCCCCCGAGGACCGAGTTTGAGAACCTCTGCTCTACGGACTAGGATAAAAGGATTTACCGGTAGGTATTAAAATCCTATTTTTTTCCAGCAACCAGCACTGGGATGAACCAGCCTGGGGCTTATGTCATAACAGACACATAATGGGGTCATCCTGCCAACCCCAAACTGGCCAGGCCTGAAAAACCTCGGGAAGTGGGGACCCTCCCCAATTAAGGGGTACCCCCTCTCGAGGATCCCCTCACGCCTGGGCTAAAAGCCCAGGGATATTCAGCACACCCCTGGTGGTGGTAGCTGTGGGGTTAATGGTGTAAAAATAGAATCAATATTGATCTGTAGAGTAGAACTACAGATCCCGGCAATCGTACCCTGGCATACCGGCATGTGGAGAACCACAACAGCCAGCATGCCCGGACAATAAGGGACTACCGACCCCCTATCGTCCTACTGTAGAGAAAATAGTAAAATAATGACAGTACACCCCCCCCCCCCCCCCCCCTTCATACTTACCTACTCCTTGGCTGTGCTCGGGTCCCCTTGTCCATGTAGTAGTCCAGGGTCTTGGTAAATAAAAAAAAGCAGCATAACGGACATTCTGCGCAGCGCAATACCCGAAATGACTTTGCACTTGATTCCCTGCACTACACAATGGTGAAGCACTGATTGGCTAAGAGTCAGACGCTCTCAGCCAATTAACAGACAGTATCCATTGCAGCATCCGCTGACTGGCTAAGAGCCCTCTTCTGGATCAATGCGTTTATATATTATTGAATTTTAAGGACGTACGCCCTTTATTAGCCATAAAGTCAGCCAGGCCAAATAATGTTGAGAGTTAGGTTTTAGTAGGCTTGGAATGTCTAAGCAATACCATGGCCAGAAAATGGCCACCTTCAATGGCTGCATAAAGGTGATCGGTGCATCCAAAACTTACCAGTCTCTTTCTCTATTCACATCATCACCCGTACACTAAACCCTTTGTTGTGCTCTCATGAGATTTATTCTGCTTAATAATGGTCCATCCATTGACCTAGTACAGTACATGTGTCCTCATTACTAGTCAGGGACAATTACCTAGATTAAAAATGGTCAAACGTGATCATGCTGGATAGCAACAACCCCCCATCACCCCAATCCCCCCCCCCCCCCCATTCCTCCGGCCACTCCACACTGACGCTACACATTATGGTTGGGAGATTTATATGCACACTGTGAGCAGCTAATGTTTTCTGTCTCCATGTGAATAAAAATCCCACAGCTGACACTTAATGTAATTATCTCTGCAGTATGTAAATTAAACATTAGCTCACTGTACAGCCTGTGCTCACCCTTAGCCACAATGTGATGAAAAGAACTCGGCCAAGGGAAATATTGTGACACTGAATAAAAACAACTGCTGTAAACGGGAGTTAAGAAATGTGAAACATCAATCTGTGCTGTAAGATTTATTTATGTGTCAGTGCGGCAAGAAGATTTCCAGCTGATTGCGTTTATTAAATTCTGAGAAGTAATGTTCAGCCAGGCGATACCTCCAGGATTCGGATAAACACTCCGGCTATACTCCCAGCTCTTACACTAAGTGCCACAGATTATATTTAAGCAGAAGTAAACCCCAGTCACCTCTACACGTGTGCAGTTAGTCTCCACAGTAAGTTGGTACAATACATTTAATCAAAGAGACACCTATCTGTAATAACATATTAGCAAGCATTTTAATGAAAGATAAACAAGTGTTAACAAGAGATAAACAAATCCCCTCCCTGACCTAGATGCTCCTGAACTAATGTGACAATTAGACAAGCTAAATAATACAGAGAGGATACATAGGGGCTTGCTTGCCTAGTCTCCCGGTTTCTGCGGTAGACACCCGATTTTTCAGGTAGTCCCCCGCACCCCTCAAGCATACTGCCCACTTCATAGAGAAGTGGGCAAAATGTGAAGAATAATATGGTAATCAGAGATGGGGGCGGGGCCTAATTACTTATTTCTATAACAATCACATCATTCAGACCCACCCCCAGTGGTGTCACAAGGGGGAGTGTGGTCCGCACCCAGGTGTCACATGACAAGGGGTGACACCAAAGTGCCGCCTCCTTCTCAGTGACAGGAGCCTGGTGCTGCAGTAGTCATGGGCAAAGTGATTCACTGAACTGAGTTGAGACACATGACTCAGTTCAGTGAAGTGTCTCGAGTCAGTGTCTCGGCACATGAGTCATGACTCATTTGTAGTGGAATGTGTTGCAGAGACTGCACATGAATCAGTGAGTTGCCAGTGCTGGAGGATCAGTGCTGGACTCATGGAGTTATTCAGCTGCAGTGATTGTGCAGTGTATCTGGGGGATGCAGCTGCTTATGCACTGATTGTTAATAATATATTAACATAGATTCACTGTTATGTTGATATATTATTAATAACCACTTATTGCATACTAGTTACAGAATATGCACATTACTTCTGGCTGAGGAGAGAAAGCTTAACAGCCACGAAACACATCATTCAGTCTGTAACTAAACCAAATAATAACATTTTTTATTTTATTTTGCATACTTTGCTAATTAATATTTTAGGTGGGCTTTTTTTTAGGTGGACTTGGATTTATTATATTATCCACTATCTAGCCTCCAGGGAGTTTGTCACCCACAATCACATTGAGCAGGAACAGTGAGTTGAGAGCCCTGTACCACAGGGGCTCCACCTCCTGCAGGCTTATGCTGCATGAATCAGATCCATCCACTGAGTCACTGATGCTGCTTTCACATCGCAAAACCTGCTTTTGAAATGGTATTTGAAACGGTTCTTAAAACGGGTCTGAGCAGTTAAACCCCTTTCACATCTCATGTTGTAACCAGTAAATTACCATTTCATTCCCGTTTTGGTACCTTTCACACTGAACCCGTTTCACCCATAGAAAACAGTGGTTGTCATTATAAATGGACTTTTCTGGCCCACACATTATTATTAATCACTAATTAATTCATTATTAATAATTTGGATAGTCGTACGATGGAACCCAGCAGCTTGAAGCATATCTATTTTTATTAGATGGGATTAGGTACTTGGTTTGTCTTTTTTGGAGGCACAAGTATTATTTATATATTTTTTAAAATTATTATTATTTTTTTTAGATGGAATGGTTAAATACAGGAAAAAAATGGCGTGGGGTCCCCCCTCCAAAGCATAACCAGCCTCGGGCTCTTCGAGCTGGTCCTGGTTCTAAAAATGCGGGGGAAAAATTGACAGGGGATCCCCCGTATTTTTAAAACCAGTACCGGGCTCTGCGCCTGGTGCTGGTGCAAAAAATACGGAGGACAAAACGAGTAGGGGTCCCCCGTATTTTTCACACCAGCATCGGGCTCCACTAGCTGGACAGATAATGCCACAGCCGGGGGTCACTTTTATGCCGTGCCCTGCGGCCGTGGCATTAAATATCCAACTAGTCACCCCTGGCCGGGGTACCCTGGGAGAGTGGGGACCCCTTCAATCAAGGGGTCCGTCCCCCCAGCCACCCAAGGGCCAGGGGTGAAGCCCGAGGCTGTCCCCCCCATCCAATGGGCTGCGGATGGGGGGGCTGATAGCCTTTGTTGTAAATGAAAAGATATTGTTTTTTCCAGTAGTACTACAAGTCCCAGCAAGCCTCCCCCGCAAGCTGGTACTTGGAGAACCACAAGTACCAGCATGCGGGAGAAAAACGGGCCCGCTGGTACCTGTAGTTCTAATGGAAAAAAAATACCCAAATAAAAACAGGACACAGACACCGTCGACAGTAAAACTTTATTACACACTGCCGACACACACATACTTACCTATGTTCACAGCCTCGAAGAGCCCGAGGCTGGTTATGCTTTGGAGGGGGGACCCCACGCCATTTTTTTCCGTGTTTTTCACATTTAAACGTTTATAAAGCCACTCTCTCATGTGTCTCCTGTGTTTTCCAAGCTGTTTCCTGGTTGTGGCTGGTGACATCACACATGGAGACAGCCTATCATCTTCTGGGGCTTGCAAATACCGTTTCAGACCCTTTCACACTGCACAGTGAAATGGGACTGAAACGGGTAGGACCCTTCTTTTTTACCGTTTCAAAATACCGGTATTTTGAAAACGGTAAATTGAAGGGGACCCTTTCACATCGCAGCTTGACCCGTTTAGGAAGCCAGTTAAAACGGCAAAATACCGGGTATAAGCTGCGGTGTGAAAGGGGTATGAGTCTACACAGTGTACAACTGTCTCAACTCACTGGCAGACTCAGGATGAATCATGATTCATGACATGACTCAGGCACAGCAGCACAGCACTCACTGACTGGTGAGTCGTGACTGCTCCCTCCCCCCTCCCACTGGGTGTCACCTGGTATAGCCTCTGGCCAATCACAGCTAAAGACACTCAGCAGAACACACTGACTGAAGGACACACTGAGTTTCCTCCCTCTGGTTGAGAGAGGCTGCTGCTGCAGCTGTGTCGACTCATGAAACAGTGCAGTTAGTGACTCGAATCATTCACACTTCCTGATGATTCGAGTCACTGTGTTGAGACAGTGAGTCAGTAGCCATCTCTATGCTGCAGTGTAACAGTACATGCTGCCACCGGGCTCCTGTCACCCTGTAGAAGCCAGCACAGGAGGCACGCCAGTCCTCTGGGGGCAGCCCGCATCTCCTCAGTGACGAAAATGTGTGTGTCCCCCCTCCGTGAAGTCTATCCACTTTTGCGGCCGCACCAGGTGCAATAAGAATGAGTGAGGCCTCTGACTGCCCCTTATGCAAATATTTGCCAAACTGCAGCAATATGCCTGTGAGGGGCGCCACCCTCGCCCACCTGCTTCTCCTCGCTGAGCATCTCCCGGAGAGGAGGTATGTATGCCTATTTACTAAAGGTCTATTTTCAACAAATTGTAAATTATCTAAATAGATGTTGTACTTCTAGGGCTGAAACATGTATTCACGAACATTTAAACATTAATATCATAAATCATTGTTTAGTAAATATGTGTTTCAGCCACTGAAACCCAACATTGATTTATTTTGATATTCATCTATTTGAACTTAAAAAAAACACAAAAAAAACAAACAATAGTGCAGGACTGTTCTACGTTTCAATTTTTATTTGCAGAATGACCAGGAGCAGCATAACAACTCAGGCCTGATCTGTTGGGACAGTCTGCACATATTCTAAGCACAGCACTTTCCTTCCCTGCTGCAACACACAAGGCTTGCTACATTCACTGCAATTACCTTGGACAGCAGAGTCTAGGCAGAGGCGCATTGCACCAAATTGCAATCTATGACTTTGATATAAAGATCAAAAGTCTAAATCAAGTTGTCACCTTTGCTGCTACCCACTTATGGAATTCCAATTCCCTTCCATATCCAATAAGACTCTACGCCAGCCTTCAAATCCTGCTTATATACCCAGGACTGAAGTGGAGGACCTGGGGGAGGTAGAGAGGAGGGGGGTCATTCCGAGTTGATCGCACGTAGCAACTTTTTGCTACCCGTGCGATCAACTAGACACCGCCTATGGGGGAGTGTATATCTGCATAGCAGGGCTGAGAACACTTGTGCAGCCCTGCTATGCTAAAAAAGTTTCCTGTAAAAGAAGACCAGGGTAAGAGTTATGGGCCCTACACACTGGGCGATAATACTGAAAGATATGAACGATCTCGTTCATGAATGAACGAGACACCGTTCATATCTTTCAGTGTGGAGGCACCAGCGATGAACGATGTGTGGCCCCGCGCTCGTTCATCGCTGGTGCCCCGTCGCTTGTGCATGCAGGCCAGTATGGACGATCTTGTCCATATTTGTCTGCACTGCTATGGAGCCGGGTGACGGGGGGAGTGAAGAAACTTCACTTCCCCTGTCACTGTCCCCCCGCCGCTGGGTCGCCCGTCGGCAGTATCCGCCGTCGGGCAGCTCGGCGGCGAATCTGCCAGTGTGAAGGGCCCATTACTTACCCTGTGTGATCGTTCCAACGATGCAGGTCCTGGAATGGACGTCAGACATCCGCCCTCCAAATGCCTGGACACGCCTGCGTTGGACTCACCACTCCCCGAAAACGGTGAGTTGCCGCCCGGATCCGCCTTCCTTCCTTCAAACTTCTTGCGGTCGCCGCTGTGACCACTTTCTTCATTCGTGGCGTCGCTGCCCGGCGGTTCCGACTCTGATCGCACGGCTGCGAGGAAGTGCAGCATGCGATCAGGTCGGAATGACCCCCCAAGGACAGAGAGAAAGGAAGACATAGAGAAGGCAACTAAATAGGGGAATGAAAGAGAGAAGGTAGTAGGCACTAAAGAGATATGTAAAGTGGTATGGGAAGAGGGGAGGTATGGTGACGGGATGTCGTTATGTGACCAGGACAATACAGTCGCCTCCATCCCGCCCCTTGAACATGCCAACTAAAAGGAACTATTCCCACTTGTTGGTGTCCACGACACCCATAGAGTGGGAATAGAACCTGCCACCAAGCCCGTAAGGGGCTTCGTTGCACACTCCCCCCCCCCCCCCCTTCCCGCCGGCACTCTGCGGCCGGGATCCCCGAGTCGGGATGCTGACCGCCGGGATCCTGTCTGCCGGTGAAACAGCCCCAACCCATGGTGACTGTAGTAGTGATGGATGTGTTGGATGGTAGGATGGTAGGATTACCACCTTTTCATTTTCAGATTTCCATACCGGCAGTATTGTTACAAGCACTTAAATATGCTCCACATTCCCCTTTATGTGCCAAAGAACCCTCATGCCCGGCCATAAATGCCATCACAGCCACTATCTATCTAGTCCGTAACCTGCCTCTGCTGCAAACATTTATTAACATGAATATAAATTGTAATTTAAACTCTAATCAGAATTAAGAAGATAAATCATTATGTTTAAATTGCTATAATTTGCGAGTCTGCAGAAATAACTATGTACGCACAATGATCAGAGACTTCATCAAATATATGAAGCCTGGTCATGACTTAAATCAATCTTTAATTAGTTCATTACCAGTAATCAGTAGCCACACAGCTTTTTCTGGCTGTGATACAGTTCCTCAATGAGCAAATTTAAAATCCATTCACCAGATACTCATAACCCCACAGGCTGATTCACATGCAGTGCCACGGCTTTCTAGCATAACATAATAGATGAAAACACAACTTATCATTTACGATGAAGGGACAGAAATGCGCTGCGCAAACATAAAAATAAGAATTTACTTACCGATAATTCTATTTCTCGGAGTCCGTAGTGGATGCTGGGGTTCCTGAAAGGACCATGGGGAATAGCGGCTCCGCAGGAGACAGGGCACAAAAGTAAAGCTTTTACAGGTCAGGTGGTGTGTACTGGCTCCTCCCCCTATGACCCTCCTCCAGACTCCAGTTAGATACTGTGCCCGGACGAGCGTACACAATAAGGGAGGATTTTGAATCCCGGGTAAGACTCATACCAGCCACACCAATCACACCGTACAACTTGTGATCTAAACCCAGTTAACAGTATGATAACAGAGGAGCCTCTGAAAGATGGCTTCCTAAACAATAACCCGAATTAGTTAACAATAACTATGTACAAGTATTGCAGATAATCCGCACTTGGGATGGGCGCCCAGCATCCACTACGGACTCCGAGAAATAGAATTATCGGTAAGTAAATTCTTATTTTCTCTATCGTCCTAAGTGGATGCTGGGGTTCCTGAAAGGACCATGGGGATTATACCAAAGCTCCCAAACGGGCGGGAGAGTGCGGATGACTCTGCAGCACCGAATGAGAGAACTCCAGGTCCTCCTTTGCCAGGGTATCAAATTTGTAAAAATTTACAAACGTGTTCTCCCCTGACCACGTAGCTGCTCGGCAGAGTTGTAATGCCGAGACCCCTCGGGCAGCCGCCCAAGATGAGCCCACCTTCCTTGCGGAATGGGCCTTAACAGATTTAGGCTGTGGCAGGCCTGCCACAGAATGTACAAGTTGAATTTTGTTACAAATCCAACGAGCAATCGACTGCTTAGAAGCAGGTGCACCCAACTTGTTGGGTGCATACAGTATAAACAGCGAGTCAGATTTTCTGACTCCAGCCGTCCTTTAAATGTATATTTTTAAGGCTCTGACAACGTCCAACAACTTGGAGTCCTTCAAGTCGTCTGTAGCCGCAGGCACTACAATAGGCTGGTTCAGGTGAAACGCTGATACCACCTTAGGGAGAAAATGCGGACGCGTCCGCAGCTCTGCCCTATGTCGAATGGAAAATTAAATAAGGGCTTTTATAAAACAAAGCCGCCAGTTCAGATACTCTCCCGGCCGAAGCCAGGGCCAGTAACATAGTCACTTTCCATGTGAGATATTTCAAATCCACATTCTTTAGTGGTTCAAACCAATTGGATTTGAGGAAATCTAAAACTACATTTAGATCCCACGGTGCCACCTTAGGCACCACAGGAGGCTGTATATGCAGTACTCCTTTGATAAAAATCTGGACCTCAGGGACTGAGGCCAATTCTTTTTGGAAGAATATTGATAGGGCCGAAATTTGAACCTTAATAGATCCCAATTTGAGACCCATAGACAATCCTGATTGCAGGAAATGTAGGAAAACGACTCAGTTGAAATTCCTCCATCGGAGCACTCCGCTGCTCGCACCACGCAACATATTTTCGCCAAATACGGCGATAATGCTTCGCGGTGACTTCCTTCCTTGCCTTTATCAAGGTAGGAATGACTTCTTCTGGAATGCCTTTTCCTTTTAGGATCTGGCATTCAAACGCCATGCCGTCAAACGCAGCCGCGGTAAGTCTTGAAAAAGACAAGGACCCTGCTGAAGCAGGTCCCTTCTCAGAAGTATAGGCCACGGATCGTCCGTGACCATCTCTTGAAGTTCCGGGTACCAAGTCCTTCTTGGCCAATCCGGAGCCACTAGTCTTACTCCTCTTTGCCGTATAATCCTCAATACCTTTGGTATGAGAGGCAGAGGAGGAAACACATATACCGACTGGTACACCCAAGGTGTTACCAGCGCGTCCACAGCTATTGCCTGCGGATCTCTTGACCTGGCGCAATACCTGTCCAGTGTTTTGTTGAGGCGAGACGCCATCATGTCCACCATTGGTTTTACCCAACGGTTTAATAGCATGTGGAAAACTTCTGGATGAAGTCCCCACTCTCCCGGGTGAAGGTCGTGTCTGCTGAGGAAGTCTGCTTCCCAGTTGTCCACGCCCGGGATGAATACTGCTGACAGTGCTATCACGTGATTCTCCGCCCAGCGAAGGATCCTGGCAGCTTCTGCCATTGCCCTCCTGCTTCTTGTGCCGCCCTGTCTGTTTACATGGGCGACTGCCGTGATGTTGTCCGACTGGATCAACACCGGTCTTCCTTGAAGCAGAGGTTCCGCCTGGCTTAGAGCATTGTAGATTGCTCTTAGTTCCAGAATGCTTATGTGAAGAGACTTTTTCAGGCTCGACCACACTCCCTGGAAATTTCTTCCCTGTGTGACTGCTCCCCAGCCTCTCAGGCTGGCATCCGTGGTCACCAGGATCCAATCCTGCATGCCGAATCTGCGGCCCTCCAATAGATGAGCCTCCTGCAACCACCACAGAAGGGATACCCTTGTCCTCGGCGACAGGGTTATCCGCAGGTGCATCTGAAGATGCGACCCTGACCATTTGTCCAACAGATCCCTTTGCATGGAATCTGCCGAAAGGGATTGCTTCGTAAGAAGCTACCATTTTTCCCAGGACTCTTGTGCATTGATGTACAGACACCTTTCCTGGTTTTAGGAGGTTCCTGACCAGGTCAGATAACTCCTTGGCTTTTTCTTCGGGAAGAAAAACCTTTTTCTGAACTGTGTCCAGAATCATCCCCAGGAACAGCAGACGAGTTGTCGGCATTAATTGGGATTTTGGAATATTCAGAATCCATCCGTGCTGCTTTAGCACCTCTTGAGATAGTGCTAAACCCATCTCTAGCTGTTCTCTGGACCTTGCCCTTATTAGGAGATCGTCCAAGTATGGGATAATTAATACGCCTTTTCTTCGAAGAAGAAATATTATCTCGGCCATTACCTTTGTAAAGACCCGAGGTGCCGTGGACAAACCAAACGGCAGCGTCTGAAACTGATAGTGACAGTTTTGTACAACGAACCTGAGGTACCCCTGGTGTGAGGGGTAATTGGAACGTGGAGATACGCATCCTTGATGTCCAAGGATACCATAAAGTCCCCTTCTTCCAGGTTCGCTATCACTGCTCTGAGTGACTCCATCTTGAACTTGAACTTCTTTATGTACAGGTTCAAGGACTTCAGATTTAGAATAGGCCTTACCGAGCCATCCGGCTTCGGTACCACAAAAAGAGTGGAATAATACCCCTTCCCTTGTTGTAGAAGAGGTACCTTGACTATCACCTGCTGAGAATACAGCTTGTGAATGGCTTCCAAAACCGTCTCCCTTTCTGAGGGGGACGTTGGTAAAGCAGACTTCAGGAAACGGCGAAGTGGCTCTGTCTCTAATTTCAACCTGTACCCCTGAGATATTATCTGCAGGATCCAGGGATTTACCTGCGAGTGAGCCCACTGCGCGCTGTAATTCTTGAGACGACCGCCTACCGCCCCCGAGTCCGCTTGCGAAACCCCAGCGTCATGCTGAGGCTTTTGTAGAAGCCGGGGAGGGCTTCTGTTCCTGGGAAGGAGCTGCCTGTTGCTGTCTCTTCCCTCGTCCTCTGCCTCGTGGCAGATATGAATAGCCCTTTGCTCTCTTATTTTTAAAGGAACGAAAGGGCTGCGGTTGAAAGGTCGGTGCCTTTTTCTGTTGGGGAGTGACTTGAGGTAGAAAGGTGGATTTCCCGGCCGTAGCCGTGGCCACCAAATCCGATAGACCGACCCCAAATAACTCCTCTACGCATCGCCTGTCCACTGTCGTGTCCATAAAGCTCTTCTGGCCGAAATGGACATAGCACTTACCCGTGATGCCAGTGTGCAGATATCTCTCTGTGCATCACGCATATAAAGAAATGCATCCTTTATTTGTTCTAACGACAGTAAAATATTGTCCCTGTCCAGGGTATCAATATTTTCGATCAGGGACTCTGACCAAACTACCCCAGCACTGCACATCCAGGCAGTCGCAATAGCTGGTCGTAGTATAACACCTGCATGTGTGTATATACCTTTTTGGATATTTTCCATCCTCCTATCTGATGGATCTTTAAGTGCGGCCGTCTCAGGAGAGGGTAACGCCACTTGTTTTGATAAGCGTGTTAGCGCTTTGTCCACCCTAGGAGGTGTTTCCCAGCGCTCCCTAACCTCTGGCGGGAAAGGGTATAAAGCCAATAACTTCTTTGAAATTAGCAGTTTTTTATCGGGGCACCCCACGCTTCATCACACACGTCATTTAATTCTTCTGATTCGGTAAAAACTACTGGTAGTTTTTTCACACCCCACATAATACCCTGTTTAGTGGTACCTGTAGTATCAGCTAAATGTAACATCTCCTTTATTGCCAAAATCATATAACGTGTGGCCCTACTGGAAAATACGGTTGATTCGTCACCTTCACCACCGGAATCAGTGCCTGTGTCTGGGTCTGTGTCGACCGACTGAGGCAAGGGGCGTTTTACAGCCCCTGACGGTGTTTGAGGCGCCTGGACAGGCACTAATTGAGTGTCCGGCCGCCTCATGTCGGCAAACGACTGCTTAAGCGAGTTGACGCTATCCCGTAATTCCACAAATAAAGGCATCCATTCTGGTGTCGACCCCCTAGGAGGTGACATCCTCATATTTGGCAATTGCTCCGCCTCCACACCAATAACGTCCTCATACATGTCGACACACACGTACCGACACACAGCAGACACACAGGGAATGCTCTATACGAAGACAGGACCCACTAGCCCTTTGGGGAGACAGAGGGAGAGTCTGCCAGCACACACCAAAAAACGCTATATATGACAGGGATAGCCTTATGATTAAGTGCTCCCTTATAGCTGCTTTTATATTAATATATTGCCATTTATTTTGCCCCCCCTCTCTGTTATACCCTGTTTCTGTAGTGCAGTGCAGGGGAGAGACCTGGGAGCCTTCCTGACCAGCGGAGCTGTGACAGAAAATGGCGCCGTGTGCTGAGGAGATAGGCCCCGCCCCTTTTTCGGCGGGCTCGTCTCCCGCTATTTAGTACATTTAGGCAGGGGTAAATATCTCCATATAGCCTCTGGGGCTATATGTGAGGTATTTTTAGCCTTTTTAAAGGTTTTCATTTGCCTCCCAGGGCGCCCCCCCCCAGCGCCCTGCACCCTCAGTGACTGCCGTGTGAAGTGTGCTGAGAGGAAAATGGCGCACAGCTGCAGTGCTGTGCGCTACCTTAAGAAGACTGCAGGAGTCTTCAGCCGCCGATTCTGGACCTCTTCTTGCTTCAGCATCTGTGAGGGGGCCGGCGGCGTGGCTCCGGTGACCATCCAGGCTGTACCTGTGATCGTCCCTCTGGAGCTTCATGTCCAGTAGCCAAGAAGCCAATCCATCCTGCACGCAGGTGAGTTCACTTCTTCTCCCCTCTGTCCCTCGTTGCAGTGATCCTGTTGCCAGCAGGAATCACTGTAAAATAAAAAACCTAAGCTAAACTCTCTAAGCAGCTCTTTATGAGAGCCACCTAGAATTGCACCCTTCTCGGCCGGGCACAAAAATCTAACTGGAGTCTGGAGGAGGGTCATAGGGGGAGGAGCCAGTACACACCACCTGACCTGTAAAAGCTTTACTTTTGTGCCCTGTCTCCTGCGGAGCCGCTATTCCCCATGGTCCTTTCAGGAACCCCAGCATCCACTTAGGACGATAGAGAAATAGCATTAGTGCTTACTTGCTTGATGAGCTTTGCAATCATTGGTGTATAGCAGATACGAGCGAATAGGAGGCGGCATTGCAGACAAATGTAATTTATGACTGTAGAGAACATTTTGCAGATAAAGGACTAAATATAACAGCCCGCGCGTTGCCGGAGGTGCGGGACTTTGTATGAGTCTGCTCGGTTGTTTTTAAAGCAGAAATCATTTACAATGCAAAACCAGGCTGGATTTGTCTTGTAAATGATTGCTGCTTTAAAAAAAGCGGTCAGAATCGCATTAAGTCCAGCACCTCCGGCAACTCGCAGGGTAGCCTATTGCATTGTCTGCGTTCCATTTCTGCAGTGTCTGCCACTGTCCATCCCAATATCAGCATTCCACTTCTCCATTCTACTGAATGCCCATTCTGCATTGTATGTGAATTCTGTGAAATCTACAGTCTTTTTAATAGAGCTGGGGCAACAGAGTCCTTTCCCTGGACTTCAACTGGTTCCTCACAGTATCTGTGCTGTGAGGAACCACATGAAATGGGTGAATTTACTGGGTTCTCCTTTGTAGAGCCTTAATTTCATCCAGAGGTCCCAAAGTGCATTGGACGGTGGTCCCAGGAGAACCCCCCCCCCCCCCCGCCAAACTGGATCAGGGTGCGAATATATAGCTTATGAGCTGTAATGCCCAGCGCTGCCTGGCTTTTATTTATGTATATTTTCCCTCTATCTCCACTCCACCTCTTTTTCTCTCCACCTCCCCATCTCACTCATTCTCTCTCCACCTGACAATTTCTCCCCACCTCCCTCACGGACTCCAGCTCCCCTTTCCCACCACCTTCTCTATGACCCCTATCCTCTCTCTTTCTCCTGGGAATACGTTCAACATGCCGGCATTTAGAATGCCAGAAGTCGGAATCCCAACAGGCGGACAAAATACCGGCGCCGGCATCCCAAATGTAATTATGCCAGGGCCTCTTAGATTTAGGCCACACGGCGGGGTCGGGGTGGGAGATTTAGGGTTAGGTGCCACCATGGAGGGTTAGACTGAGGGAGGGAGGGTTGGGTTTAGGCTGTGGGAACGAAGGGGTTAGGTTAAGGCAACACCAGAGAAGTTAGGGTTAGGCTGTGGAGAGGGAGGGTTAGGGGGGTTGGTGGGGAAGGTAAGTATACTTACCTCACCGCTGTTGGGAACTTCTTCATCGGGATCCCAGTAAATGGTATTACACCCCTCTCCTGTACATCTAGAAGCAGGGGGGATGCATCAGACTTCATACCAACTGTCATTACATTCCGACGTGATTACATAATTTTTTTTTAGCAGCAGTCAATTTAATTACAAAGATTTTGCTTAAAATATTAAAAGAAATAGAATTTTCAAGTAAGTGTAATCAAGAGCAGGAATGATGTCTGGCAATCTTTAGTCTGATAAGAGAGGATAGAGTGATCGCTAGGAAAAGAAAAAAAAAGAATAATCCTGACAGTTACAAATTTATTAGGATAGACTGAACAAATAAAATGTTAATCTTTATGTGGACTACTACAGGGAGATACTGTCACAGATCGTAAGCAAAAGGGTAAAGAAGAAGCAGCAGTGCCATACCATCTGACCATACAGCAGTGCCATACCATCTGACCATACAGCAGTGCCATACCATCTGACCATACAGCAGTGCCATACCATCTGACCATACAGCAGTGCCATACCATCTGGCCATACAGCAGTGCCATACCATCTGACCATACAGCAGTGCCATACCATCTGACCATACAGCAGTGCCATACCATCTGGCAATACAGCAGTGCCATACCACCTGACCATACAGCAGTGCCATACCATCTGACCATACAGCAGTGCCATACCATCTGACCATACAGCAGTGCCATACCATCTGACCATACAGCAGTGCCATACCATCTGGCCATACAGCAGTGCCATATCATCTGGCCATACAGGTTTCCAGAACATTTACTTTTAAAAAAAAACTTTTTATTTTTTTTTAAGACTACAGGATTTACAAGGGAAAGAAACGCGGTACCCTTTCTAGTTCTGAATATGAAACTAGTCCAAACCATGCAGTAAAACTAGTACTTTTAAGGTAATTGTCCAATTGTGACATACTGACAAAAAGCAGACTCGGCAGCAACAGGAAAAGCAGTCTGTGGCCACAAATCACATTAAGAAAAGGCCTGGCCACAATGTTAATCTTGTCAAGTCAATTAAAACATGGAGCTGTTCATGAAAACAGAACATTAACGATAATACCATTTAATAATAATCATGTTAAATGTAATGTTTTACTACTTCATTGCTGCATAAAGTACAATAATAATAATAACGATAAGTAGCAGACTTGTCTATCCCTTATAAAGTGCAGTGGATTTGAAGCCAATGCCTGCAGGATACATTTTCTCTCAGGTTTCTTGAAAGATAGCAAACACATGTTTTCCATATAATCTACAGTGCGTTCTACAGAGAAGTGGGATGAACACACATGAAAGACCCCTGAGAATAAACCCCCAGTGGGCGTCTGCCGGCTATTTGCTCTGACCAGATTAACTATTTTTTCTGTAATACATTTACGTAGAACGGACCTAAGATTTTAGGCAGGAAGAATTAAATAGAATTTACATTTGTCATATACCTGTATTGTAGTTTGAGATTATTATAGATTTACTATTAAAAGGGAATTTTTCAAAGCATGGAGAGAGAAAAAGTGGAGAGATATAAAGCACTAACTAATCAGCTCCTAACACTCATGTTACAAGTTGTGTTTGAAAAATGACAGGAGTTGCCTGGTTACTGCTTTATTTCTCTATACTGTGGGCGGTATCCTATTAGCTGTGGTAAATTACCACAGTGAATGGATCCCCCTGGTGCTATCCAATTAGCCCCGTAAACCGGCACTTATCAGGGTTAGGATTTGCATGCCTCAGGCTCGCAAAGCAGAATCTCTAATAAGCAGCCCCAGGAGACCCGTTTTTCAGCCGATAACACATGGGTCCGGGAACTTATCCCGGATTCCATGTGTTATCGCCCGCTAACGGGTCATTTACCGCATGGTAAAAATGGGCTGAAATTGGATAGCACGATAGTACTATCGGGATAAAAAGACAGATTATACCAAGTGCTAAATTACTACATGTAATAGGATACCGCCCTCCATATCTCTCTTCAAGCTCGGATAAATGCCCCACGTAGTCTATTTTGGAGACTTTTTTTTAAGTCTTGTTTATATTACTTTGCTTTTATACTGTATATAGAAATGCCTCAAAAATGTTTCTAATAGCAGATATATTCATTACAAATGTATTGCTGTGCCAACGTACGGGGTACAAATGATGCAGATGGTCTGCCAGATGATACCCAGGTGAGAAGTAACTGAGAACCGCTGCACTAGATGGATCAGATACAAATAGTCTTTGATTATGACGAGGGCAGCTGTGAAATGGTCAGACAAACAAACCAAATACAGCCAAATGTGTAACCTGCAGATGTCAGCCTTAAGGCTGTGATTATGGGGGAAGATTTGGTCCCGATGCACAGAACAGTTTCTGTTTTATAGACTATACTTCTGAGGGGAAGGCAGTGAGTGAAATGACTGATAACACAGGACAACCAGCTCACACACTTAGGCCGGGTACACATTAGAACAATATTGGCACGATTTGCAGTATCAGAACGATAAACCGTGCATATCGTCAAATGTGTATGCACTATTGCACGCTCCCGCGGATAACATGTCAGGTTATTTGATTGACCATGCTGCACGGTCAATCAAACTAAATCTTATGCGGCGCTGTGCATATTACTGAAGGACAGAACAAGAGATCGTTCCATTGCTCATTAAGGGGTACATTTACTAAGCAGTGATAAGAGTGGAGAAGTGAGCCAGTGGAGATATTTCCCCATCAACCAATCAGCAGCTCTGTATCATTTTATAGTATGCAAATTATAGATGTTACTTCAGTGCTGATTGGTTGCCATGGGCAACTTCTCCACTGGCTCACTTCTCCGCTCTTATCACTGCTTAGTAAATGTACCCCTTAATCTTTAAAGGTGTATGGGCATTCGGCTCTATTGCCTGTCATCCTAATGCATACCTGGCCTTACACAGATACTGTACATGCAATGGTTCCAAAAGTTTTACAAATTAATTGATTAACTTGCCTTAAAGGTTTAGGGGTTACCAAGAATAAAAAGAGACTGACACAGTGGCGTCCATGCCAATGCTATAAGGCCTCCTCCGGTGTGCAGCCATGTGTCCGACTGTGCAAGGACTGAGACACCCACGACTATAAATGCTGAGATATTGCTTTGTGTGTCTTTAGATACCACCATCAGTCGCACTATAGAGACTTACACCAGCCCTATTCTAGTCAGATTCCCCAGCTAAGGCGTCCAATGACAGCACTGGAGCCTTTGCACGCAACCACTTTCAGCGCCACACCGCTGTGTGCAACCCGGGGGAGGGGGGGGGGGGGGGGAGGGGTGCCTTAGACACATGCGCAGTGGAAGAACATTGAACCATTGCCTCAAACATCGCCAGTATGTGTGAATTAGGTCCATGGGGCCTTGTTCAATATAGATCACGTCAGTGATGCGATCGCATATTGCCGTTCTTCGGCCTACTGCCGGCCAATGCGATGAGACAAATAGGCAGAGGCCTTCGCGGGGCGTAGATGTGGCTTTGCGGGGGCGTGGTGATGGGAATGCAGGAGGATCCAGGCCATTTTTGGGGCGGCCACGTGTGTCATGACACACGGCCACTGCAAGCCAAACATGGTGGCGGTGTGCATTCCTTCATAGCTAGGTCGCCAGGCAGGGGGCAACCCTTGTTTTGTGAGGGCAGCAATGTGATTGCAATTCAATTGCGATCGCATCTCTAGCGGCCATTAGCATGCTGGGCGGCCTTGTTCTGTGCTGGGCTGTTAAATATAGCTAGATTAGCAAAACAGCAACTGAAGCTGAATAAGGTCCATAGCGTACAGGGGATCAGTATGATTTACCGACGATACGGACAACGGCATCCCAATCATCAGTATGCCGGCAGCGGGGCGAGCGCAAAGAGCCCCTTTGCGGGCTCAGTGTTTCGTTGTGCTCGCCACAGGTTCTATTCCCACTCTATGGGTGTCGTGGACACACAAGATTGGGAATAGCCCCTGTTAGCCGGCAATTCTGGGTGGCAGCATTGTCAGCAGTCGGGATCCCGATCCCGACTGCCGGCAACCTAACTGCATACCATGTACAGGATATTTCTGTATCTGTTTAAAACAAAATTGTTGACCATCAATGTCAAAATATTTCAAAGCTCTGGAACATAATAATTACAAATTAAAAACATTATGAAACGATTTTGCAAATGCTTCAACAAAAATGAGGCATAAGGGGTTACTTCCCCCTGGCTGTGTTGTGTGACAGTGGCTGAGGAGTTACAGATGAAGAAGTGCTGTCTAACTTGTGCTCAGTGTCGGACTGGGGTATGAAGGGCCCACCGGGGGAATGCAGTCATAGGGGCCCATATTTAGGGGTGTGACCAGCCTACAAAGGGGATGTGGCCAGCCTCCACAGAGACTTGAAATGCACAATAGTCTTGTGCAGTGTAATGCAACATATCTACCATGTATAATACAAGTGCAGAGTCTGGAACCTGATCCCAAGAGGAAGGAGTGGGCCCTCAGGCGGTGGGGCCCACCGGTGGTTTCCCCTGTACCCCTGTGGACCAGTTCGACCCTGCTTGTGCTACTTTCCCAGAGCTGCAGTGTCTGGTCACAGTTCTGCGCTTCCCAGAAGCACAACATCATACTAACGGGTGGTATTCATGTGACCGCCGGTCAGCTGACCGACAGTCACATGACCTCCTCCACCAGCCCGACGGGTCACTGTCCCGATGGTCGGCATGCTGACCAACAGGGACTATTTCCACTCGTGGGTGTCCACGACACCCATAGAGTGGGAATAGAACCCGTGGCGACCGCAGGTCGCCACCGAGCCCGCAAGGGGCTTGCTGCACTCGCCCCTCCCCGCCGGGATCCCGGCATCTGTATGCTGCCGGGATCCCAGCGTCGGTAAGCTGACTGGCGGTCAGGAGACCGCCGGTCAGCAGTACTACACCCCATACTAACAGGGCATTACCTAATTCAGGCTTTCCCAAGTTAGTGACAAATTAACTGTAAATCTATATGTTCCTCATTGTCTCAGGTCACCTTAATAAGCTACAATCCCAATCAGGCCATGTTTACCAAGATGGATAATAATAGTGCACTTGGGTTGTACATAAAAAAAACGAGATAATAGTACACTTGGGTTGTACATAAAAAAAACGAGATACATTCAGTAACAATGCAGCTATAGTGCCCAGATTACAGCCATTATTCTGCCTGACAAACTGCGGTCTGCCAAAGTGCACAGGTCCAGGCATTACTTATATTGGGCTTCCTAGCTCTGGTCTAGTTCTGTGACTCACAAAGATCACATTTTTAAGCCTTCAAAATGATAACGTTGGAGACAACACAGCTACCAAGGTCAAGAGAATGAAGTTGAAGATGACCACACTGCGGACATGATCTGTACTTACATACTGTGCGACTAGCTACCAGATACGGTGACATGTCAGAAAAGTGCTCACACAGAGAACACGTCCCCCTCGCTCGCAGGCAGCGCTGAGTATGTTTGGCACTTGGCCCCCTTTATAGTCAGAGCAGGCTGCATTGTAAACCTGTATGTTACAGACGTGTGTCAGGCACTCCGCACAATTTGTCAACGCTCCGTTTCCAGGGCAGAGAGGGAGCTTTGCGGGGGCGGTGTGGCGCAAAGGTGGGCGTGTCGGGGGCGTGATCGCGGCAGCTGCAGCCGCAATCTGGAATATCGGGCAATGTGTTTGCAATTTCTGCTTGTTAAAGGGGGGGAGGCGGCGGTCAGCATGCTAGCAAAAGGATTGCAAGTTCTGCTAATTAGGAGAATTTGCAATCCTTACTGAACTAGGCCCTATACTGGGAGCACTACTCAGGAAATGCTGCTGGAAACTTAGCTTTACTGATTTTCTTACAGTTACGGATTGCAAAAACTTCTGAAACTTCTAACAAGCCCTGAGCATGTGCTCTAACGCTGACCAGATGCCCATCACAACCCACAAAGACAGTACTTCTGAGTGATCTTACAGAATTGTTTTTTTTTTTTTATCCCTTAATAAACTCTTAGGGGGCTATTCAACTGTTTATGCGCACCTGATTACACCTTGCTTGTGTTTTTCGCGCCTGTTGTCGTAAAGTGGCTAAACCAGTTTAAAGTCCGAGTAAGCACGCCCAAACAGCAGTGTGGGTGCCCAATACCAGGACTTTTCACCGATTTCCTATTATTGCTCCCATCGGCAGCAACAATTGAATAACTGCCGTTGAGTACGCAACACTACAACAGATGGCAGACACAACTGAATCGCCGTCTTACAATATAAAATTTCAGGGTTGACTTTGTGCACTAGTAATGTGTATACTGTTAGTACACTAAATTTACTAGTAATATATAATAGTCCTTTTTTTCTATATGAAAAAAGGTGCAGGAGCCGTACTCACTTAAAGTTATCAATGGATACAAAACAAGGAGGAATTCAATTGATCGCAGTAAATTTTACTGTAAAAAAAGGATTTTATTATGATTTTTATCAGGCAATTTAATTAATGTCTTTCTTTCCTATGGTATAATTAACCAGCTATCGTTGCGAAAAACACCAATACGGGATAATCCACTTACCGTGGATTTTTTTTCTCTTGCCCTCGGGAAGATGAGACAAAATCCCTGATAGTGCCGGCAGTTGGGGCTAATTAAATACTCCCAATACTGTGGCCTCCATAGTCTGGACAAGTCTTCAGACACGTACGAGTTTATTCATTTCTGAAATGACTTCACTTATTTATTTTTTTGTTTGCCTCCAGAACTAGCTAGAAGAATAAAAAAAAATTGTTGTCCTTCCCCCACAAAAACAAAGTGGCAGTACTACCGTTGAACACAAGCAGGAAAGTGCATTGTGTAGACTAGTTTAGTTTCCGGTCTCAAATATCCTTAATTTATGTAGACTGGGGTATTTTTACCTTATACTGTACCCAACAGTATTAATCTCCGTTTATATGTGAACACCAGCAAAGTCTATTCCCACTACAAATGGGAGCATCATGGCATCTAATGGCAGATAGACTAAAATGCATGTAGTTGGGAGCCGGTCAGTCCCACCTCATGGATCAGACTATAGATACAAACCATCACATCTCTGAGTGACGCACAGCTCTGAGACACCACTATGCGAGAGGTGGATATCGCACATTAACAGAAGGTAAAAGAATAGCGTCCTGCCCATTGCTGGCCCAGGAGAGATTTAATAGATAACTGTTACAGGTCAGTTAGGAGGTCTTACAACACAAATAGAATTACTCTCATTATTGGGCTTTTTTCTTTTTTACATATTTTTATTGGGTTTTCTTTCAGGATAACAACAATAATAACAATCATGACAGAAAAAGAGAGAAAAGGTCAAAACTAATGAAAAGTCATCAGAGTGCATAACATACAGTTATCACTAAAGTCTGTCCAGACATCAGAGGAACGGGTTTAGCGCTGAGTATTAAGAGATGACATTTATGAACATGACATAAAATTGAATAAATGACTTAGCACAATGTATCGTTTTTATACAGATGATATATAACGAAGAAGAGTAGAGAAACAAAGTATCATGTAGGTTGACCCAGGAGAATACACTAATTAGATAAGGTCTGCCAATCGTTTGTAATGACACCAATCAGTGTTTTCATAGAGCTTGAAAATTTTGGAACGCGTTACCTCATCAAGTGTGTCAATATATATACCCCATTTTCTATAGAAGCGGACTACCCACTTTTCCAGATCAGGAATTGTCGATTCTCTATCGAAATAGAGAATCCTGAGAAGTAGAGTTTTCACCTCACATAGCGAGGGGGAAGTTGACGAAATCCGATGTCTCATAATAACTTTTTTCGCTACGGATACCAGGATCGTAAGGAAAGGGATCATGTTTGGTAACATACCCTGCTGTATCCAAGATTGAAAAAGTTAGCAAAAAGACAAGGGATTGGATCTAGTTGAAGCTGTAATTTTAAAGTAGTATTAATAAAATATACAATCTTGTTTCAAAATTTTCTGATTTTGTGACAATGCCAAACATAGTGTATAAATGTCGCAGATGCAATAGAACATTTCAAACAGCATTTGAGATCAGAGGGCATGTAATGCTGGCGTTGCATTTGTGTGATATAAGCTCTATGTATCATCTTAGTATGAACCTCTTGTAAAAAGGAGGATCGCAGCAATTTCATAGATCGGTCATAATGTTGAAAAATAGTTGCAGTTGAACCTATCATAGGGAGGTCTGCAGACCATTGGGATACTATTGAGGTACAGATCTAATCTTTGTAAAGTGTCAGTAAAGGGAGGTAGAGGAACTTCAATCTATAAGTATGCTGTCTTAGGAAATGCAGCAATGTATCTATTTCATCGGGGGTGGATCTGGATGGCGCGAAGTGGGTTAAAGATTAAACAAAGTGCTGAATCTGCATGTAGGGGTAAATATGTTGCGAAGTGAGCCCAAACTTTTCCCGGAGAGAGGGAAAGGTATATAATTTGCCTCCTGGGTCAAATACATCCGAGGTAGCTCGGATGCCCTTCAAAAAAACGTCTGTGAAAAACTGAAGAGTCCCTTCCCGGCTCAAAAAGGGGGTTCCCCCATAAAGAGATATGTTTGGTGCATCGATGGTTACGTTTAATTGTTTTATTAATAGACAGCCAGGACATATAAGTGTCCCTAAAGAGTGGGTTGAGGAACAATTTGGGGGGTAGCTTTGCTCTTGGAGTATGGAGGAGGGCATTAGGTGACAGTGGATGAAATAGCGCAGAGTCTAATTCATAGTCAGTGACTATGCTTTTTTCTCTGAGCCAATCAGAGGCATATCGGGAGAGAATCGAGTGAGTATAAAGCAATAGGTCAGGGAGGCGCAGACCACCATGCTTACGCAACATTTGTAGTTTTTTCTGTGAAATACGGGATTTCCCACCTTTCCAAAGGAATTTTTGGAAAATGGTATTTAAAAAAGAGATGTCTTTATGAGATATACGTATAGGGAGCATCTGCATTAGATAGAGTAATTTTGGGAAGATAATATGTTTTATGACCGCCACCCTACCCAGCAAGTATAGAGGAAGAGATTTCCAACCTTCCAGAGTATTAGAAATGCGCGATATTAAAGGAGTGAAGTTTAGACCATATACTGTAAATCAGAAAGTTTAGCTGGGACTTGGATGCCTAAGTATTTTAAGTGTGTAGGGACGACAGTCATGGTATGCAAAGATGGGTCGGAGTGTATAAAGTCCAGGGATCCTGACAAGGGCATAATTTCTGATTAGACGATGTTTATTTTGTAGCCTGAAAAAATGCTGAATCGGGCAATGATATCCAATACTACTGATAGGGAGTGTTCAGGATGTGATAAAAACAAAAGCATGTCGTCTGCAAGTAAGCAAATTCTTAGGTCAATTGAACCTATGCGAATGCCTTGATAAAGGGGGGAGTCACGCAACGTGATTGCTAGCAGCTCCAATGCAATATCGAAGAGCAGAGGGGATAGAGGGCAGCCCTGTCTGGTACCTCTCAGTATGGGAATAGGTTTTGATAGGTAGCCATTACATGATAGTTGGGAAGTAAAGGATAGATATAATTTGGGAAACCAAATTTGGACATGGTGGAGAAAAGAGGATTCCAGAGCACCATGTCGAAGACCTTCTCGGCATCTAGGGAGAGAATGGCGCTAGGCACTGGGGAGGTTTGGGAGACCGAAAAGATAGCCGAGAAGACTCTTCGAACATTAGTGACGGAATGTTGACCAGCCACAAATCCAGATTGGTCTTTGTGGTTTATAGAAGGGAGGAATATTTTTAGTCTATCAGCTAGGATTTTCGTTAGGATTTTATAATCCAGGTTAAGAAGTGATATTGGTCTAAAAGAGGAGGGATTGCTATGGTCTCTTCCTGGTTTCGGGATTAGCTTAATTATAGCAGAGTTAAAATATTTAGGGAGGGTATGAGTGGTGATAATTTGGTTGTATAGAGTTGTTAGAATAGGAACTATAGAAGGAGCTAGGAGTTTGTAATATTCGTTCATCAGGCCATCTGGTCCTGGTGCCTTACCAGATTGTAAATTAGAGATCGTGTTCTTGACTTCCAATTCAGTTATTGGAGCTGTAAGTCAGTAGCGGAGGATGGGAGCGTCGGAACAGTTAGGTTTTCCCAAAAGGAGTCATCAGTCTTGGTGTCATGTGTGGGGGCAGAGTATAGTGAAGTGTAGGAGTCCGTCATGATATTAACAATATACGCGCTACGGGATTCCAATGAACCATCAGGGAGTCTTAATGGATGAATCACCATAGATGGGGATTGGCTGCGTAAAAGATTTGTCAATAGTTTGCCCACTTTGTTACCGAACTTAAAGAAAAGGTGATCTTTGGGGAAAGAGTATGTGGATTCTAATTTAGTAAGTAAGGCATCAAAATGGGTTTTTGCGAGGGAATAGGTTGATTTATTGATGGGGAGGGGTCGGCTATGAAGAGTTGATAGGAGGTAGTGAGGTGAGATTGTTGAGAGAAGTAATCCGTTGCCATTTTCTTTTTAAAGGAGTGGGTGTAAGCCATAATTGTTCCCCTAAGAACCGATTTGGATGCTTGCCAGAATAATGAAGGATCATTGGATAGTGATTCAATGTTGAGTAATTCATAATCTGCCCAAGCAGCTTGAACTTTACTACAAAATTTGATTGATGTGGCAAAAGAAGTGGGGTAGCGCCATTGAATGTAAGGAAATTATTGGGCTTTTAATAAAATCGGGTCATATGAGCTTCCATGCTACAGTTGGGAACAAGCCAGCCTAAGATCCGGATGTAGCACCTAAGTGTGAGGATGTCTTTATAATCGGTGTCCAGGGAACACTTATTGGTAGGCTGTGAACACACTTCATTGTCCAAGTCTCCAACCAGAGCACTCTCCTCTTGGGAGTGGAAATGGATGTCCTCTACACTCTGGCAGACTCTGGACATGGTTATCTCTGGTAGGACTGCACAATATTCTCCCCTAACAAGTAGGCATATAGGTCATCCAGCATATTCCCTTCATTCCCAATATAAGATTACCTGACATTGTGTTTTATGGGTTCAGCATGTTTGACCGCCAGACGGTATGCTGGCAGTCACAATACCAACGCAGGGATCCTGATGTTAGAAATCCCGACAGGGGCAAGGTAAGGATGTCACCCCCTCTCCCCTACCACCTAACCCTCCCCCCACCTGCACCCTAACCCCCCTTCCTTTCCTCCCTGTGGATCCTAACCCTAGCACTCCCCCCTTAGTGCCTAAACCTAACCTACCCCAGAGGTGCCTAACTCTAACCCCCCCCCCCCCCCTCCCCAAGCCTAACCCGCCTGCTATACTTACGGTCGAGATGTTGGCTGTCTGGATTCCGGCGGTGTCTCCTGACCTTGTTGGAATTCTGGCGTCGACATTCTGACAGGTGTTGAGATTCCAGCGTTGGCATTCCAACTGACATGATCCTGACAGCCGGCATCTTAACCACATCCAGTGTTGATAGTTCCCCTTTTTTACATACTGTAGTTACATGTAAGGTGATCCTAATCATATTTTTAAATAAAGTAGCAATCCTTTCACTTTTCAACTCGCATCTTGCCTGTGACATTATCACAGAACAACGACACGGTTCCACAGCTCTGGGACACTAGAAGCAGCGTGTGACATTAGAATGCATTGGACATCCAACAACCAGGGTCACAAAAGCACATTCTGGGATCCTGTTTGTGATCTGACATATAGGAGGAAGAACCAGCTACCAGTATAGCAGGGGTTGTGTCAAGGGCCCCATACACTTCTGCGACATGTCCGTCTGACATGTCGCAGGCGATCACCCTGGCAGTCTCCCGGGGGGCAGGATCACCCAAGATACATCGTATGCTGTACTTTTGCATACAATGTATTTTGGGCTTATCCCAGCCATGCCTGTCGGGTTGGACGTGATTGAATGTGCAGCACATTAAATCTGGAGGATCCGATCCGATGCTCACGGGAACGCGCATCGGATCGAAACGGAAACCTCTCCAAAATGCCCGATTTCATCTGATATATCGGGCAGAGTGCCCAAAATCGGATGAAATCGGGCATTATCGTCCTAGTGTATGGGGCCCTTTAGATCACATAGTTTACAAAAATCGACTGTTATTTTCCCTTCATGTGCCTTAAAAGTTTAGATTAAAATGCTGGAGAAATAGTCAATATGGTTCTACTCCTTTTAAATTGCCCTTGAGAGAATCTATGCTACAGGCAGCAGTGTAATGAAATAATACTGTCCACCGTATTTCCCCATAGTACAGTTTATATTGTAATACGGAGATAAGCAAAACGCCAGGGCTGCTGTTTGAGATTACCAACGGAGTCTGTTTTATATCACATTAATAATATTATAGCAATAGTAGATCACTTCCGAACCGTGCAGAACAGTATTGTATCTGGCATCAATCTGTGCGGACTCAGCAAAAGAAATACATATACAAGAATTATAATCATTATA
Source organism: Pseudophryne corroboree (assembly GCF_028390025.1). Taxonomy (NCBI): domain Eukaryota; kingdom Metazoa; phylum Chordata; class Amphibia; order Anura; family Myobatrachidae; genus Pseudophryne; species Pseudophryne corroboree. The sequence continues at coordinate 721,320,027 of NC_086448.1, forward strand.
ATAAAGAAAAGATGTAGCACTCCCTCAAAAAGCAAAGCTGCAGGGCGTTGGCTGAAGTAACAGACGGGAGGCTGATAGCTGCCTACAGATTAAAGTGAATGAACTATTCATTACACGTAGCTAACGTGCAAGTGTCTGCGTTTCAAGCACTTAACGAATACTACTGTTAATTGTTCATGAGCAGACGTTGATAAGGACTGTCAGGTTGCATTTCAGCATCTTGTTCCTGACTGACTGCAGCTGCTCCAAAACTCAAAAGCTGCATTATCACCTTGGAAATTGTTAAAGTAAAATCACTGCTCTGTTGTTAACCAATGAGACTAATACCCCTTTCACATCGCACTGAAAACCCGGTACCGACACGGCATATTGCCGTGTCGAAACGGATCCGTATGCGATGTGAAAGGTTCAATTGTGAATTAGCGGGTCGCCTGACCCGGTAATTCAACCCGGTAAAAAAGAAGGGTTTTACCCGGGTTGATTACCGGGTCAGATGCGGTGTGAATGGGAGCCGTGTCGATGCGACACGGTTCCCATTCACAGTATAGGGAGAGGCGGCGCAGGAGATGAGCCCAGCGCCGCCTCCACCCCCGCCCCTGCTGCTGCTGCTCCCTCCGCTGCTATGGCAACCGACCCGGTATATTGCCGGGTCGGAAAGCCAGCAGCGGAGCGCAAATGCCGGATCCCACCCGGTAAGTACATGTTTGTCTTACCGGGTAGGATCCGGCATTTGCGGTGTGAATGCGGTATTATCAAACCTAAAGAGGATACGTGGAGAAGCTGCCCTTAGCAAGCAATCAGATTCTAGCTGTCATTTACCTACAGCATTATATGAGATCGTAGTTAAAATCTGATTGGTTGTTATGAGCACTTCTCCACATGTCCTTTTTTGAAGGTTTGGTAAGCCCCCACTATATGGGTGTGGTAGTGTTAGCAGGAGAACCAATCACAAGTCTTAATCTTTTGATTGTAGCTTGTGTGTCAGGATTCTGTAACTTTGTCTGTCCCCGGAGGGGGCACTAGTGGGTCAGTGTAGGAGTGATAGAGAAAATGGGGAGACTGACGAAAAGTTCCGCGCATGTGCGCTTGATATTTATTATCACACAGGGATAACAGATGACAGGAACAATGAATAATAACTTAATCCGATAAATGAATATTTCAAAAGTCACTGGTAACAAATGAGCAATGAAGATGAACTTGTAACTTGATATAAATGATAAGGCAATAATGAAATCAGATGCAGCAAATGAAACTCCGATATATAACAAATAGCAATCAAAGCACACAGTCTCTGTAGAAGCACATGTCTTTAAGCCAAGCAAGGCCCTAGCAGGAGACAGTTCTAACACAGCAAGTTAAGTGCTGAATGCAATGCACAATACTAGATGCTGGTAATCAGGTGCACAGGCTGAGTAATGAAAGAACACCTGAAGAAAGTCTCTTACTGCAAATTGGTGTGCAGACTGTACTGGAGTTTGTAGCAAACTGGAACAATGAAGACTGGAGACTGGAACACAGGAACTTGCACACTGAATGTGACTCGTAGGAAAGCTGGAATGGATGCTGGTACTTGTAGTTCCACAGGAACACTGGAACAGGGAAATAACTTGGAGATGCCAGAAATAGGAGATTGCTGGAAACAAAGGATTGCAGACTGGAACCTGGAACGGAACTGCTGGGACCTGTAGTTCCACAGGTCCAATACATAGGGGTATCTCTGCAGACCGATGACTGCAAACAGGAGACGCCTGTTCACAGAATGTGACGTGTTGTCCAAGGCGATGAGACTGAGCCAGGAACTGGAGTTTATACCCCTTGGTCTGTGATGATTGGATGTTGCATCTCTGTTAGAACACACCCTGCTGGATTGGTGTTCAGATCAGCTGTGAGTTAGCTGAAGCACTGTGTACTCCAGGCTGCAGTAACTGAAAACTGGAACAGAACTGAACTGCTGGAACCTGTAGTTCCACAGTAGTGATGCGACGGAGAATGCAGATTCCTGACATTGTGATTGGTCCTCCTGTACACATTACCCCTATCCATCATTTTGTCAGGTGATACGGCAGCTTTGAACAAACATAAATGTACACTTTGGGCATAATTCAGAGCTCCATGTAATGCCAATATTTAGAGTTGAGCCATCATCGGCCTACTGAGTTGCATCACGTTCGCACTGCGCATGTGCCAAGCTACCTTAGCGATGCCGCTCATAGGGCGGGATGTAGTGAAGGAAAAATGCAGTAAGAACCCCGTTTTGGTGTTTTTACCGCATTTTCAAAAGTACTAACACCCGTCCGCACGCTTATCAATGCGGAAGGTAATGTTTATGGCGTAACCCTATAGAAGCCTATGGGCTTCTTAATGCATCCAGTCACCTCAGCCGCCCAGCACCACGCAAGTCGACCACATCCCCATACCTTTGTGCAGGTAGCCTCCCGTCGCAGTTCCGAATCCTAACCTCCTCCTCCCTCAGCAACACAGCCAGCTGTCCTTCTGTCTGCAGAGAGGAGCAGGAGAAGGAGCCCGGGACTGGCTGCAGACGTCACCTCCCGGGGCTGGGAGGTGATGGAGACCCCAGCACACCCTCTTACCCGGCGGCGCAGGCAAAGTAAGGGGCAGCTCTTACCGCATTGCAATACTAATTGCATATGTTAGTACATATGCAATTAGTATCGATGTGGAATGTGACCGCCGTCTTAGAACATCCCGGCTGCAGTGAGGTGGTAAAAATGCAGGCATGTTGCGACTGTTTTCAGGGTGTGCATCAGCCTACAGTTCTAAATCAGGCCAAATAACCATGATTTTTGTTAATGGTTTCTAAAATAACAGCATTTTACCTGACAGCTCCCAGAGACTTGGTGATCTCCGTAGGAACAATGGGAGTCATTCCGAGTTGACCCCCATTGCTGTTTGCAGCGCAGCATTCAGGCTAAAAATCTGCATTTCTGCGCATGCATATGGTGCGCAATGCGCATGCGCGTCGTACTTTCATAAAACCAACGTAGTTTCACACAAGGTCTAGCGACGCTCTTCAGTCGCACTGCTGATCGTTGAGTGATTGACAGGAAGTGGGAGTTTCTGGGAGGTAACTGACCATTTTCGGGGAGTGTGTAAAAACGCAGGCGTGCCAGAAAAAAATGCAGGAGTGGCTGGGGAAACGGGGGAGTGGCTGGCCGAACGCAGGGCGTGTTTGTGACGTCAAAACAGGAACTAAATAGTCTGAAGTGATCGCAAGGTAGGAGTAAGTCTCGAGCTACTCTGAAACTGCACATTTTTATTTTTATCTTTCGTTCGCACTTCTGCTAAGCTAAGATACACTCCCAGAGGGCGGCGGCTTAGCGTTTGCACTGTTGCTAAAAGCAGCTAGCGAGCGATCAACTCGGAATGAGGGCCAATGTCACAAGGACAATTTTGCTAAATTCACATGAATGTAATAGCCTGTAGTTCTGTTCACTTGTGTACTGAGGAAACTGCGGTAACCTTGATTGCACTCAAATTGAAAAATGCAGCAATACTAACAAAGCACAATGGGACTATCCTGCATGATAAATACATAGACAGGTACTGAGTCTGGCAGTGATCAATTTCTCTGTAATATCACAACACTCCTGCCTCCTCGCTAAATGCCACATAACATTTCATTGCACTCATTAAATTGCCACCACTGACCGTATTTCATAGCAACAGCTCAGTGTGTGCCATCTACAATACAGCACGCCTGGGAATGCAGTATCTCTTTCTACAACGCTACTAAAATAAAAGTATATTCTGAAAAGAAATGGTAGGAACGCAGAGCAGCTGTTATGGAACTACACATTCCAGCAAACCAAGACTTTTACAGCTACAACTCTATTTAAATAACAAAGTGACATTAAAAAATTGCCACTTATTGCTTTGTAATTTTCACCGTATTTATAGCTTTTGAAATGCTGCGACTTCAGATTTCAGACATCTATTGCATTTGTGAAGAACAAGGAAGCGGCCATGGCATTGGCGGAAAGTAGGGAGAGAATGCCTCTGCCCTGCATTTCTGCAGGTCGGGATACATTGGGGGGAATTCAAATGTTTGAAAAGTCAGTTGGGTGTGTTTTTTTCCTATCTAATAGACAGGAAAAAACAGACGGGGGGACGTGGGGGGCACCGCAGAAATCAGTGCCGTAACTAGCTATGTGCGAGAGGGGCATTGCACACAGCGCAATGCACTGTGAGGCGGAAAAAATCTCTGCATGCACCCGCCGCATAGCTAGTTACGGCACTGCTTGAGTGGAGAGAACTGCTAGTGTCGGTGCTCCCTTATCCATCCTCCTCTCCCCCCGCCCTCTGCACCCCAGCTGCACCGCCGCTGCTCCAGCGTTACTAATGTGGACGACTGGAGGCGTCACCCGGCAGCAGCTGATCTTGAGGGGAGGAGGCTGAGGCGCTGAACATGCTCTTCAGCAATCCCTTCTCCCCTCAGCTACGCTACTCAGCGCTGGGCGTGATGTCACCATGCGCGCCCGGGGCAGCCAGACAGGAAGCCTCTTCCTCTGCCAGCGTTCGGCACCTGACACGGGGAGCTGCAGCCACGAAAGAGCTGAGGAAGACATGGAGCAGGGACCCTAACACCAGCGCCTGTCAGCGCTGGACTCATCCATCCAGGAGTCGGACTTACACCAGCGCACACCACCACCACCACAGGTTAGGGACAGATAGGGACATATTAAAGATCCCCTTCCCCCGCATTCCTCTCACCCCCAAAACCACCCCCCATGTTCCTCTCACTTGCTCCCCCCATGTTCCTCACTCACTCTCTCCCTAAACCTCCCCCTGCATTCCTCACCTGCTCTCTCCCTAAAGCTCCCGCTGCGTTCCTCTCACCTGCTCTCTCCCTAGCCCTCCCCGTGTGGTCCTTACCTGCTCTAACCCTCGCTCTCCCCTGCTCTAACCCTGCCAAATGTGTAAAAAGCGTCAATCTGCCAGCCTAATGTGTAAAAAGGGGCAATCTGCCTGCCTAATGTGTAAAAAAGGGGACGTTGTCTGCCGTAATGTGTAAAAAGGGCACGCTGTCCGACGTAATGTGTAAAAAGGAGTAGCTGTCTGCTGTAATGTGTAAAAAGGGGACGCTGTCTGCCGTAATGTGTAAAAAGGGCACGCTGTCCGCCGTAATGTGTAAAAAGGAGGCGCTGTCTGCTGCAATGTGTTAAAAGGGGACGCTGTCTGCCGTAATGTGTAAAAAGAGGACGCTGTCTGCCGTAATGTGCAAAATGGGGACACTGTCTGCCGTAATGTGTAAAAAAGGGGACGCAGCCTGCCGTAATGTGTAAAAAGGAGGCAAGGAGGCGCTGTCTGCCGTAATGTGTAAAAAAGGGGACGCAGTCTGCCGTAATGTGTAAAAAGGAGGCGCTGTCTGCCGTAATGTGTAAAAAGGGGACGCTGCCTGCCATAATATGTAAAAAGGGGCTCTACCTGGTGTCGTGGCGCTACTGTGCGGCGTAATCTAAATAATGGAGACTACTGTGCACCATTACGAATTGGTATTATTTTGTGGCCACACCCCTTTCCTGTGAAGCCACGCCCCTATATTTTGTGTGTGCGCCTAACGCGCACTGCTGCCGGTTTAGGTTAAAGGGGGGGGGGGCGCGCCATGCCGTTTCTTGCACACAGCGCTAAAATGTCTAGTTACGGCACTGGCAGAAATTTTACATTTTCTACATTTTGCAAATCTACAAATGGTGCAGCTGAACCAGGTTCTACAAAAACGTGCTCCTCCCACAATAAATTACTAAAATTACATTTTATATATATATATATATACACACACACACACACACACACACATATATATATACATATACACACATACATACACCAACAATAATAATAATAATAAAAATAGTGATAACAGAGGTTAATGATATCCATATGTAAGATTAGTTTTGAGGATCTGATCAAAGACTTTGCAACTTCTGAAATCTAAGTAAGTGGAAGTATAACAAAATAAACTTTATTTTCCATCTTACTGTAAGTTTTGTTTAGAAATATAATACATTTTATGGTTTATCATCATTATTATTTGCATTTTGAATTAGATACATATGTGGGCACCAAATCTCTCCCACCCCCACCCCCCTCACACACAGAGTAAACAAAAGTTTGGCTTCCTCTAGATAAAATGCTAGAGAAAATCCATAATTTTCCTTATGAAATAGACCCCAAAGTATTTTACAAGATTTATAAAAAATGATATAAAAAATAAAAATCCACAAAACAGACTTAATTTACAGACATAATTAATTTAATTGTAAAAAAGATCATAATTGCATTTGCAAGTCATTTTGTTTTGTTTTTTTGAAAGAAAACCTTATAGCTTGCTAGTAAAGGCCCATACATACTAGAAGATTTTTTCCAGCGATTTGAGATTTGAGTGATCACGACGGTTTTGAACGATCTATCGTTCAAATCGTCTAGTGTGTACACGGCAAACGGTGAACGCTGCACGCACCCGCGCTCGTTTGAATCGGACTGTCAGTCGTCCATGCATGCAGCTCAATCCCCTCAACCCCAGCAGAGCAGATCGTTCGTCGTTCAGATTGTTTGGAAAATCTCTCAGTGTGTGCACTCAATATGTTGTTAGGGAGTTCAAGAGAAATCGATCATCTTCCAAACTGTTCATCTTTCAAGTCTTCTAGTGTATATGGGCCTTTTAAGGGCCCTACACATTGAGCGATCCGCCGCCGAGCTGCGGATAGAAGTGTAGGCAAATATGGATGTGATCGTCCATATTGGCCTGCATGTACAGGCGACGGGGCACCAGCGATGAACGAGCGCGGGGCCGCGCATAGTTTATCGCTGCTGCCTCCACACTCAAAGATATGAACAGTATCTCGTTCATTAATGAACAAGATCGTTCATATCTTTGAGTATTATCGCCCAGTGTGTAGGGCCTATTAGTGTTAGTGTGTGATGGATGAAAGTCTAAACAATGCGCCTAAATGTTTGTATTTCTCTACAGCATACGCATGTGCATTTGGAAGTTCAGCGTCCTTGGGCATATATTAGATAAAGGGAGCTTTACTGTGTAATATCAGAACAGAATCTCTTTCTCTATATGTTGATCCAGTAACATATTAACATGAACTAAGAAAATCACAAATTTTATTGATCTCCTTCCTTCTGAGCTTACTTCCATGACATCATGCAGCCTACTATCTAAAGTATAAAATGAATTTAAGTGAATGAGAACCCTGAAATGAAGACTGCAAACAGCTTGTGAAAATGATAGAATGTTTTTGCTGCAGTTCCAGGAGGGAAGGGGGAGGGGGGGGGGGGGGGTGTAGTCGTGTTACCGGCGGTCAGGATCCCAGCGGTCAGCATACAGACGCCGGGATCCCGAGATCGCCAGAATGCCAGCAGGGGGTCCAGGGATATTCCCGCTCGTGGGTGTCCACCCATAGAGTGGGAACAGAACCTGTGGCGAGCGCTGCGCGCCTGTGCGCTCGCTCCCATGCCTGTATTCTGGCGGCCGACATCACTTTCTACTTTACTTGTTTCAAAACATTCTAGATGTATATTCCTGGTGGCTTCGTGAAGCCTACTCAGTCCTCAAGTTTATTTATACTAGTAAACCACCAGATAAAATAAACTGTGCATGTTTACTCCTAAACTAAGTGGTCCTCCATACAATACCCCCTCTGAAAGGGAATGACTCATACCTTTTTATACCAAAGATAGCGGGTCACGCCCAGGAGCCTGACACGGGAGCTTCCCGAGCGCGACTCGCCTCAAGCCCCCTCACCGCCGCACTTTCCAACCCGGAATATTGTTGGGTTGGTAACGTCAGCGGTGACGCGGTGGTGGTGGGGGGTGGCGATTGGAGATCACATGATTTCCAAGCACCGTCCGTACATACACTGTGAATGGAAGCCGGGTCGATGCCACCAGGCTCCCATTTACACTGCACAGCTTGCAGAGTTGAACTCGTGTTCAACCCTACAAACTACCAGAGTTGGGATACCAGGCCACTCGACCCGAATTATTCCAACTGGGGCCTTTTCCACCAAACAGCACCACGGGTTATGCACGTTCATGTGCAATAACCAGTGTTACTAGCTGGCGGTGTGAAAGGGGTATCACTCGGATACTTTCTAAGTATAAGCTGTATCCAGAGAGCAAAGGAGCAGCCGGATATCCTCACAGTGAACCACAGGCTGGCGGGTATATTGTATCAATCTATACATCTCCATCAGTTACAGAAACATTGCTTAAGTACACTGGAAAGAGGAAAAGGGAACACATCTCCCCTCCCTATTACCCCAACTGGCAAAAGCACTGAGTGCCTCAGGCGTTCACACACCTTTCATCTGTTGGTTCAACTTGTACCTCTCTGTGGATTATAGGGGGTCATTCCGAGTTGATCTCTAGCTGCATTCGTTCGCTGTGCAGCGTTGAGGCAAAAAAAGGCACTTCTGTGCATGCGTATGCGGCGCAATGCGAACGCGCGACATACTATTACAACGAACGTTGTAGTTTCACACAGGGTCTAGCGATGCTTTTCAGTCACGTTGCTGGGCGCAGAGTGATTGACATGAAGTGGGCGTTTCTGGGTGTCAACTGACCGTTTTCAGGGAGTGTTCAGAAAAACGCAGGCGTGGCTCGGCAAACGCAGGGCGTGTTTGTGACGTCAAAACAGGAACTGAACAGTCTGAAGTGATCGCAAGCGCTGAGTAGGTTTTGAGCTACTCTAAAACTGCACAAAAAAACCTTGCCGCCACTCTGCGATCCTTTCGTTCGGACTTCTGCTAAGCTAAAATACACTCCCAGTGGGAGGTGGCATAGCGTTTGCATGGCTGCTAAAAACTGCTAGCGAGCGAACAACTCGGAATGACCCCCATAGTTGGGCATTCTTGGAGTCTGTGAAGGCTTCTCTACTGGGAACTGGTAAATTCTTGACAAGTCTGCCATATAGGGTAACGGATTATTGGCAAGCAGTTATTTGCTCCCTGTCAGACATAATGCACTGGAACCGGCGGTACAGCATGTTTCTGACTAGCTTCCATAATATGTAGTAAAATGGGAAAAAGACTGGAAAGTTTGTCAATGTTAACAGTGGTAAATAATATTCCCGCTTTCAATAAATCCTCTATAACCAGTAGGTATCAGATGACATCTCATCATATGCTACAGAGTTATGGGTGATCTTCAAACATTCTTCCTAAGGTGTACCTGTGAGCTGGAGATTTGACCATGAAAGAGTACACTTAAGCTTGATACACACTATACAATTATCTGTCCAATCTGGCTGGTTGGAATAAAAATCTGGTAATGTACGGAAGCAAATAACAATCGACCATTTGGGCTTGATCTACATGTGCCTACCCATTGCATTCTCCCCCGACCAGGAACGTGCAGTCAGGGGAGGCATTGCCTCCCCTCTCATTAATGATTACAATAATACAAAGAAGATACTTATGACACATATTTTGTGTTATAAGTATCATCTTTATATTATGGTAATAATTTTAGTACCTTAACTTGGTTTGGGAGGCACCGATAGCAGTGCCTCCCATTGGCAATTAGAACAGGATTAAACGAGGGGGCGGGGCCAAGCATTTGGCCTGTAAAAGCCCATTAAAAACTATGGTGAAAGCGGGACTTCTGTAAGTGCCTCGTTGACAGGGACACCATGCCCATGTCAGCGAGGCAACTGTGATTTAACAGCCGATCCAGTGCTGCATCCACTGTCCAATCACCGCTATACGTGGCGGGCGGGACCCGGAGGTGACTGGTGGGCGGAAACCGTGGGACCTGGCGGTGACTAGCGGGCAGAAGCGGTGGGACCCGGTGGTGACATAAGGAAGTGATGATGTGCGTGCGGCGGTAAAGGCAATGGAAGACAGTGCTCTTCCCTCTCCCTCCCAGCCAGTGCCAGCGGCACAGTCCCGGATACCCAGGTAAGACAGGGGGCCGCTGGGTATTGCACGAATTATATATATATATATATATATATATATATATATATATATATTGTAACACTGTAGGGGTGCAAGGTGCCTTTTCCTGGGGAATATGGCAGCACGCAGCAGCTGAGGAACAACACAAGTCCAGTTTCTGGTACAACTGACCCCGGCCAGTTTTATTGAAACAGAAAATAAAACAAACCCCAAAATAAAAATACCTTGCCTGTCCGGCACTAACTAAACATAAGATGTTCCTAACTGTCACTAAACAAAACACAGAGTTCTTCAGTACATACTGTATAGCTTACTTGCATCAGAAAGCGTGTCTCTCACACACAGATCCTGCAGCCTTCCCAGGCAGTCTGCCCATACTAATCAGGTTAGAAGCACTATATCACTCTTACACAGCTGAAACCCTGATTAGCCCTCTGTGAGGCCAAAGACCCGAACTGGGCCCAATGTCTAGAACTCGCCTTATCTCTCTCTCAGAGCCTTTACCCAGCTTTTACAGCAAACTGAAAAGGTTCAGACAAAACAAAAAGCATTTTTCCTAGAAGTTAACATTTTCTAAAACATGTAAGACAAGAACCTGGGACAAATATACCTGCCCTCAAACACTATCCTAGTGTTCTTGTCACATATCCCCCTCCCCTGTTTCGACCTAGGGGCCGGAACACTTGTAGCCCCCAAACAGAAGATGCGAGACAATGCATCTGCGTTGGCCAATTGTGTTCCCGGTCTATGTTCGACAGTAAACTTAAAGTCCTGCAACGCTAGAAACCATCTAGTTACACGAGCATTCTTGCCTCTATTTACATACATCCATTTTAAAGGGGCATGGTCTGTCACTAGTCTGAATTGTCTACCCAAGAGGTAATATCTCAAGGTATCTAGTGCCCACTTAATGGCCAAAGCCTCCTTTTCCACAATGGCATACCTTTTTTCATGCTCATTGAGTTTCCTACTCAAATAAATGATAGGGTGTTCGTCCCCATCTCTGGTTTGGGACAGCACAGCACCTATCCCTACCTCTGAGGCATCTGTCTGTACCACAAATTCTTTTGAAAAATCTGGTGTTATCAACACCGGTTGTGAACACAAAGCCACTTTTAACGCTTGGAACGCCTTTTCTGCATCAGGGTTCCATTTCACCACATTTGACTGCTTCCCTTTGGTAAGGTCTGACAACGGCACCGCTGTGGTCGCAAAATTAGGAATAAACCGTCTATAGTACCCAGTAATTCCCAAAAAAGCCCTTACCTGTTTTTTATTCACTGGACGAGGCCAGTTTTGAATAGCATCAACTTTATTCAATTGGGGCCTAATCAGACCTCTGCCTATGGTGAAGCCCAAGTATTTGACCTCCTCCATTGCGAGGCAGCACTTCTTTGGGTTAGCAGTTAACCCTGCCTCTCTGATTGAGTCCAGTACTGCTTGTACTTTAACCAAATGGGACCCCCAGTCTGTACTGTGAATTACCACATCATCCAAATAGGCAGCTGCATATTTTCTATGGGGCCTCAAAATTTTATCCATCGCCCGTTGAAAGGTTGCTGGAGCCCCATGCAACCCAAAGGGTAACATCTTATACTGGTACAGCCCCTCCGGAACCGAAAAGGCTGTTTTTTCTTTGGCGCTATCAGATAAAGGTATTTGCCAGTAACCTTTGGTCAGGTCCAATGTGGTGAGAAACCTGGCTGTTCCCAGCCTTTCTACAAGCTCATCCACACGGGGCATGGGGTATGCGTCAAACTTGGACACCTCATTTAACTTACGAAAGTCATTACAGAAGCGTATGCTACCGTCGGGCTTCGGGATGAGCACTATGGGACTGGACCACTCACTGTTAGACTCCTCTATGACTCCAAGTTCTAACATGGTTTTAACTTCCTTAGAAATAACTTCTCGCTGAGCTTCAGGAATCCTATATGGCTTTAAATGAACCCTGACCCCTGGTTCTGTGACAATGTCATGTTTTATTATGGTCGTTCGGCCAGGCAGCTCTGAAAATACCTCCCTATTTTGGATGAGAAATTCTTTAACCTGATTGTTCTGATCAGCTGATAATGTCTCTGACACCTTCACTGCGGGAAGCAACCGGGGTGAAGACACCGAAGGGCAAGGCTCCGCTGACAGAGACAACCTATCTTTCCAGGGTTTGATTAAGTTAACATGGTAGATCTGTTCGGGTTTTCTCTTTCCCGGCTGGTATACTTTGTAATTAACCTCATTCACTTTTTCCCTAATCTCAAATGGACCCTGCCATTTAGCTAGGAATTTGCTTTCCACAGTGGGTACCAAAACAAGAACTCTATCTCCAGGAGCAAATTCCCGTATCTTGGCACTCCGGTTATAGACCCTCTGTTGAGCACTTTGGGCCTGTTCCATGTGCTCTCTGACAACAGGTACCACGGCTGCAATCCTATCCTGCATTTGTGTTACATGCTCAATAACGCTTCTATAAGGAGTGGGCTGTCCTTCCCACGTCTCTTTGGCAATATCCAACAGCCCTCTGGGGTGTCTACCATACAACAAATCAAATGGAGAAAACCCCGTAGAGGACTGAGGGACTTCTCTGATGGCCATTAACAAGTAGGGCAACAAACAATCCCAGTTTTTCCCATCTCTCTCAACAACCTTTTTTAACATACTTTTTAATGTTTTATTAAACCTTTCCACCAACCCGTCAGTTTGGGGATGGTAGATGGACGTCCTGAGGTGAGTGACCTTAAATAACTTGCACAATTCTTTCATGATCCTTGACATAAATGGAGTACCTTGGTCAGTCAAAATTTCTTTTGGTATTCCCACTCTACTAAATACCTGCACCAGCTCCCTAGCTATCGCCTTGGTTGTGATAGTGCGTAAAGGGACAGCCTCAGGATATCGAGTGGCATAGTCCATAATTACCAGGATATACTGATGGCCCCGAGCAGACTTTAACAAGGGCCCCACGAGATCCATGGCTATTCTGTCAAACGGGACCTCTATAATAGGCATGGGAACTAGTGGGCTCCTGAAATGGGGTCTAGGGGCATGATACTGGCATTCAGGACAGGAAGAACAATATTCAGACACTTCTTTATAAACCCCTGGCCAAAAGAACCTTTGTAAAACTCTTTCAGTGGTTTTTTCTGCCCCTAAATGTCCTGCGGTAACGTGACTATGAGCTAAATCTAGTACCGTTCTCCGATAAGGCTGGGGAACTACCAGCTGTTCCACCACATCCTCACCCCTTTTGACAATGTGGTACAAGAGCTCATTACAGATGGCCATGTGGGGATACGTAACCCTGTCACCTGGTACCACAGGTTCCCCATTAACAATCTTAACATTCTCTCTAGCCTTTATTAAGGTAGGATCCTTTAACTGTTCAGACGCAAACAGATCCTTCTTTACCTCCAGGTCAGGCACGCTTTCAGTTCTAACTACTATGTCTCTGTTCCCGGCAAGAGGGTCCTCACTGTACTCCCCATCTGTCACTTCCCCAGCCAAACTAGCAAAAGGCAAAGGGACAGAAAGTTCCGAAGACCCACGTACATCCATAAAATCACCGGTATTATCAACTGGTTTTTTACTTCTCACATCTGTTGATAACCGTGATTCCCACAGTTTCCAAAAATGAGGAAAATCCCTCCCTATTATGGCCTCATGCACCAAGGTAGGGACCAGTCCCACTTTAACCCTTGCTGACCCACAACAAGTTTCTATATTCACCTCAGCAGTGGCATAATATTGGGTATCCCCATGTATGCAAGTTACCCCAATAGGTATTTGCTGGACCTTTAAGGGGTTCACTAACCCAGCTTTCACGAGGGTAACTAAACTTCCTGAATCTAGCAAGGCCTCTACCCGGTTACCTTCTAAGAACACATCACACATTTGTTTTTCCAGCTCAGGTGAAGGTACCACAGTACAGGCTAACCTAGCAAAGAAAGACATTCTGCGACATTCAAAGGCAGCATCACATTGCATGGGTTCTTGCGTGACTGGGCAATTGGCAATAACATGACCTGGCATACCACACCTAAAACATTTAACCACACGATTATCAACCCATTTGGGCAGCATAGACCGTTCTAGCCCCATTGGCCTGTTTCCAGTGCCAGTGTTTACAGTCTCTCCAGCCTTGCGTTCTCTTAACCGCCCAGCAACGTTTTCCCACGGAACAGTCTTACCAGTCTTTACTGAAGGGCGCTGTCGAGGATCTATGGGTTGCTGGGTGGTCATCAGTAGTTCCTCTGCTGCCAAATACCTCTCTACCATGTCCACTAATTGGTCAGCAGTACCCGGGTTTCCATGGCTCACCCACTTGCGCAGGACCATGGGCAAAGATCTCAAGTAGCGGTCCATGACGACTCTTTCCACCATCTGGGGACCAGTTAATGTCTCTGGCTGCAGCCATTTTTTTGTTAGCTGAATAAGGTCGTGCATCTGGGAGCGCGGAGGCTTCTCCATAGCGTACAGCCAACGGTGCACCCGTTGTGCTCGTACTGACAGCGTGACTCCCAGGCGGGTCAGGATCTCAGTCTTTAGTTTATCATAGTCCCGAGCCTCAGCAGGGCTTAAATCAAAGTAAGCTTTTTGGGGCTCACCTGACAGGAAAGGTGCCAGCAGACTGGCCCACTGTGCTTTCGGCCAGTTCTCACGCTCGGCAGTCCTTTCAAACGTGGTCAGATAGGCCTCCACATCATCAGCCTCTGTCATTTTCTGCAGGAAGTGACTGGCTCGTATAGAACTAGAGCTGGTTGGAGCACTGACGGCCACATCTCCAACCCGAGCTGCAAGTCTCTGCACCACTTCTGCTAAGGCCTCTCTATCCTGACGCTGTTGCCTGTAAAGTTCATCAACAACTGCCTGCTGTTGTCTCTTATTTTCCTCCATTGCCACCTGCTGCTGTCTGTTGGCCTCCTGCTGTAGTCTCCAATTTTCCTCCATTGCCACCTGCTGCTGTCGGTTGGCCTCCTGCTGAGCCGCTGTAGCTTGCAGCAAGGCTTTAAGCAGATCCTCCATGTCAACAGATTTTTCAGGCGGCTTTGCAGCTGCTTTCACCCAGGACATATATCAAACCCTCAGGGGTGAGTCTCAGTAACTTCACACTGGGCTGTATCTGCATAAACCACCGTTTTCTGCAGGCCTCACAAAGCTGCTGCTTTCACTTATGCGCAGAACGGCCTGCTCGCATTCTCCACCAAGTTGTAACACTGTAGGGGTGCAAGGTGCCTTTTCCTGGGGAATATGGCAGCACGCAGCAGCTGAGGAACAACACAAGTCCAGTTTCTGGTACAACTGACCCCGGCCAGTTTTATTGAAACAGAAAATAAAACAAACCCCAAAATAAAAATACCTTGCCTGTCCGGCACTAACTAAACATAAGATGTTCCTAACTGTCACTAAACAAAACACAGAGTTCTTCAGTACATACTGTATAGCTTACTTGCATCAGAAAGCGTGTCTCTCACACACAGATCCTGCAGCCTTCCCAGGCAGTCTGCCCATACTAATCAGGTTAGAAGCACTATATCACTCTTACACAGCTGAAACCCTGATTAGCCCTCTGTGAGGCCAAAGACCCGAACTGGGCCCAATGTCTAGAACTCGCCTTATCTCTCTCTCAGAGCCTTTACCCAGCTTTTACAGCAAACTGAAAAGGTTCAGACAAAACAAAAAGCATTTTTCCTAGAAGTTAACATTTTCTAAAACATGTAAGACAAGAACCTGGGACAAATATACCTGCCCTCAAACACTATCCCAGTGTTCTTGTCACAATATATAGATATAATCAGTGCCTCCCCAGCCTATGATCTCACTGCACATTACTGCCCCTGACACTTCCTTCATTATCACATACCCTTTGGCAATGCCCCACTCCTATTGTGTCACATACATACATTCCCAATAGGCTATGCTGCCAAATGTTTGCAATGAATTATCATACCTCAATTAGACTGATAAAGAGTATATTGGGAAGGGAACACATATAATGACACCTATACAGACAATAAAGTTCTAGAAGCAGTCTAACTTGTACCAACATAGAAAACTAGTGTAAGGCCCTAATTCAGCATGGAACACTGCTCCGACAGCGTTCGCATGCTGAAACCCTCTGCAATATGCACACATGCAGAAGCCGCACTACACGTGCGCAGACAGGGCCTAATTCAGGCAGCATCGCGATGCGACCGCAATTACAGCGATAGCCTTCCCCCCACGCGCGCATGTGCAGGTCCCGTCCTGCACCTGCACCTGCATTTAATGACAGGCAGAGGCGTTCTCAGGGCAGTGAACGAGCATTTTTGGGGTGGCGTCTGGGAAACAAAGGAGTGTGCATTTTAGGAGCGGCTGCGCGTTGTTCTGATCGAAAAAATGCCGGCGGGACCCCTGCCATCGCAGCCAGCGGGAGGCATCCACAGTTTCTGCGACCACACTGTAATTACGGCGCGATCGCAATTACAGTGTGATCGCAATGGGTGGGCGGTGGCTCACATGCAGGGTGGCCTTGCACTGCGATGGGTGGCCCCAGCATGCAATTGCAAGGATTGCAGATTCTGCTAAAACGCAGAATCTGCAATCCTTAGTGAATTAGGCCCACAGTGAGATGCAACGGCATCTCACATGTGCGAACGCCACAGGCAGAGGTGTTCACGGGGCGGGGCATCGCGGTGGCAGGAAGAGGCGGTGCTTGGAGATCATGTCATCTCCTAGTGCTGCCTCCGGATGCGTCAGCTGTGACATCACTAACCCGGCAATTAGGCGGGTCGGTCTGCCTGTCTGAAAGGGGTCTCACCGAATTGCACCCGGGAAGGACCAGTGTACAAATCCTCGGTGCGACTCCGCAATAGCAGTGTGTGTGGGTATAAGTGATTGCATTAGACATATACAAAATGGAAAATAAAAAGCTATGTTAAAATAAGAATTTACTTACCGATAATTCTATTTCTCGGAGTCCGTAGTGGATGCTGGGGTTCCTGAAAGGACCATGGGGAATAGCGGCTCCGCAGGAGACAGGGCACAAAAGTAAAGCTTTTACAGGTCAGGTGGTGTGTACTGGCTCCTCCCCCTATGACCCTCCTCCAGACTCCAGTTAGGTACTGTGCCCGGACGAGCGTACACAATAAGGGAGGATTTTGAATCCCGGGTAAGACTCATACCAGCCACACCAATCACACCGTACAACTTGTGATCTAAACCCAGTTAACAGTATGATAACAGAGGAGCCTCTGAAAGATGGCTTCCTAAACAATAACCCGAATTAGTTAACAATAACTATGTACAAGTATTGCAGATAATCCGCACTTGGGATGGGCGCCCAGCATCCACTACGGACTCCGAGAAATAGAATTATCGGTAAGTAAATTCTTATTTTCTCTATCGTCCTAAGTGGATGCTGGGGTTCCTGAAAGGACCATGGGGATTATACCAAAGCTCCCAAACGGGCGGGAGAGTGCGGATGACTCTGCAGCACCGAATGAGAGAACTCCAGGTCCTCCTTTGCCAGGGTATCAAATTTGTAAAAATTTACAAACGTGTTCTCCCCTGACCACGTAGCTGCTCGGCAGAGTAGTAATGCCGAGACCCCTCGGGCAGCCGCCCAAGATGAGCCCACCTTCCTTGCGGAATGGGCCTTAACAGATTTAGGCTGTGGCAGGCCTGCCACAGAATGTACAAGTTGAATTTTGTTACAAATCCAACGAGCAATCGACTGCTTAGAAGCAGGTGCACCCAACTTGTTGGGTGCATACAGTATAAACAGCGAGTCAGATTTTCTGACTCCAGCCGTCCTTTAAATGTATATTTTTAAGGCTCTGACAACGTCCAACAACTTGGAGTCCTTCAAGTCGTCTGTAGCCGCAGGCACTACAATAGGCTGGTTCAGGTGAAACGCTGATACCACCTTAGGGAGAAAATGCGGACGCGTCCGCAGCTCTGCCCTATGTCGAATGGAAAATGAAATAAGGGCTTTTATAAAACAAAGCCGCCAGTTCAGATACTCTCCCGGCCGAAGCCAGGGCCAGTAACATAGTCACTTTCCATGTGAGATATTTCAAATCCACCTTCTTTAGTGGTTCAAACCAATTTGATTTGAGGAAATCTAAAACTACATTTAGATCCCACGGTGCCACCTTAGGCACCACAGGAGGCTGTATATGCAGTACTCCTTTGATAAAAATCTGGACCTCAGGGACTGAGGCCAATTCTTTTTGGAAGAATATTGATAGGGCCGAAATTTGAACCTTAATAGATCCCAATTTGAGACCCATAGACAATCCTGATTGCAGGAAATGTAGGAAAACGACCCAGTTGAAATTCCTCCATCGGAGCACTCCGCTGCTCGCACCACGCAACATATTTTCGCCAAATACGGCGATAATGCTTCGCGGTGACTTCCTTCCTTGCCTTTATCAAGGTAGGAATGACTTCTTCTGGAATGCCTTTTCCTTTTAGGATCTGGCATTCAAAACGCCATGCCGTCAAACGCAGCCGCGGTAAGTCTTGAAAAAGACAAGTACCCTGCTGAAGCAGGTCCCTTCTCAGAAGTAGAGGCCACGGATCGTCCGTGACCATCTCTTGAAGTTCCGGGTACCAAGTCCTTCTTGGCCAATCCGGAGCCACTAGTCTTACTCCACTTTGCCGTATAATCCTCAATACCTTTGGTATGAGAGGCAGAGGAGGAAACACATATACCGACTGGTACACCCAAGGTGTTACCAGCGCGTCCACAGCTATTGCCTGCGGATCTCTTGACCTGGCGCAATACCTGTCCAGTGTTTTGTTGAGGCGAGACGCCATCATGTCCACCATTGGTTTTACCCAACGGTTTAATAGCATGTGGAAAACTTCTGGATGAAGTCTCCACTCTCCCGGGTGAAGGTCGTGTCTGCTGAGGAAGTCTGCTTCCCAGTTGTCCACGCCCGGGATGAATACTGCTGACAGTGCTATCACGTGATTCTCCGCCCAGCGAAGGATCCTGGCAGCTTCTGCCATTGCCCTCCTGCTTCTTGTGCCGCCCTGTCTGTTTACATGGGCGACTGCCGTGATGTTGTCCGACTGGATCAACACCGGTCTTCCTTGAAGCAGAGGTTCCGCCTGGCTTAGAGCATTGTAGATTGCTCTTAGTTCCAGAATGCTTATGTGAAGAGACTTTTTCAGGCTCGACCACACTCCCTGGAAATTTCTTCCCTGTGTGACTGCTCCCCAGCCTCTCTGGCTGGCACCCGTGGTCACCAGGATCCAATCCTGCATGCCGAATCTGCGGCCCTCCAATAGATGAGCCTCCTGCAACCACCACAGAAGGGATACCCTTGTCCTCGGCGACAGGGTTATCCGCAGGTGCATCTGAAGATGCGACCCTGACCATTTGTCCAACAGATCCCTTTGCATGGAATCTGCCGAAAGGGATTGCTTCGTAAGAAGCTACCATTTTTTCCCAGGACTCTTGTGCATTGATGTACAGACACCTTTCCTGGTTTTAGGAGGTTCCTGACCAGGTCAGATAACTCCTTGGCTTTTTCTTCGGGAAGAAAAACCTTTTCTGAACTGTGTCCAGAATCATCCCCAGGAACAGCAGACGAGTTGTCGGCATTAATTGGGATTTTGGAATATTCAGAATCCATCCGTGCTGCTTTAGCACCTCTTGAGATAGTGCTAAACCCATCTCTAGCTGTTCTCTGGACCTTGCCCTTATTAGGAGATCGTCCAAGTATGGGATAATTAATACGCCTTTTCTTCGAAGAAGAAATATTATCTCGGCCATTACCTTTGTAAAGACCCGAGGTGCCGTGGACAAACCAAACGGCAGCGTCTGAAACTGATAGTGACAGTTTTGTACAACGAACCTGAGGTACCCCTGGTGTGAGGGGTAATTGGAACGTGGAGATACGCATCCTTGATGTCCAAGGATACCATAAAGTCCCCTTCTTCCAGGTTCGCTATCACTGCTCTGAGTGACTCCATCTTGAACTTGAACTTCTTTATGTACAGGTTCAAGGACTTCAGATTTAGAATAGGCCTTACCGAGCCATCCGGCTTCGGTACCACAAAAAGAGTGGAATAATACCCCTTCCCTTGTTGTAGAAGAGGTACCTTGACTATCACCTGCTGAGAATACAGCTTGTGAATGGCTTCCAAAACTGTCTCCCTTTCTGAGGGGGACGTTGGTAAAGCAGACTTCAGGAAACGGCGAGGTGGCTCTGTCTCTAATTTCAACCTGTACCCCTGAGATATTATCTGCAGGATCCAGGGATTTACCTGCGAGTGAGCCCACTGCGCGCTGTAATTCTTGAGACGACCGCCTACCGCCCCCGAGTCCGCTTGCGAAGCCCCAGCGTCATGCTGAGGCTTTTGTAGAAGCCGGGGAGGGCTTCTGTTCCTGGGAAGGAGCTGCCTGTTGCTGTCTCTTCCCTCGTCCTCTGCCTCGTGGCAGATATGAATAGCCCTTTGCTCTCTTATTTTTAAAGGAACGAAAAGGCTGCGATTGAAAGGTCGGTGCCTTTTTCTGTTGGGGAGTGACTTGAGGTAGAAAGGTGGATTTCCCGGCCGTAGCCGTGGCCACCAAATCCGATAGACCGACCCCAAATAACTCCTCTACGCATCGCCTGTCCACTGTCGTGTCCATAAAGCTCTTCTGGCCGAAATGGACATAGCACTTACCCGTGATGCCAGTGTGCAGATATCTCTCTGTGCATCACGCATATAAAGAAATGCATCCTTTATTTGTTCTAACGACAGTAAAATATTGTCCCTGTCCAGGGTATCAATATTTTCGATCAGGGACTCTGACCAAACTACCCCAGCACTGCACATCCAGGCAGTCGCAATAGCTGGTCGTAGTATAACACCTGCATGTGTGTATATACCTTTTTGGATATTTTCCATCCTCCTATCTGATGGATCTTTAAGTGCGGCCGTCTCAGGAGAGGGTAACGCCACTTGTTTTGATAAGCGTGTTAGCGCTTTGTCCACCCTAGGAGGTGTTTCCCAGCGCTCCCTAACCTCTGGCGGGAAAGGGTATAAAGCCAATAACTTCTTTGAAATTAGCAGTTTTTTATCGGGGCACCCCACGCTTCATCACACACGTCATTTAATTCTTCTGATTCGGTAAAAACTACTGGTAGTTTTTTCACACCCCACATAATACCCTGTTTAGTGGTACCTGTAGTATCAGCTAAATGTAACATCTCCTTTATTGCCAAAATCATATAACGTGTGGCCCTTTTGGAAAATACGGTTGATTCGTCACCTTCACTACCGGAATCAGTGCCTGTGTCTGGGTCTGTGTCGACCGACTGAGGCAAGGGGCGTTTTACAGCCCCTGACGGTGTTTGAGGCGCCTGGACAGGCACTAAGTGAGTGTCCGGCCGCCTCATGTCGGCAAACGACTGCTTAAGCGAGTTGACGCTATCCCGTAATTCCACAAATAAAGGCATCCATTCTGGTGTCGACCCCCTAGAAGGTGACATCCTCATATTTGGCAATTGCTCCGCCTCCACACCAATAACGTCCTCATACATGTCGACACACACGTACCGACACACAGCAGACACACAGGGAATGCTCTATACGAAGACAGGACCCACTAGCCCTTTGGGGAGACAGAGGGAGAGTCTGCCAGCACACACCAAAAAGCGCTATATATGACAGGGATAGCCTTATGATTAAGTGCTCCCTTATAGCTGCTTTTATATTAATATATTGCCATTTATTTTGCCCCCCCTCTCTGTTATACCCTGTTTCTGTAGTGCAGTGCAGGGGAGAGACCTGGGAGCCTTCCTGACCAGCGGAGCTGTGACAGAAAATGGCGCCGTGTGCTGAGGAGATAGGCCCCGCCCCTTTTCCGGCGGGCTCGTCTCCCGCTATTTAGTACATTTAGGCAGGGGTAAATATCTCCATATAGCCTCTGGGGCTATATGTGAGGTATTTTTAGCCTTTTTAAAGGTTTACATTTGCCTCCCAGGGCGCCCCCCCCCAGCGCCCTGCACCCTCAGTGACTGCCGTGTGAAGTGTGCTGAGAGGAAAATGGCGCACAGCTGCAGTGCTGTGCGCTACCTTAAGAAGACTGCAGGAGTCTTCAGCCGCCGATTCTGGACCTCTTCTTGCTTCAGCATCTGTGAGGGGGCCGGCGGCGTGGCTCCGGTGACCATCCAGGCTGTACCTGTGATCGTCCCTCTGGAGCTTCATGTCCAGTAGCCAAGAAGCCAATCCATCCTGCACGCAGGTGAGTTCACTTCTTCTCCCCTCTGTCCCTCGTTGCAGTGATCCTGTTGCCAGCAGGAATCACTGTAAAATAAAAAACCTAAGCTAAACTCTCTAAGCAGCTCTTTATGAGAGCCACCTAGAATTGCACCCTTCTCGGCCGGGCACAAAAATCTAACTGGAGTCTGGAGGAGGGTCATAGGGGGAGGAGCCAGTACACACCACCTGACCTGTAAAAGCTTTACTTTTGTGCCCTGTCTCCTGCGGAGCCGCTATTCCCCATGGTCCTTTCAGGAACCCCAGCATCCACTTAGGACGATAGAGAAAAGTATATTTTACTATTCGACATCAGACAATAACATACTTGAAGAATCTTAATGCAGAAGATGCTTCATAAGGGTTCAGTATTATTTGGCGATGGGCGGGATGCCAACTGTCAGTATACAGACAGACTCCATTAATCCCTTAATCCTCACCTTTTCCCTACCCTAACCCCTCCCTTGTCGGTGCCTAACCCTAACCCTCTCCGTTGTGCCTAACCCGTTGGTACTGTACTTAACCCTAACCCTCCCCGGTTGGTACTGTACTTAACCCTAACCCTCCCTTCCCTGCTGCCTAAACCTAACCTTCCCTGCTTGTTGCCTAACCCTAACCTCCCCTTCTAAGTGCCTTAACCTAACCCTCCCTCCCCAGTCCCTAACCCCAACCTTCCCATCCCTGCTACCTAACTTGCCCCCCAACGTCAGGACGCCAGCGTGTCCCGCTGTGAGGACGATCAGGATGCTGGCTGTTGGTAATGTGACGCCGGCATCCCGAGTGGCGTCGGTACCCAGCGGGTGAAATGAGCGACGTGCTAGATTGGCCTGCATGCAGGCCAATCTAGCACCGGCGATAGCGATGTGCGGGGCCGCGCATCGCTATCGGTGAGGGGGGTACACACGAGTGATCTGTGCTTAAAATCTAAGCAATCTAGTCAGATTGCTTAGATTTTAAGCATGGATCTCTGCGTGAGTACCCCCCTTAAAACACTGTTGCTTAGGAGAATAGACTAAATGACCTTTGCATGACAACACTATGGGAGGGAATCGAATGCCAGATGTTGCAAATGTGCCCTAAAAACTATAGCAACCAATTAGTTCATTGCTTTCATTGTTTAACTAGCACTAGGTAAAAGCTAATTGGATGTTGTGGTGTTAGTGTAGAGTTTGCAGTGTTCAGAAAGAGCACTCAGTGTCACTATTAACTGTCTAACAATGCTCATTGTAGGAGTGCAGACATATGCATCATAATGGGCCAATGACAGTCACCAGACCCTGCACGTGTCGCCTTGCAGGAAAAGGGTGTAGCCTCGCGGGCTGCCCTCAGACATTACACCCACACTGCCGGCTTCTCTATGGGGTATATTCAATTAGCAGCGATAACGGACTTTTCACGTGAAAAGTCCGGTTTTCACTTTTCCCGCGAAACGCAATTACAGCCTATTCAATTTTCCTGGAAAATTTATCGGTGATCATTTTTTCACTAATTTCACTTCACCTACTCTGAAGCAGGTGAAAAGTTGGGAAAAGTCACTATTTTAAGGTAACATTTTTTGGATATGGTACAGAACTCCTGGGACACCCCCCTTAATGACTAATTAGGCACGTTGAGGTTTTTAATTATTTTTAATTGGCCAATAATGACATGTCATTTTTGGGGTGAAAAAGTACAAAGTGATGGAAATTGGGGTTCAAGGTATGGGACAGGTATATTGGGGTGCTTTATGAGTGGGACAGGTGTTTTTAGGCTTGCAGATGGGAGTAATCGGTGTTTCCACTTTTTTTTTAAAGTACACTAAAATGACCCAAATATATACTTATACCCATTTTCGTGTACCCCAAATTTAATGAGCATTTATTTTGCTCAAAAAACTTGCTTTCTATCATTTTTTTGCATTTTAAAAAAAATGCATATAACAGCCATTTCACACAATTTAAGTCCCCAAAAACTCTCTAATGTAATCTCTAATACACTTCTCTTCTGTTTTCCTATGTTAGTTTAGCATTTTTTGGGGTACAGGCTGATTTCCCCATTTTCACCTGCACTTTTCACTGCAAGAATTTTCAGGTGAAACCCGTTTGGAATTAAATAGGTCGAAAAACGGAGCGTTTTCGTGGCAATTTTCGCCCGATTGCCGCGAAAAATTTTCGGGTGAAAAATTGCAGCTTACTTGCGGATAATTGAATACCCTAGTCAGTCATAGTGCAGCTCTGGGTCACAGAGAAGGAGATGGCATTTTGGTGCCAATTACTGTGATGGGGAACCCTGGTACGGCATGCCCCACCCTAGTGACATCACTGTAATGATTAACAATCGGTAGCGAAAAGCAAAATTAATGATAAACAATCGGTAGAGAAAAACAAAATTTCCTATGAATGGACGTATGCAGCGCAGTGCAACCAGCCAGCCGTTCTGCAGAGGTGCAGTCCCAGCAATGCAATCTGCACGTTCCGCAGGATGCCACTAAAGCGGAGTTTGTAAATTTACATGTTGCACAAAACATACAGTAGCCTAAGAATAGAGATGAGAAGACTAACATCAATTAATTCTGCGGCTGTGCATGGCTGGGGAAGTACAGAACACATTTCATTGCATGGCGCTGCAAACACCTTGTGCCATCCTATAAATATAACAACAACAAATAATATATCAAAGCCCAATTGGGAGTTGGATATTTTCTTTTACAGATTCTGAAATGTTGCTCCTCCCTAGGGAGGGATGCAGTCAGTTTACCTCCAATCAAAATCCCGACGTTCAAAATCCCGCCACCAATTGACCGATGATCAAAATCCCGACAAGGTCAAAATACCGACATGGACAATATACCGACATTTAAAATACCGACAAGGTCAAAATACCGACATGAGTTTTTCATGATTTTTTCATTGAAACCGACTTGTTCATACTTTACCATCCCAGTGGACCTGGAGGGGGGAATATAATAGTGTGCCCGAAGCATGGCGAGCGCAGCGAGCCATGCGAGGGGACGCGGTACACTTTATATGGTGTCCATGTTGACTTATGTCGACATACACACAAAAAACATCAAAAAATGCATGTCGGTATTTTGACCTGTCGGCATTTTACATGTCGGTATTTTGACCTTGTCGGTATTTTAAATGTCGGTATTTTGTCCATGTCGGGATTTTGACCAACGGTCAATTGGTGTCGGGATTTTGAACGTCGGTATTTTGATTGGAGGTATTTCATACCGATCCCCCTAGGGATCAGGTGAGGGTCCTATGACCCCCTACACTACATTGCTGGTTTACACTGATAGCACAGATTGCAGGAAAGTGCGACGGGTAATTATATGGAAATGATGGCAGCAATGGATGTATAATTGCCCTCACTATAAAGTATCACATGAGATGAGACGTGTCATAGCCAGAACACAGGTTTCTGTAGGATCTGTTCCACCTGCGTCAGGCGATCAGTCTCACTTCACAGAGCTTCATGTCACGGGATTCAGCTGTAATTCAGGAGTACGTCAATTCTGTTTTGCTCTATTTACACAGTCATCCCATCCGGACCTGTCACTCAGAGGTAACTAACAATATGTAATGTATGCTATTTAAAGCAAGCTTCAAGAGAGGGCCTCTAAATATACCATCCAGACTGCATCACTGCATACGCAAATAGATCTGCGAGCATTCCACACTCACTCTTGTATCGATTTCCCTAACCTGACCGGCATATCACTTCATAGGAGAGAGCGAAGCCTGACTGATGGGAAGGGGTAGCGTCTCACCTCTCGGCTGGAGTGAACCGGTCCTGTACCCATACACCTCACACTACTCACTGCCACAATGGAAAGCTTATCAAGCCCACAGCCGTATTTCTCTTATAAGCGCGCACCAGGGGGCAGAACTGTTCAGTTGACAACATAGAAATATGACTAGTAAACGATGGAATAAGCATGAAGGCAGCACAGTTTCCAACTTAGGATGTATCCATTTAAAATATTAAGGGGGAGATGTTCAAGCAGTGATAAAAGTGTAGAAGTAAGCCAGTGGATTGACGTAACATTTATAATTTGCATACTATAAAAGTATTCAGAGCAGCTGACTGGTTGCCATGGGCAATTTCTCCATTGGCTCACTTCTCCACTGTTATCACTGCTTAGTACATCTCATAATAATCAGGCTGGAATTGGGTCATTAAAGAAATAATGCTGTCCTAGTGGGAGATGTACTAAGCAGTGTTAAAAGTGGAAAAGTGATGTCAAATAAATGTTACGTCGATGCTGATTGGTTGCCATGGGCAACCTCTCCACTGGCTCACTTCTGCACTTTTATCACTGCTTGTACATCTCCCAGGTCCTGTTTGTCCAGCAGGTAGGCTGTCATCTGAGAACCGGCCCGGCTACAAGCATTAGGGCTATTACACAAAATCCAAATCCCGGACAGCTTTTTGACGCAGCCGTGCTGCCGAGACACATTCAGAGCAATGTGTCCTTTCACACGGCACGGCCCCGACACGGATGCCGGGTTGCAGACGGAAATATCCACTGGAAGGTCCGGCTGCCATGCCGCGGCCGTGCCGTCTTTGTTGGCAGAGAACCGTGTGTGTGAAGGGGAGCTTTCACACGCAACGGATTTTTTTAGCCGCTGCGCATGCGCCCAGCATTACACACAGCTCAAAGCCATTGTGTGTGAAAGACCCTGCTGGATGGCAAAAAGCCGGACAAAGTTTGTCCGGCTTTTTGCCACCCGGTGTAAACCGGGTAATGTGAAATAGCCCTTAGTGAGTACTCGGCATGGAAATGCAGATGATCTATGCCTGCATTATTCTTGAGCATATTTGTTTAGTCTATTAGCCTACCAGTCTATCAGGCTAGAACAAATTTTTGCACCTATCACAATTTGCGCATTAATGCAGCAGATAATGGAAGGGTGTCCCAAAAAAAAGGGTGTTCCCGCACCCTCAAATGATTTTAGGAAAAAATATATGGGGCACCTTTCCCTTTGCGCTTATAATCAACAGTTAAAGAAGAAGAGGAAGAGACCAACTTAACTTAAAAGTATGAATCCTCTACTTCTGTGTGTGTATCTTCTCAACGAAATACCTTGCAGGTAACATCCAGAGTGAATATAAAAAGAAGAAGAAAAACAATCTAATGCAGTATGTTCATCACATATATCTGATATGCATAAGAGTTGTTCATCACCAGAAAATAAAATCCAATGTATATATAGTTAAAAATAAATTACATTTAATAACAAGAATTAAAAATAGGAAAGCTCCATTAATTTCATGAATGGATATTTGGCATTCAGTGATGTTACAATCCAGGTTTCTATGAAGGTGGCTTCCTACCAGAAATCGGACAAGAGAAGTGCTTTTAAAAAAGCTGTATGAAAAAGATCAGAATACTGATTGAAACGCGTTGGCTAAAGGAAGGAAATTGGCAGACTGACCAGACGTGGACAGAGACGGGGTGCCCATTACAGGAGCTGACTTTTCCCCGGGGACTTTGAACATCATACAGCTTTTTTTAAAAGCACTTCTCTTGTCCGATTTCTGGTAGGAAGCCACCTTCATAGAAACCTGGATTGTAACATCACTGAATGCCAAATATCCATTCATGAAATTAATGGAGCTTTCCTATTTTTAATTCTTGTTATTAAATGTAATTTATTTTTAACTATATATACATTGGATTTTATTTTCTGGTGATGAACAACTCTTATGCATATCAGATATATGTGATGAACATACTGCATTAGATTGTTTTTCTTCTTCTTTTTATATTCACTCTGGATGTTACCTGCAAGGTATTTCGTTGAGAAGATACACACTCAGAAATAGAGGATTCATACTTTTAAGTTAAGTTGGTCTCTTCCTCTTCTTCTTTAACTGTTGATTATAAGCGCAAAGGGAAAGGTGCCCCATATATTTTTTCCTAAAGTCTATCAGGCTAACCTACAATGAAAAGGAAAAATATATTACAGTTTTCTTGAGGTTTTGTTGAAAATAAGGTTAAAAGCACCATGCCAGAGAGTTACATTTTATTGCTCAATTTACTCAAGAAAGTAGTCTATCATTTATCATGGGATAGCAACCTTGAAACAGTCAGGAGGAGACAAAACAAGTTCACTAGTGTGGGAAACAATCAGCGGTGAAAGCCTTAATAACACCAGCAAGAAATGTGTTAAAATACTCATATTTTATTGATACCACTCAGTGAAACAGGCTTGTTACAAACCACTTCTAATAAATGGAATATTTAGCACCTGCTGTCCATAACTTGTATGTTGCTATTTGTCTCTGGAAGTATATAGTTTGCTTACTTTGCCTGAACTTAGACATACTCCATAAAGAATTTGCAAGTGCAGTGCGGCTATGTTGAAGACATTGCTCAAAACGCACACACACGATCAGGTGAAGAGATATGTAAGGATTATTTTTACTCAGTATTTACTACAGAAGGAGGAGGGAAGTGGCCACAGTTAAGTTGCAAGGACATTCATAAAAATATGGTAGATGAACGTCAATTTACAGAGGAGAAGGTCCTAACAGAACTTTCAAAACTAAAAGTGGATAAATCAATGGGGCCAGATGGGATACATCCAAGGATACTAAAAGACCTAAAAGATGCGCTGGTGACACCTTTAACAGAATTATTTAACGTGTCACTAAATACAGGTGCCATTCCAGAGGACTGGAAAATAGCAAATGTAGTTCCACTGCACAAAAGTGGAAGCAAGTAACTACAGACCAGTAAGCCTTACATCAGTAATAGGAAAGTAATGGAAAAACTATTAAAATAAAGAGTTGTGGAATATCTTAAATCAAACAACTTACAGGATCCAAAACAGCATGGATTTACTGGTGGGAGATCATGCCAAACAAATCTTATTGACTTTTTTGACTCTGTAATGAAAATAATAGATCAAGGGGGAGCTGTAGATATAGCATATCTAGACTATAGTAAGGCATTTTACACTGTCCCACATCGCAGACTGCTAAATAAACTTGAAAGCGTGGGGGTGGATTATAAAACAGTTAAATGGATAAGAACCTGGTTGCAGGATAGGAAACAGACACTTGTAGTAAATGGAGTGCAATCTATGGAGGGAAATGTTACCAGTGGAGTACCCCAGGGATCTGTACTTGGACCAGTTCTCTTTAATATCTTTGTTGGTGACATTGCAAATGGTATTGAAGGGAAAGTATGCCTTTTTGCAGATGATACAAAGATATGCAACCGGGTAGACACACCGGGAGGAGTAAAACAAATGATTGATGACTTAGCTAGGCTTGAGAAATGGTCAAGAACGTGGCAACTACAGTTTAATGCTAAAAAATGCAAAATCATGCACTTGGGTCTCAAAAACCCAAAGGCTAATTATAGTATCAAGGGTACTATAATGGAAACTACTGAGAAGGAAAGGGATTTAGGAGTCACTATTTCAAGTGACTTAAAGGCAGGAAAGCAATGTAACAAAGCAATGAGAAAGGCAAGTCAGATGCTTGGTTGCATAGGGAGAGGAATCAATAGCAGGAAAAAAATAAGTAATAATGCCACTGTATAGGTCATTGGTACGGCCCCATCTGGAATACTGTGTCCAGTTCTGGAGACCATATCTCCAGAAGGATATAAATACATTAGAGAGTGTACAAAGAAGGACAACTAAAATGGTGCATGGCCTACATCACAAAACTTACCCGGAAAGGCTAAAAGATCTTAACATGTATAGTTTGGAGGAGAGAAGGGAAAGGGGGGGGGACATGATACAAACTTTCAAATATACCAAGGGTCTTAAAGTTCAGGAGGGAAACATTTTTCAAAGGAAGAGAAGTATTAGAACTCGAAACTGGAGGGAGGCAGGTTCAGGGAAATTTTAAGGAAAAATGACTTCACATAAAGGGTAGTGGATAAGTGGAATAGCCTCCCATCAGAGGTGGTAGAGGCTAAGACTGTAGAGCAATTTAAACATGCTTGGGATTTGCATATGAATATCATTACAAAGAATTAAGGTTCAAAAAGGGTTGAGATGACCTAAAGGATAAAAAAGGGACAGACTAGATGGGCCAAGTGGTTATCTGCTGTCAAATTCTATGTTTCTATGTAATGTACAAAAGGACAAGATCCAAATAGTGTAATACTTTGAAGAGTCAATAAACAATGTGCATCAAGTGCTTGTGTACCAAACAATAAATAATGAAGCATTCTTATCTGTTTGTTGCAAGAGCATGGACTTAGGTGTTCTACTGGTGGGAAGGTTGCAGAATGTCTATACATCCAATAAGCCAAAATATATTATAAATCAGTGACGGATTTTACCTATGCCCCCCCACCCCCACCCCCACCCCCATCCCAGTAAAATCTGCCACTGCAGGGAGTGAGCCAGTTGCAGTCTGTGACTGCACTGGCTACTAAGTGACTGGCAGTGATGACTTCTATTAGAAGTCCTTTCTGACAGTCAACCCCAGTAGAGGCAGTCCCATTGGGAGGTGTTTTCTCTATCTGGTACTGCCAGACCGGGCTGTGATCCCTTGGGAGCAATCAGCGCATGCGTAGTCAAGTGGCAGCTTGACTGTGCATGCACAAACCCGAGTATGCACATGCGCAGCTGATACAATCCATAGAAGCCAGGGGTTTGCACATGCGCAGTTAAGCCACCACTTGACTGTGCACGTATGGTCCCAGGACCCGGATGGTGGCAGCAGCAGCTTTCCTCCTCTCCTGAGACCTGGCCCGCAGCGACCTCCTATTACTCAAAGGTAGGAGCCACCGCTGGTCACAATACTGTAGTGTTGTACAGAGAAAATGGAAATATTAAAACTTAAGTCAGGCTGCGTACCATGAACAATAATCAGTTTATTGGTACTCTTATTCATATTCAAAGAAGACCATAAACACTAATAGATAATTTTATTTCCTTACCTCTGGTACGCAGCGGCTCCCCGACTTATGTATGAATATTTCCACTTTCTCTATGCAATACTACACTATTGTATTCCTTCCCTTTCACAATATGTATTTGATCATTGTCGGTCTATACATCTGGAACCGGGTGTGGTATGTTAGGTAGATCAGATTTAGGTCAACAGTGTCTAGGTCGACCACTATTGGTCGACAGTAAGTAGGTCGACATGGTTTCTAGGTCGACATGTGAAAAGGTTGACATGAGTTTTTTGTACTTTTTCGGTGTCGTTTTCTCCGTACAGTGACCGGGAACCCCAATTAGTGCACCGTGTCCCCTTGCATGGCTCGTTTTGCTCGCCCATGCTTCGGGCAAGGTGCCATTCCCAATTGTAGTCCACGTGGATCATAAAGTATGAAAAAGTTCAAAATAATGAAAAACAAAATGTGAAAACATCATGTCGACCTAGAGTCCCTGTCGACCAATAGTGGTCGACCTATACCAGGCATGTCCAAAGTGCTGCCCTCCAGCTGTTGAGAAACTACACATCCCAGCATGCCCTGACACAGCTTTAGCATTCTCTGACAGCAAAACTGTGTCAGGGCACGCTGGGATATGTTGTTTCACAACAGCTGGAGGACCACAGTTTGGACATGCCTGACCTAGACAGTGTCAACCTACTTACTGTTGACCTAAAGACCGGATCCCCTGGAACCATTGAGAACATCTTCCCACCTATGATACTACATAAGATAAGCCTGGCTAATTACTTATTTTTGAATATGAGCAGTTGATGAACATTTGTTATGGAATCAAAATAGTACAGTTTACACTAGAGTGCAAAAGTCTATGGCCAAAGCTTATATGTTTACTTATATTGCTCTATCTTAACGAATATCAACCTGAATTTTTTACTAAAATCATTATTATGATAAGAAACGAGACTTTAGGACTTTACTTCAAATGTATTATACTTAATTTATCATATTTTTAAAGCATATTTCATTTTCATAGCAGTCCCAAGAGTTTATTGATATGCTAAAGTACATAATTTAGAGCAGGTCATCAATAAATCTGGCATTTATGTTGATTAATTTTATTCAAAAATATTTTTTATATAAAATATATTTTTATTAATTGATTATTTTATATCTTAAGGCAGTGCCTCACTGGACGATATTTTAAACTATATCACTCATTTTCACCCATAGTTTAATATATCGTCCAGTGTGGCCGGTGCGAACGATGGACGACGTACGCTCCCGCGGGTTGTAAGCTAGGTAGTCTGTCGTCATTCCCTGCAGCTCAATTCTGTCTATATCAGTGATGACATGGTGCATATCGTTCAGTCATTCATGAAATCACTGTTTGGCCGCTCTCGTTCATTATCGTTCATCCGGGAGTCCAGAAAGTTTAAGGGAAAATAATGAACATCGTTCATGTCGTCCAGTGTGGCACTGCGTTTACTTTTTTGACAGTGTTAAAATCAATACCCATAACTTTTTCAAAATGAAGAAAAGACGAGAA
Organism: Pseudophryne corroboree; assembly: GCF_028390025.1. Classification (NCBI taxonomy): domain Eukaryota; kingdom Metazoa; phylum Chordata; class Amphibia; order Anura; family Myobatrachidae; genus Pseudophryne; species Pseudophryne corroboree. The sequence goes on from NC_086448.1 coordinate 721,352,596, forward strand.
TATTCACATGAATTGCTCGGCAACATTCAAACTCTTTCTGAAGGCGGCTATACTCATCAACAAACTGTTAAAAAATAAAAAATTCCACGGTCTTGTGTAACATATACATTAGCTCAATACAAAGAAGCAGGTACAAACATGACTAAGAAAAAACATTCTGGACGACCCAGCTGTACATCAAAAAGGGAAGATAAACACATAATCATAATGAGTAAGCGAAACTGAAACCGAAGACTCCCAGCAACTGCAATCAAACAAGAACACAATAAAATGAGGCAAACTCTAGTATCAGTTGACACAGTTAAAAGACATCTGCGTAATGTAGGTCTAAATAGTTGCATAGCTTGCAGAAAATTGTTGAGGTCTGTAATAAAGTTAAATGCCTTAGATGGGCCAAAGAACATCGGTATTGGACACTGGATCAGTAGAAAAGTATTTTGAGCTTTTTGGAACCAGAAGACGTATGTTCGAAGAATGGTCGGAGAACGTGTGTTGATAATTGAAGAAGTCATACAGTTAAACGTGGTAGTGGTCATGTCATGATTTTGGGTTGTTTTGATGGAGGAAAGGATGGAGATTTAGTTAAAAAAACATCAACTATGCATAAGAAACGATAGCATGAGCGCCGCTGTGACACAGGAGGTGGCGGGGAGTGAGTGTTGTTCCAGTGTCCTCAGAATCACATAATCAAGATGGACAATTGAGCAGATACCCCACTAAGAATTTAAGAAAACATTGTGGAAAGGGACATTGTTCTCTGTAATTTCTTCTTACACCTCTGGGGGAGTCACAGAAGCTATTCTCGTTATCTGGATAGAAAAAACATTAAGGGGGGCGTGGCCTGGCTGTCATCGAAGGTGGCTGTGCATCTCCTCTGCTCCTGCAGGCATAGCACTTTTACCGCTTTTTTACCCCCCTTACCTGCTCCCTAAGTACTCTAGAAACCCCTCTGTGGCCTCCTCTGCCTAGCTGTTTGCGTTTGGGGGACCCGCGGAGTCGGGGAGCACTTCTAAGCGCTCCTGCGGATTGCGGCCTTTCCCCCAGACGGAAGCCGGGACCTGGAGTTTGGTGAAGGCCCGGACCGTCCTTCCGGAGGCGAACTCCTGCCGTGCGTTGACTGCTGGCGGACCCTGCTGCCCTGCCTGGACCCCTCGTATTCTACCCTAAGAGCGGTGAGCCGGACCTGCATGCGGGGGTGAGTTCGCTCCACATATGGAGCTCTGACTGTGGCCGCCACGTCTGCTACCCTTTCGGAGCCGCCGGGCCGCCTACGCGCCTGCCGCTTCCTTCCTACTGACAGCCGGAGTCCCGTGGCGCTGTGTGACCTGCCGCCCGGACTTCCCGGCCTCCTCTAAAGCGGCCCGCTCGCCTCCCGCTCCCCCCGCCCTGCAGGCTCCGGTGCTCCTCCTGTCCTCTGGCGCGCTGCTGCGGGATCCCCCGGTGCTGCCTGTGACTTTTGCCTCAATAGGCATATTAACCCCTCTATCGAGGCCCACCCCCCTCCTCCCCACATCCACATACACCCCTAGGGTGCCAGGATACTATCCCTGCCACGGGAGTCGGGCTCGCGGAGCCGGTGGGGGTGGGTCTCATACCCCTCTGCAGGTTGCGGTTTATCTCCTCTCCTGAAGCCGGGGACTCAATTTACCGATATATCCAGATGGTGCCAAGACAGACCCTATTACAGATCCTGAGCTGTGGCCTCTATAGAAAACTCCCTCTGGTGGCTACCTTAGGAAAATCCACCTGAGATGTGCATCTCTGTTCAAATATGAGAAACCGATTGAATGCTTTTCTACCCCTCTGAGACACCCCAGCGGTCTAGTGCTATAGATGTGTGCTATGTCAGGCTGCCGTTGCCACTGATACCATAATGAACTGCTGATGCCAACCCACAGGGAGCTACACCGCTGAAGGCATTCTTATGTGAGCTATGCAACCTTATTTCACCTCGTTACCTTGACCTTAAGGAATCTAAGCTTCTCGATGCTGATTGAGTGATGCCCAGGAACAAGAAATCTTCTCAAAAGACCGGCACATCAACCCCGCGGGGGAACATGTCACAGTCCACTATGAGATCATTCTTACAATCCACCTCGCCCGCTTTAACAGAAAACCCTTCTGCTGCAAACCCCCCCCCCCCCCTCTCCCCGCATGCCCCTCACCCATCCCCTCCAAGTACGGACGTGCCACATGCCTGCCCTCCAGGAGGTAGGGATCTACAAGATATCTTAGCCTACATGAAAAACCTACCCACTAAACAGGATCTGCAAGACACAGTGAGACGTGAACTGGCCACCATGAGACAATACATCTCCCACATCTCTGACCGGGTGACGAGCGTGGAAGATTACCAGGCCTCTTCTGACACATTCCTGAAGTCATTGACGAATATCATTGAAGCTCAGTCGGCAGAGATTCGCTCCCTCCAAACACGATTAACAGATTTGGATAACAGAGGGAGGAGAAACAACATCCGTGTGCGGGGTTTGCCGGAAGACGTCCCTCAAGCAGGCCTGATTGACGCTCTTACGAAAATCTTTAACGAGATATTAGGTAACGACCCCAACGATACTATCACCTTCGATAGGGCCCATCGTGCTCAGAAACCAAGAGGTCTCTCCGCAGACAGACCACGTGATGTCATCTGCAGATTGCATTATTTTTCTCAGAAGGACGACATCATGCGCAAGGTACGCCAACTCGATGGAGTCGATTTCAACGGTTCAATGATTCATATCTACCAAGACTTGTCCTGGCACACCCTCCAACAACGGAAAGCCCTCAAGCCCCTAACGGACGAGCTCCGTAAACGCCAATTGAAATACCGTTGGGGCTTTCCCTTTACCCTCCAAGTCTTCTCATCGGGGAAAACCCACATCCTCAGCTCCTACTCAGATCTCCCTGTGTTCTGTAAAGTTCTTGGCATACCGAAACTTGACTTACGCGACTGGGACTTCCCTACTCCAGCGTTGCTATTTCTCCAACCCCCGAGCACAGGAACCCCCTGGCAAGTGGTGCGGAAGGCCGGGAGGAAAAGCTCCAACGAATCCCCCTCTGACAATGACTCAAATGCTACCTGATTGATAACCTGAGATCTTTTGTTTGTTCTTGTTCTCCTTAACCTATCTCTCTAGGTTACAGCGTGATACTATTTCTCACTACTGATGAACCTTCATCCGATATTTTGCTGTCACTGGGGCTATCCCCTCCCATTATATATTGGGCCGTTGACTGTCAGCTCCTGTTTCCTGACTATGAGATTTCTAACATCCTACTATTCGAAGATTTCTTCATGTTAACGAGGTTTACAGTTTATAGTTTACAATTAGTTAAAACTAAGTATGTGTAATGATTATTGCATTATTTTTTCCCATTTTCAATATGCCTCTGGCGGTGGCTCCCTCACCCGCCCCTTACCCGCTCCTGGCTGTTATGCCTCTTGGGTTCCTGATCCTTAGATGGATCAGCTACCCCACTGCGGGTTTTTTGATTGTTATTGTTGTATTTTCTACTTGTTCTGTTCCTTTTTTTTCCCCCCTGTTCCTTCCTCTTTCCTCTTGTTGACCACTCTGGGCCCACCGCCTTCCATCATGACCTATGTCTCCCATGACATCCCCTGGTAGAGTTAAAATAACATCGATCAACCCGAAGGGCCTTAATGTACCGGAGAAAAGAGCCTCCCTTTTACGGTCTCTTTGGGCCGATAGAGTAGATGTTGCGCTGGTCCAAGAGACGCATTTTAAAATCTCAGCTAAGATCCCCTCCTTGACTAACTATAGTTTCCCTCAGGCCTTTTATAATAATAACCCAGACTCTAAATCAAAAGGTGTAGCGATATTATTCTCTAGGACCCTTCAGCTGTCAGACATATCAGTTCATAAGCTGATCCCGGGTCGTCTCCTGATAGTGCGTTGTAAAATATGCATGTGCCCATACACATTTGTTGCACTTTATGCCCCAAACAGGGACCAGGTCCCATTTTTTCGCTCCGCCCTTTCCCATATGGAACCTCTCCTTTCAGGCGTTGTTGTTTTGGGGGGTGACTTGAATTGGATAATGGACCCATCCTTAGACTCATCCTCTAATGCCCCCCGGACCTCCCAACCTCAATACCGACAGGTTAGAAGACTGTTCCATGATCTCCAGCTGGCTGACTCCTGGAGGGTCCTTCACCCCCCGAAAGAGATTACTCCTTCTATTCACCCCCACACAAAGCTTACTCCCGTCTCGATTACCTATTCCTTAGTCACAGACATCTCCCTTTCCGATAGACTCCCCCATTGGCTCGATAACCTGGTCTGACCACGCCCCGGTATCTATGACTCTTTCAACCCCCCAAACTACCCCGGGTCAATGGATCTGGCGTCTTAATGAATCATTACTACAGGACCAATATTGCAGGGGAGAAATAGAAAAGGCTGTGACTGAATTCTTCTCCATGAATGATACCGACGATGTCTCTAAGATTATCCTGTGGGAAGCGCATAAATGCACCATAAGGGGTAAACTTATACAGCTGGGAACATTCATGAAGAAACAGAGGTCAGCACTAATCACCAAACTATTGCAACGACTCCACCATCTTGAGTCCTCGCACAAAACGTCTCTATCAGAGACAGACTACCTAGAATTACTTGACACGCGGACTCAACTAAAGAAAACCCTTACTGATAGTATCCAGCTTTCAGTCCGTAAATGCAACTCCAAGTACTACCAGTGGGGTAATAAACCTGGTCGCCTCCTGGCCCAGGCACTTAAAGCCCAACGCTCCTCTTTGTTTATTAATAACGTGAAGGACCCCTGGGGGGCGCTCTCCGATTCAAAACCCCTGAAATAGCTGCATGCTTCAAATAGTATTATTCCCTTTTATATAACTTGGAGAACCGATCCGATGACACTACCCCCCTCTTATGACTTTCTAAAGGCGAAGGCATATTTAGAAAAGGTGTCTTATCCCGTCCTATCTCCTTCAGATAGAGAAGCTTTGGAACTACCTTTTACCCAGCAAGAGCTGGAAAGCACTATGACCTCGACACCCTCTGGCAAGAGTCCAGGACCGGACGGCTTCACGCTTACCTACTATAAACAATTTAAAGGTCTCCTCTCCTCTTATCTCCTTCAGGCCTTTAACTCGATCTCCGCAGATACCCATTTCTCAGACCAGTCGATAGAAGCCCACATTTGCGTTCTTCCTAAACCCGGTAAAGACCCCTCGGTGTGCCCCAGTTATAGGCCCATATCTCTTCTAAATGTCGATGTCAAACTTTTCGCAAAACTAATGGCGAACAGACTGAATGTATTCCTGCCTTCTCTAATTCACAACGATCAGGTGGGCTTTGTCCCGAACCGCGAGGCTAAGGACAATACCACCAAGGTATTGAGCCTAATCCACATAGCATCCCAGGGTAGCTCTCCCACTGTGCTGCTATCCACTGATGCCGAAAAGGCCTTTGATAGAGTCAGTTGGGGTTTTATGAGGTCTGTACTGGGGCACATCGGACTGGGCCCCCTAGCACTTGGCAGGATTATGGGACTTTATAGATCACCCACAGCTCGGGTTCGAGTTAACGGATCCTTATCCGACCCCTTTTCCATAGGCAATGGGACACGACAGGGCTGCCCACTATCCCCCTTACTCTTTGTCCTTTGTATCGAAGCTCTCGCTAGAGCTATCAGGGCTAATGATTGCATTACTGGTCTGAGAGTCGGTGATACAGAGCACAAACTTTCCCTGTTTGCTGATGATTTATTAGCAACAATAACGCACCCGGTTTCCTCCCTCCCTCATCTTATGAAGGAGCTGTCCAATTTCGGGTCACTTTCCAACTTCAAGATCAACATGTCCAAATCCTGCACCTTGAACATCTCCACCCCTCCCGACACAGTGGCTAAACTAAAACAATCCTTCCCCTTTACCTGGAATACCTCCCATCTGTCCTACTTGGGAATACAATTACCGAGCGATCTTTCCCGTTTGGTCTCATTGAATTTTATGCCCCTTCTCCGAACCCTCAGGGCTGATTACAGTAGATGGTACCTCAAACCACTCTCCTGGCTGGGGAGGGTGAATGTTGTGAAGATGAATACTCTCCCTAAGCTACTCTACAAACTTCAGGCTCTTCCCATACGGATCCCAGACTCCTGGTTCAAGTCCATCCAACTCTTGATACAACAATTTATTTGGTCTCGGAAACGGCCTAGAATTAGCCGGTCCACTATGATTCGCTCCACCCGATGTGGTGGTTTCCAGCTACCTGATATCAGAGGCTATTATTGGGCAATCTTGCTCAATAGGGTCTTGGATTGGACGAGGAGTCGGGACACAAAGCAGTGGGTGGTTCTGGAAGGGCTTTATATGCAACAATTCCCAGAGATTTTCCCTTGGCTCCCTTCCCTCCCCAAGCCTCCCTCCCCTTACCCAACTGTCACCGCGACCCTCTCCTTTTGGAAAAAAGCCCGCCGCTGGCCCTTCCTCTCTTCCGATTTCGGCCCGTTGACCTCTTTTCTAGCCAATCCCGACTTCCTACCCGGCTTAACACTCTCTCACTTTTGTGATTGGGCCCTTGAGGGTCTCTTCAGGGTAGGCCAGCTGGCGACTTCCTCAGGAGTTAGACAATTTTCGGAAGTGCGATCTAAATGGGAAATCCCACAACACGATTTCTGGAAATATCTACATCTTAGACATTTCCTGCATTCCAAACACAGATATCTTCTAGCCTCTAGGGAACTAACACAGTTTGAGAGGTTGTGCGTCTCTACATGCACCCCCCAGCACACTGTTTCCACACTTTACAAATTATTACAGAGCCCCGGTGCTCAGACGCCCCCACCCTTCCAGTTAGCTTGGGAGAAGGATCTCGGGATTCAACTATCAGACAAAGACTGGCGGATGATATTCCTCAAATCCCATAATAGTTCAGTCTGTATACAAGTTAGGGAAACCCAATATAAACTTTTAATGAGATGGCACAGACACCCCTCCCTCCTCCACTTCATGTATCCTGGAGTGACAGATAGGTGCTGGAGATGTCTTAATGCCACTGGTTCCCTACTGCACATCTGGTGGAACTGCCCCCTACTCCGACCATACTGTGTTGATGTCATCTCCATTTCCCAAGACATACTTCATACCCCTGTCCCTACTGACCTTTTGGTTGCTCTCCCACTCTTCTATATCACTGGCCCAGCACAAAACATCATTACTACGCCACCTGTCTAACGCAGCACGGGCAGTTATTCCCACTCTATGGAGGTCTCCATCTCCACCCACAAGGAAAATATGGTTCACTAGAATCAATTATTATATGAATATGGAAAACATCCTCTTGGTTTCCAGAGATAAACTCCTAGAGTTCATGACCACTTGGTTACCTTGGATGGAATATACGTCCTCCAAAGAATACAAAGACTACATTTGCGCCACTAAATGATTTAGTTCCGCAGTTGATCGATTAAAGAGATTTCATTACCCTTCCCGCTCAGTCCCAGGGACCCCAGGCTCGGTCACACTATGTTTTTCTTCTATCCTTTCCTTCATTTCATATTTCACTCTTTTCTATAGCTTTTCTATTACGTTACTTATGTTACTGCGATTACACTCATTGTTTAGATAAATAGCGAGTAGGTACTACGATGATTCCATAGAATACCCTACTAATGTCTGCATTTGCACCGACTTCCAGTGTCTAGGGTGGTACGCTACCCTGCTCCTTATGGCTATACTGCAATTGACTTTAATTATATGTCTTGAAGCTCTTTTGTCTAATGAGATGTAATCTTCATATTTTCCTAAATAAAAACAGATTATACAAAAAAAAAAAAAAAAGAAACAATAGCACAGATAAGGTACAACATCGATTACTGGAACCAAGGGTGCCGAATTATCGGTGGTGTACCTGTATTTTAGAGCATCACGCTGTACCAAGTGGAACTCGAAATATTGGAAAGGATTCATCATGCAACAAGATAATGACTCTAAGCACACGTCTAAACTGAGTATCAATACGTTGAAAAATAAAGAAAAGCATAAAGTTCTACAAATTATGACACGGCCTCATCAGTCACCTGATCTCGGTCCCATTGAGAAACCATGTGATGAATTAGACAAAAAAGTTTGTGTATTGGCTCTAACAAATACTAAAAAACTTATGGGAATGTCTGAACGAGACCTGGAAAGGCATAATGAAACTTTCGAAAAGTTGGTGTTTCAAATGCCCAAATTATGTGAAGGCACCAAAGGAGGACACATTGATGAAAAACAAATTTAATTTGAAATGTGTTATACTATAACATTATAAATCATTTTGATAACGTTTAGTTACAATATCATGTGAAACATCATTATGAATAAATATTTTCATTATTTCACTACATTTTGTCTTTTATTAACATTATTTTCCTGGGCCACGGGTTTTTGCACGCTAGTGTATATATAGTGGGATCGTTGCCAAGTAGCATGATTGTCATAGATCACGTCATATTAGCTCCGCCTCCTGCCCATGGACATCTAAGTCCCAGTGTTACTCTCCCACACTAGCATGTGGGCAGAATGTGGAATGGTCACTCACTCTTCTTGTGGCCTGTGGTACTCCTCAAAAATTTGTGAGTCTCCTGGAGAATAAATAAGCATGTTACTTACTGTACATGGTTTGAACCCTTTAGCTAGCTGGCCCATAAACTCTGCGGGTACATGAGAGGATTACTGGATGCACAGCACATGATGTTTTACTGTTATTTATAAAGAAAGTACAGAGAAAAATCCTGATAATAAATACGGTGTGCTCCCCATTTATGAATAACAGTCAGGACTGAGGCCACAGCAACAGATCTACACATGGAAAACGCTCTGGGACAAAATGTGCCAAAAATACAGAAGAAAACAGAATACAGAACAGACACAGAACATTGGTTATTATTAGCACAGAGCGGCTATTAACTGAGTTTCCTTAGTAATTTCATATGAATTCAGTATTCTATTATGTCACAGCAACAAGAATGTAATTTTACAACACATGCTTGTTCTTCCAGAGGATACGGAAGTTTTACTGAATGCCCATGTTGGACATTAAAGACTGTAATAATTCAGTAGGCTGTTTAATGTATACGAGTTTATTACTGAAGGTTCCCGACCCAATTATATCAGACAAAGCACACGCTTAGAACCCCCCCCCCCCCCTCCCGTCACCTGCCATTCACAAACCAGTTCTCGTACAGTCTACGTAATGCAACAGGTTCTACAAACAGTGCTGGAATCTGTCTGCAGAGTAAATATGTGCGGAATGTAATCATTCCTGTCCAACTATCCAAGTAAATATTTATTTTCAAAATCCCATTTGGGTGGATTCTTTTATGCCCAACATTATACATTGTGTAACGGGATTTCTCAAGTCATCCAATCCTGTTAGCAGTGTGTGATGAGGCTCTACATATAGGCTTTATTACCATTTTCTTTTCTTTCCTTCCAACAAAAAAGTTCCTGACCAATAACTGTACTGTTATTTTGGACCTATCATTCTCTGAGTTGCTAGCTACTATGGCAGATTTTTTCTCCCATTCCTCGCCCCTATTCATTTATTCATATTCATTCACGCGCTCTCTGTGCATGTCCCCCGGCAGGGCTTGCTCTCCGTGGTATCCGGTCTATAGATCTACACTAAAAGTCAATAGGTAGACCACTAATGGTAGACATGCATTAGGTCAATAGGGTCAAAAGGTCAACATGTTAAAGGTAGACAGTTTGAAAGGTTGACAGGGTCAAAAGTTCGACAGACTCGAACGGTCGACATGGCAATGGTCAACACAAGTTTTGGTTGTTGTTTTTTAAACTTTCCATACTGTACTTTACCATCCACGTGGACTACCATTGGGAATAGTAACCTGTGCCAAGCACAGCGGGAGTGGAGCGAGGCACCTTGCCCGAAGCTTGCGAGCCTTGCGAGGGGACGTAGTAAGCTACTGAGGGCTTGTTTGTGGCAGAAAAGGGAACCTCTGCCCCCCCCCCCAAAAAATAATAAAAAAGTGTCTACTTTTTTTGTGTCGACTATTTCCATGTCGACCTTTTTGACCCTGTCGACCTAATACATGTCTACCCTTAGTGGTAGACCTATTGACTATAGACCTTTTTAGTGTAGCTCTAATAATCTACTCCCCTCTCCATATCCCGTTGCAGCACCATTGTGTATAACCTGGCAATAGACGTATATGAGGTAAGGCTTGGGCATCATCTTCTTTATGTTGTCCTGTGTCTGCCCTAGTGGGAAGGGTGGGTACTCCAGAGGCACATGCCCTGGCTCCCACTGTACACTGTTCACAATAATATTATAGGTATGGTTCCCCAAATAGAGAAGATCATTAATTTTGGACAGTGACCAACATCAGTGTTTCGGGAGGTCCTCAGAGGAGCAGGTAAAAATGAATGTATTTAAATTGGGCAAATTCCAGAACAGCTAGATGTATAACATTTAGCCATCCAAACTGCTAAGTAAATCTTAGTAAGTAAAAAAGCTTCTGTGGGATGTTGAACTTCCTTAGTTGTCTTCCTCAGGCAACTAAGGAAGTTCAACATCCCACAGAAGCTTCTGCTCCTCTTCTACTCCGCGACTGTGGAGTCGGTACTGTGCTCCTCGATACTAGTATGGTACAGCTCTGCCAGCGCGAGGGACAGATGCAGGCTCCAAAACGTGGTCAGAACCGCACAGAAGATCGGGGCTGACCTTCCCTCAGTCCAGGACCTGTACCTGTCCAGAGCTAAAAAGCGGGCAATGAAGATAGTAAAGGACCAGCTACACCCCGGCCACAGCATGTTTAACTTGCTTTCTTCAGGCAGGCGTTACAGGGCCATCCCCGCCAGGTTCACCGGAAGCCTCAAAAGTTTCTTTCCCCAAGCGGTTCGCCTGCTAAACTCCTGAACATTGACTGACTAGACGTACATGTAACTCACTTGTGCCCCTACGGTATTCCTATCTGTATGACTTTACTTTTTTTATTGAGAAATTTAGAAATAAATATTAAAATAAGATTTTACTCACCAGTAAATCTATTTCTCGTAGTCCGTAGTGGATGCTGGGAACTCCGAAAGGACCATGGGGAATAGCGGCTCCGCAGGAGTCTGGGCACAACTAAAAGAAAGCTTTTAGACTACCTGGTGTGCACTGGCTCCTCCCACTATGACCCTCCTCCAAGCCTCAGTTAGGATACTGTGCCCGGAAGAGCTGACACAATAAGGAAGGATTTTGAATCCCGGGTAAGACTCATACCAGCCACACCAATCACACCGTATAACTCGTGATACCATATCCAGTTAACAGTATGAAACATAACTGAGCCTCTCAACAGATGGCTCATAACAAACCCTTTAGTGAACAATAACTATGTACAAGTATTGCAGACAATCCGCACTTGGGATGGGCGCCCAGCATCCACTACGGACTACGAGAAATAGATTTACCGGTGAGTAAAATCTTATTTTCTCTAACGTCCTAGTGGATGCTGGGAACTCCGAAAGGACCATGGGGATTATACCAAAGCTCCCAAACGGGCGGGAGAGTGCGGATGACTCTGCAGCACCGAATGAGAGAACTCAAGGTCCTCCTCAGCCAGGGTATCAAATTTGTAGAATTTTGCAAACGTGTTTGCCCCTGACCAAGTAGCAGCTCGGCAAAGTTGTAAAGCCGAGACCCCTCGGGCAGCCGCCCAAGATGAGCCCACCTTCCTTGTAGAATGGGCTTTAACTGATTTAGGATGCGGCAGTCCAGCCGCAGAATGCGCCAGCTGAATTGTGCTACAAATCCAGCGAGCAATAGTCTGCTTAGAAGCAGGAGCACCCAGTTTGTTGGGTGCATACAGGATAAATAGCGAGTCAGTTTTCCTGACTCCAGCCGTCCTGGAAACATACATTTTCAAGGCCCTGACTACGTCCAGTAACTTGGAATCCTCCAAGTCGCTAGTAGCCGCAGGCACTACAATAGGTTGGTTCAAGTGAAAAGCAGATACCACCTTAGGGAGAAACTGGGGACGAGTACTCAATTCTGCCCTATCCATATGGAAAATCAGATAAGGGCTTTTAAATGACAAAGCCGCCAATTCTGATACACGCCTGGCCGAAGCCAAGGCCAATAACATGACCACTTTCCACGTGAGATATTTTAGATCCACGGTCTTTAGTGGCTCAAACCAATGTGATTTTAGGAAACCCAACACCACGTTGAGATCCCAGGGTGCCACTGGAGGCACAAAAGGGGGCTGAATATGCAGCACTCCTTTTACAAATGTCTGAACTTCAGGTAGTGAAGCTAGTTCTTTTTGGAAGAAAATCGACAGAGCCGATATCTGTACCTTAATGGAGCCTAATTCTAGGCCCATAGTCACTCCTGCCTGTAGGAAGTGCAGAAATCGACCCAGCTGAAATTCCTCTGTTGGGGCCTTACTGGCCTCACACCAAGCAACATATTTCCGCCATATGCGGTGATAATGTTTTACAGTTACATCTTTCCTGGCTTTAATCAGCATAGGAATGACATCCTCCGGAATGCCCTTTTCCTTTAGGATCCGGCGTTCAACCGCCATGCCGTCAAACGCAGCCGCGGTAAGTCTTGGAACAGACAGGGCCCCTGCTGCAGCAGGTCCTGTCTGAGCGGCAGAGGCCATGGGTCCTCTGAGATCATCTCTTGAAGTTCCGGGTACCACGCTCTTCTTGGCCAATCCGGAACCACGAGTATTGTCCTTACTCCTCGTTTTCTTATTATTCTCAGTACCTTTGGTATGAGAGGCAGAGGAGGGAACACATAAACTGACTGGTACACCCACGGTGTCACTAGAGCGTCCACCGCTATCGCCTGAGGGTCCCTTGACCTGGCGCAATATCTCTCTAGTTTTTTGTTTAGGCGGGACGCCATCATGTCCACCTGTGGCCGTTCCCAACGATTTACAATCAGTGTGAAGACTTCTGGATGAAGTCCCCACTCTCCCGGGTGGAGGTCGTGCCTGCTGAGGAAGTCTGCTTCCCAGTTGTCCACTCCCGGAATGAACACTGCTGACAGTGCTAGTACGTGATTTTCCGCCCATCGGAGAATCCTTGTGGCTTCTGCCATTGCCGTCCTGCTTCTTGTGCCGCCCTGTCGGTTTACATGGGCGACCGCCGTGATGTTGTCTGACTGGATCAGTACCGGCTGGTGTAGAAGCAGGGGTTTTGCCTGACTTAGGGCATTGTAAATGGCCCTTAGTTCTAGAATATTTATGTGTAGGGAAGTCTCCTGACTCGACCATAGTCCTTGGAAGTTTCTTCCCTGTGTGACTGCCCCCCAGCCTCGAAGGCTGGCATCCGTGGTCACCAGGACCCAGTCCTGTATGCCGAATCTGCGGCCCTCTAACAGATGAGCACTCTGCAACCACCACAGAAGAGACACCCTGGTTCTTGGAGACAGGGTTATTAGCTGATGCATCTGAAGATGCAATCCGGACCATTGGTCCAACAGGTCCCACTGAAAGATTCTGGCATGGAACCTGCCGAAAGGAATTGCTTCGCAAGAAGCCACCATCTTTCCCAGGACTCGCGTGCAGTGATGCACCGACACCTGTTTTGGTTTCAGGAGGTCTCTGACTAGAGATGACAGCTCCTTGGCTTTCTCCTCCGGGAGAAACACTTTTTTCTGGACTGTGTCCAGAATCATTCCCAGGAACAGTAGACGTGTCGTCGGAACCAGCTGTGACTTTGGAATATTCAGAATCCAACCGTGCTGGTGTAGCACCTCCTGAGATAGTGCTACTCCTACCAACAACTGCTCCCTGGATCTCGCCTTTATTAGGAGATCGTCCAAGTATGGGATAATTAAAACTCCCTTTTTTCGAAGGAGTATCATCATTTCCGCCATTACCTTGGTAAACACCCTCGGTGCCGTGGACAGTCCAAACGGCAGCGTCTGGAATTGGTAATGGCAATTCTGTACCGCAAATCTGAGGTACTCCTGGTGAGGATGATAAATGGGGACATGCAGGTAAGCTTCCTTGATGTCCAGGGATACCATGTAATCCCCCTCGTCCAGGCTTGCAATAACCGCCCTGAGCGATTCCATCTTGAACTTGAATTTTTTTATGTATGTGTTCAAGGATTTCAAATTTAAAATGGGTCTCACCGAACCGTCCGGTTTCGGTACCACAAACAGTGTGGAATAGTAACCCCGTCCTTGTTGAAGTAGGGGCACCTTGACTATCACCTGCTGGGAATACAGCTTGTGAATTGCCTCTAGCACAGCCTCCCTGCCCGAGGGAGTTGTTGGCAAGGCAGATTTGAGGAAACGGCGGGGGGGAGACGCCTCGAATTCCAGCTAGTACCCCTGAGATACTACTTGCAAGATCCAGAGATCCACCTGTGAGCGAGCCCACTGATCGCTGAAATTTTTGAGGTGGCCCCCCACCGTACCTGGCTCCGCCTGTGGAGCCCCACCGTCATGCGGCGGACTTGGAAGAAGCGGGGGAGGACTTTTGCTCCTGGGAACCTGCTGTTTGTTGCAGCCTTTTTCCCCTACCTCTGCCTCTGGACAGAAAAGACCCGCCTTTTCCTCGCCTGTTTTTCTGGGTCCGAAAGAACTGTACCTGATAAAACGGCGCTTTCTTAGGCTGTGAGGGAACATGGGGTAAAAATGCTGACTTCCCAGCTGTTGCTGTTGAAACTAGGTCCGAGAGACCATCCCCGAATAACTCCTCACCCTTATAAGGCAAAACTTCCATGTGCCTTTTGGAATCTGCATCCCCTGTCCACTGCCGAGTCCATAAGCCTCTCCTAGCAGAAATGGACAATGCACTTATTTTAGATGCCAGCCGGCAGATCTCCCTCTGTGCATCTCTCATGTATAAGACTGAGTCTTTTATATGCTCTATGGTTAGCAGAATAGTGTCCCTGTCTAGGGTGTCAATATTTTCTGACAGGGAATCTGACCATGCAGCGGCAGCACTGCACATCCATGCTGACGCAATAGCTGGTCTAAGTATAATGCCTGAGTGTGTATATACAGACTTCAGGATCGCCTCCTGCTTTCTGTCCGCAGGCTCCTTCAGGGCGTCCGTATCCGGAGACGGAAGTGCCACCTTTTTAGACAAACGTGTGAGCGCTTTATCCACCCTAGGAGGCGTTTCCCAACGTGCCCTATCCTCTGGCGGGAAAGGGAACGCCATTAGTAATTTTTTAGAGATTACCAATCTTTTATCGGGGAAAGCCCACGCTTCTTCACACACTTCATTTAATTCTTCAGATGGGGGAAAAACTACGGGTAGTTTTTTCTCCCCAAACATAATACCCTTTTTAGTGGTACCGGGGTTTATATCCGAAATGTGTAACACCTCTTTCATTGCCTCAATCATGCAACGAATGGCCCTAGTGGACATTAGATTAGACTCATCGTCGTCGACACTGGTATCAGTATCCGTGTCGACATCTGCGTCTGCCATCTGAGGTAGCGGGCGTTTTAGAGCCCCTGATGGCCTTTGAGACACCTGGACAGGCACGAGCTGAGAAGCCGGCTGTCCCGCATTTGGCATGTCATCAAATTTTTTGTGTAAGGAGTCGACACTTGCACGTAATTCCTTCCATAAAACCATCCACTCAGGTGTCTGCCCCGCAGGGGGTGACATCACTTCTATAGGCATCTGCTCCGCCTCCACAATTTTCCTCATCAAACATGTCGACACAGCCGTACCGACACACCGCACACACACCGGGAATGCTCTAACAGAGGACAGGACCCCACAGAAGCCCTTTGGGGAGACAGAGAGAGAGTATGCCAGCACACACCAGAGCGCTATATAATGCAGGAACTAACTGAATTATGTCCCCTATAGCTGCTATAATATTTACTGCGCCTAAATTTAGTGCCCCCCCTCTCTTTTTTACCCTTTCTGTAGTGTAGACTGCAGGGGAGAGCAAGGGAGCTTCCTTCCAGCGGAGCTGTGAGGGAGAAATGGCGCCAGTGTGCTGAGGGAGATAGCTCCGCCCCTTTTTTGCGGACTTTTCTCCCGCTTTTTTAAGGATTCTGGCAGGGGTAATTATCACATATATAGCCTCTGGGGCTATATATTGTGATTGTTTTGCCAGCCAAGGTGTTTTTATTGCTGCTCAGGGCGCCCCCCCCCCCAGCGCCCTGCACCCTCAGTGACCAGAGTGTGAAGTGTGTATGAGGAGCAATGGCGCACAGCTGCAGTGCTGTGCGCTACCTTGGTGAAGACAGAAGTCTTCATGCCGCCGATTTTCCGGACTTCTTCTTGCTTCTGGCTCTGTAAGGGGGACGGCGGCGCGGCTCCGGGAACGAACACCAAGGCCAGTTCCATGCGGTCGATCCCTCTGGAGCTAATGGTGTCCAGTAGCCTAAGAAGCCCAAGCTAGCTGCAAGCAGGTAGGTTCGCTTCTTCTCCCCTTAGTCCCTCGTTGCAGTGAGCCTGTTGCCAGCAGGTCTCACTGTAAAATAAAATATACTTTCATTCTAGGAGCTCAGGAGAGCCCCTAGTGTGCATCCAGCTCGGCCGGGCACAAAAATCTAACTGAGGCTTGGAGGAGGGTCATAGTGGGAGGAGCCAGTGCACACCAGGTAGTCTAAAAGCTTTCTTTTAGTTGTGCCTAGACTCCTGCGGAGCCGCTATTCTCCATGGTCCTTTCGGAGTTCCCAGCATCCACTAGGACGTTAGAGAAATTAAGTAAATTGTGTTTATATGTCATCCTTAGGTTCATTTGTTGTGTATGAGGTACAAGATTTGCTTGTTTGCCCACATGTTTTATGGTTGACAGCCACCAGCACTGATTTTGAGTATTACACTGACCATATATAATCTGAATTTGTCCTGGACCACCAATCCAAGGCCCCCCTGCAGGTGCCCTGAGGCACTCCAGGGTGCCACGGCACACAGTTTGAGAACCACTGCTCTAGGGTGCTGTGATTCAGAAATGTTTCAGGGCCTCTGCTTTACAGGATTAAAACTATTCAGAAAGTTGCCATTATTTTTTGTTGTTGTACTGCACAGTATTTAAGGCACGCTTCTCAACGTTCCACACCCATCCATCTAGTCTACGCCCCCAAACTGATGCCATCATCACACCCCATCTTTTCTACAATAGAAATCAGAATTAAGGCGCATCTGGTGGGTATCTGACATGGTACTATCCTTCATGCAACACCTTGTTATTTTGTTGCATGATATCTACAGTAATGATTAGTCAAGTGGTAAATGATGTATTAAGTAAGAGCAGGGTCATTAACGTCTATGAATTACACTTATCTCAACATACTATCAAATCTATTCATAAATCAGCGAAATGAGTGGAAATGTGTGCAAGTGGAGCAATGGCTCCTTCTCCATGTGCATCTTCTCCACTGGCTCACTTCTCCAGTCTTTTCACTGCTTCATGACTAGACCCATGTGTTGATTATTAGGGAATGCATTTCCTCATTTTATGCTCTCACTCACCAGTACCTTGTCTCCCCTTACTCACGAATGAACATTGGCAGCTGCCCTCTTTGGGTAGAACAGACGACAGAGTAGAATACATTTTTTACCAACTTCCACAACAAAAGGAAGAAGAAGAGAAGGTACTCTCTGTTTTGGTGCACTTGATCTTACAATATAATTAAAGTAAAATTAATACATTGTTTATTTATTCATTAACAGTTTCTTATATAGCGCAGCAAATTCCGTTGCGCTTTACAATTGGAAATAAGAATGATATAACAAAACTGCGTAATAACAAACAGTCATAGAGGTAGGAAGGTTTATTAGAAAATTGTTGATAACATCGCATAGGATATGGGACTGTGATATAGGATATGGGACTGCGAGGCTCAGTCATGAACAACACAGGGCCATACATAGACCAACAATAAAATGTACACGTATTAGATAATAAAATATCTCAACAAATAACAAAATCAAAATTTACTACTTCCACAACAAGTCCTGGTATTTGCCAAAGAAAACCAAAAGGTTATGCACCCAGACAGAGAAAATATATGGGAAGAACATAACACTAAGGCCCAGATTTATCAAGCCTTGGAGAATGATAAATAGCACGGTGATGAAGTACCAGCCAACCAGCTCCTAATTGTCATTTCTTCAAACACAGCCTGTTACATGACAGTTAGGAGCTGATTGGCTGGTACTTTATCACTGTGCTATTTATCACTTTCCAAGGCTTGATAAATATGGGCCTAAATTTAGGGTTAATAAAGAACACGGACTCATTTTTCCACATAGAGGGCCTAGTATCCACTCCAGTTTTAGCAGATGATTGGTTGTGAGCAGGGGTTCAATGGACGGTATAAACGATGACGCAATGAATGGTATAGACCAGTAATAAATGGTATTGTTTATGCATGTGCCTTATAACGGCCAGTCAGAATGCAGTTTTAACCAGCTCAGAATGTTGTCTTCCTGCTTGACCACTACCTCTATAGCCCCCGACAGGGGCCCAGAGGGAAGGGGTCCTTCGAGTATAAAGTACCAGGACCCAGAATTTTAGGGGGGATTCAAGCCAGACAGGCAATGGGAGCAACAATCCCAAGGTGGCACTCATATTATTCATAGCGCATCAATTCTCATAAAGGCAAGCCATGCACCCCTCTCAACAATAAATACACAACAATATAAAAACAAGTAATTGAATTGGTAGAAGAGCGTAATATACCAGTGTGCAACACATAATGGTTTCTCTGAGGACCTTGCAGCACTACGATTCCAGCAACGTCATATGTACTGAGCTGGATTACAATTCACCTCTACAATCATTACAGAAGAACAGATGAGAACTGGGCCATATAACATGCATCAAAATATCTATTATATTGTATAGTTGGCAAAGATTTCCTCCTCTTGTTGATTTATTCCTCCCAAATCATCTTCCCACTCAATTCATATCCCCAACACAGTCTTCTCAATTATCATGTATTTTCCTCCACGGCCTCTTCTACTGCAATTCTTGCCCTCACCATTCACTGTAATTCCCATTCCCCGTTTTTCAACCTCCCAGTTAATTTATGCCACCCCCTTACTTTAGAATTTATTTAAACGCCCATACCCTGTTCTGTAGGTCCTTTCCTCCTCATTAACCAACCCATGTAATTAATTTCCCTCTCGCTAAACCTCTTCATGGAGTACATTCCCCCCGTCACTGGATTTCATTACAAATGACACAAGAAAGGGAAATGTAATAAGAGGCGATTGTTTAGAAACCGCAAATTTTGCCAGCAGTTATGTTTAATTCACTGCCCATGACATTTCCCCCAGAATTACTAACATTATGTTACTCAGTCATTGCTTTGACACCCCCGGAACTTTGGTACTCTGGACAGCTGCCT
Source organism: Pseudophryne corroboree (assembly GCF_028390025.1). Lineage (NCBI taxonomy): Eukaryota > Metazoa > Chordata > Amphibia > Anura > Myobatrachidae > Pseudophryne > Pseudophryne corroboree. The sequence goes on from NC_086448.1 coordinate 721,371,930, forward strand.
AGCTCGCTAGTGGTAGTGCGGTCGAGAAACTAAGTGCAACAATAAATAATAACTTTGGCAAGTGAAAAAGTAACTTTGGGCTCAGACTAAGCAGTTTGTTAAAATGTTTAGTTTACAGACAGGCTCTTTATAAACTGTACTAGATTCTTTCCATATACAGCATTGTGCAATATTAATAAGAACTCTCAAATTCGAAGACGGAGACAGAAGCTTTCAGAGCCTAGAATTTTCATGCTACAGTATTTTTGTTCTCTAGTCCCTCCTTATAATAACATAATATTTATTATTATTTATTACTAGTTATTTATATAGTGCACACATATTCCGAAGCGCTTTACAGAGAATATTTGGCCATTTACTTCGGTCCCTGCCCTAGTGGAGCTTACAATCTATATTCCCCACCATATGTACAGACACACACACACACACACACACACACACACACACACACACACACACACACACACTAGGATTGAGATCCAATTAACCTACCAGTATATTTTTGGATTGTGGGAGGAAACCGGAGTACCCGGAGGAAACCCACGCAAGTACGGGGAGTATATACAAACTCCACACAGTTAGGGCCATGGTGGCAATCGAACTCATGACCTCAGTGCTGTGAGGCAGTAATGCTAACCATTACACCATGATATGGATGTAGTATGGTATGCCGGCAGCCGGGCTCCCGGTGGCCAGCATACCAGCGCCGGAATCCTGACCGCCGGCATACTGACAGCTAGGCGAGCGCAAATGAGCCCCTTGCGGGCTCGCTGAGGGAGAAAAGGTGTCGGTATGCCGGGTTTCGGTATTCCGGCGCCGGTATACTGTGTGCCAGGATCCCAACAGCCGTCAACCTAAATACCACCCGATAATATGTGTGGTGTCTTTCTGTACATCTGAAATACACAGAAAGCACATAGTGCAAGGTTTCCGACCACTTCCCCTTCCTACTGGGACAGTGCAGACCTTATTAATATAATTCTCACAGACAAATGTGAAGATGCACAATACACAAAACCATACTGCAATCTCTTTGTGCTTTGTAAAGGCCAACACAATTAGATGAATTGATACAGTACCGGTTTCAATATCTTTAGTCCTAATTCCAAGCAGCCCTGACATAGCTGTAGTTCTATCACACACAGAACTATATGGTAAGTTGAGTGTGAAAATGTTAACACATTGAACATTAGAGGAGAAGGCCCTTGGGGGACATTTACAGTTGAATAGAAATTGTAGACATTTATAGTTTTGTTGCCAATGACACTGCTGGCAAGACCCGTCAGCCTTATTAGATCCCGCAATAATTAATTGAATTGAATTAAAAAGGTTTGTAGTCTATTCTCTCTATATATTGGATACAGGGGGTCATTCCGAGTTGTTCGCTCGTTGCCAATTTTCGCTATACTGCGATTAGTTGCTTACTGCGCATGCGCAAGGTTCGCAGAGCGCATGCGCTTAGTTATTTTACACAAAAGTTAGGTATTTTACTCACGGCATAACGAAGCTTTTTCATCGATGTGGTGATTGTAGTGTGATTGACAGGAAGTGGGTGTTTCTGGGCGGAAACTGGCCGTTTTATGGGAGTGTGCAAAAAAACGCAGGCGTTCGAGTTCCAAAACGCGAGAGTGTCTGGAGAAACGGGGGAGTGGCTGGGCGAACGCTGGGTGTGTTTGTGACGTCAAACCAGGAACGAAAAGGACTGAGCTGGTCGCAATGGCAGAGTAAGTCTGGAGCTACTCAGAAACTGCGGGGTAATCGTTACGAGAAAATTAGCAAAGTTTTCGTTCGCAATTCTGCTATGCTAAGATACACTCCCAGTAGGCGGCGGCTTAGCGTGTGCAATGCTGCTAAAAGCAGCTAGCGAGCGAACAACTCGGAATCACCCCCCAGAACTTCTACAATTCCTACAACCCTAATCAATACCAAAGTAGGAGGTCTGTATTTTCTTGGTTTGGCAACTTATTTCCAAACATAGTTAATCAGTGGTGAACTAGTACAAGACTTTCCCTTCCCCACTTCCCCCTCCCAACACTTGTCCTGCACACCTCACCCTAAAACCCCCTTTAGACCGCCAGCTTTAAACATGGGTTATTGGCATTGCACATGAGTGTGCATAACCAGTGTTGCTGTGCGGTCTAAAAGGGCCCAATTGTAATAATCCAGGTCGAGAGACCCGGTATTCCAACTCGGGTAGCGAGCAGGGTTGAATGCGTGTTCAACTCGGCTCGCTGTGCTGTGTGAACGGGAAGCCAGGTCAATACGACCTGTTTCCCGTTCACTCTGTGTGGACGGGCGTCAATTGGAGATCATGTGATCTCCAAGTGCCACCCTCGCCCGTGTCAATATACAGTGTTGGGGACAGCAGCGGCGACAGGCCTGAGGTGGGTTGCACCAGGAAAGTACCCATGTACGGCACCCGAGTGAGACCCGCCTCAGGCAGTCTGAAAGGGGTGTAACTGGAGTAATGCTGTTGAGTTACCCGAGTACACAGTAGCACAGTGGTTCCCAATTCCAGAGCCAAGTACCACCAACAGCTCATAATTTGTGGATTTCTTTAATCATACACAGGCGAGTTCATCTATTTTGCTGGGTCAGTAATCATCCCACATGATTCCACAGACATAAATCCTCAAACCGTGACCTGTTGTGAAAACTTGAGGGTTGAGGATGAGAATCGCTGCTGTAGCACATTGTCAGGCTCAACGTTTTTTCCTTTCCTAATTTCTAGCACAATCTGTAAGCATTCTTCATACAAAAATTATTTTGTAATAAAACAGAAATAAATGACGAAATCTGAGGCTTCAGTTTATTGGATACATTACTGATACGGGAAGCCGTCAGGATCCCGGCTGTCGGTATCCCGGCATTCAGCACACAGATGCCGGAATACCGACACCGGCATCCAAAATGGGTGCACCATCCCGGCTGTCGGTATTCCCGAACGAGGACAGACCACGGCACAAGGTTAGGGTTAGGCTGTGGGTAGGGAATGTTAGGGTTAGCGGGTTGGGGAGCCCGGCGTCCGTATTTCGAGTGCCGTATCCCGTACTGATCCCATTGATACACGCTTATAATACTAATAACTCTCAATTAACTATCTCTCCTACATGCCTTAAACCGGTTACATACTAGACCAGGCCTGGCCAACCTGTGGCTCTCCAGCTGTTGTAAAACTACAAGTCCCATCACGCCTTCCCACAGTTTTGCTATTAGGGAATGCTAAAACTGTGGCAGGGCATGCTGGGATATGTAGTTTCACAACATCTGGAGAGCCACAGGTTGGCCAGGCCTGCAATAGACGTTATCCTGGACGATGTGCCCGATTCAGACACACTGTCCATGATATCTTCTACTGTGTAAGCACTATGTCGCCGCATCACCTGTCGGCTGTGCATGCATGGCCACGACCGTCATCACAAACCTGACATTACGGGATAAAAATATAATAGTCTGTGAGAAGCCAGTTTGTGCAAGAATGCCCATATTTTATAAGCGGCAATCATTTACAAGGAAAAACCAGGTTCTGCCTTGTAAATGATTGCAGACTTAAAAATACGGGCAGTCTCGCACAAACTCCCGCACCTCCGGCTTCTCGCAGGCTGTTACATTTACCCCTCTGAGTTAGACAGGAATTTGTCAGTACTGAAAAAAACCCCAAAAAACCCCCCAAATGACAGAACAGTGGGCAGTAAACAAATAACATAACAATAAAAGATGCCGCACTTCTGTCCAGTAAGGTGGCAGCCCTATAATTAACAACTGCTGGAAACCTCTGTCCCCGTCTGAAGGAAGGATATAAAGCTGTAAAAGGCCAAAAAGGAAAGTCTAGAGTGTTCCCCGGAAAGTCACAGTTATAAAAAAATAAAATAGAACATAACATTTCTCTTTATCCAGTTGCATGGTGAAAATAAAAAATGTCATAGCTAGATAACAGGGAGGAGACAGCGAGGCATGTTATATATACAGTCTGTATTTCTATAACCACCACATTGCCCTACATCCTGATAGCAAGGTAACGCAAGAGAGATGAATAAAAGGAGTTGTCTGCCTAAAGCTAAGAAGCAAACATCTGCTGCCTGGACTCATATGTACAATGGTAGCACTCACCTCCGCTGCATGTACAGGCACCCATGCTGCTCTACAGTCCTGGCATCTGGGTTCTCTCTTCATGAAGCCAGCACAGCGAGGGGCAGTTGTGTTGCCCTGCTCTTATATACATGGATTACAGAGCAGCACTTGGAAAATAGACCACGCTGTGGAGGGCCAACAAATTGTACTTCACACTGCACTTTGATGTTCCTGCAACCAAGCAGTGAGAAGCGTGGGAATACAGGCAGCAGGAGAGCAAGAAGAAGGCCTGTAGAAGGCCTGTAGAGGGCAGCAGAGAGGAGTCTGAGAATCCAATACTCAGACCTCAAATCAGCATCTTGATACAAACTGCATAATGGTGTATTTACTACACACACTGAACCCAGAGAAGTATTATGGCATAAGACATGGTCACAGCTATTTCTGGCTATAGACACCACACCAAATCAAATGGAAAATCATAGACAAATAGATGAACTCTTATTACTGACAGTTTTTACATTCATTTTGTCAAACAGCGTCCTATATACAAGCGATAGGTAACCAGACACACTGGGTGGCCCTCGAACCTTCCAAAGGGCCACAAATTACTCTTAATCACAGTGATAGGTTAAATTAAGTCACTTAATGAAACAACTATCTGTAATTACATTATAACATATAAGCAGGCATTTTATACAAGTGTTACAAACTGTAAACTAACAAACAAACATGACAACAAAGTAGTAATGAGCTAGAGGCAACAAGCAGAGGCTCGGGAGCCCGTCTGTCGTCCATCACAGCAATATACAGCTGTGGACTCCCAATTCGAGAAAGACAGATATATATATATATATATATATATATATATATATAAATATATCTCCGTATGGTCCGGCTCTCCTTCTAGTCACAGTACTAGTCCGGGTGCCCTCACGTACATGCATCCACACAGGTACCTGCCTGTCTGAGCCGTGATTTATTTGATAAGTCCAGGAGTGCTGCACTTGGAAATTTGTGTATATATATATATATATATATCTATCATACAGATCTATAGTGTGGCCCAGATTTATCAAGCCTTGGAGAGTGATAAATTGCACGGTGATAAAGTACAAACCAATCAGCTCCTGTCATTTTTCAAACACAGCCTATAACGTAGCGGTTAGGAGCTAATTGGCTGGTACTTTTTCACCGTACAATTTATCACTCTCCAAGGCTTGATAAATCTGGGCCTGTATTCTTAAAAGAGGGACACTTTGGAAGGGAAGCTGGAGAACAGACATCTAGTTACGGGACAGCTGCTAGGTACCTATGTCATACCAATATATATGGCACATACAGCATTGAGAACTCCACCTCAGTTACCGACACATTAATTCAAACATTCAAACTTGTAGTTTCTGTTGCTGTAAACTTTAGAATTGGATAAAGCTCCTCTGAGGTCACACGTCACGGTCTAAACTGCGAAGAGGAGAAACACAGATCTATCCTATGCAAAAATACCCGTCCTCTGAGAAATCCCTGCACTACACAGCAAGTCGCTAATAATTGTGTCATTCTAGCACATCCATAATTGCTGCTACTGACAATGTAACATCTGGTTACACATTACAGAGCTGTCTGTTGCTTTCCTCTGTGTAATTGGAATAAACACAATTTTTGGAAAGTTTCCATAAAGCAAAAAAATATTTGTTTAATTCTTACCCAAAACAATTCCACATAACATATCAGCAATCAATGATATTATATACATTTTCTAGTAGGCTGTATAACTGCCCCCCATCACCCACTGCCTGTGAAGTACAGCAATCAGCATCACACTTTATATAGGCAAAGCCAAGCTTCTGAACAACAAGTCACACAATAACCTGCAGCCCTCCATCCTATGGGGCGCTGTCATTCAGCGTAGGCAAAGCAACCACTTAATCACTACAATAAGATGTGTGGGATTGGGGTGCCCTCCATCCAGGGGCATAGGAATATACAAGGGTGAGGGCTCCCATATGCAATATCACCCGCATCTGGCAGATGCAGTAGAGGTAATACATATTAGTGACGTGCGTACCAATATCAGGGTGTTGTTGAAAGTTATGTATACTATAAGCGGACAACCCCTTTCACACAGAAAGACACAGTCACATGAGTGAGCACACAGCAATAGGGGCATGCAGAGTTATCCAAGAGAGACATTTATAGGGAATACACAACAGAAACATGTTCTGCAGGACGTCTGCCGGCTGGCACCCCAATAATCTGGTCACTACAGCTGCACGTTGTGGGGAATAGGCAGCCTGCAGCGTGTTTCTGACCGCTATCACATCACCATGCATAATGACTATGAAATGCCTTACATAAATGTGTACACACACACACATTTATATATATCTATATATACATACATACATACGTGTGTATATATATATACATACGTATGTATGTAGGTAGGTAGGTAGGTAGGTAGGTAGGTAGATAGATAGATAGATAGATAGATAGATAGATATCAAAGTCTGAGGTTCAATTAATCAACACACTAAAGGATGATACAGTGTAGAAGGAATTCCATAACATGGGCAAGTACATATAAGGACCAGTTACATACCTGTGACATGCTGCTAATATAAATATGTCAGAAAATAACATGCTCATGTAGCATGTGTAAATAAGACACACATTTAAAAACCAAACCAATCCAGTATATGATATCAGAAGACACAGCATGAAGACTGAGCTCTGAGCTGTAGATCATGTTACTACATGACCAGTATACAAACATGCATTTCGCTGTAGATCAGCGCCGATGAGACGATAAAAGAGATGACAATATGCTATTATGCTCCTGTACTTAGCACTGCATCCGCTCCGCTCGTAGCATGAGCAGGAACAGCACAATTGCTCGGTGTATATGTCTGTGAGCTGGAGCCCTGCAGCAACTGAATCACACAGAGTCAGCAGCGACACACCGCTCACTTACCTTGGACGCTGCTACTTTATCCCAGACACTCCAGCAGCAGCAGAGACGGAGACCCCTGTAACACCATCAGGCTTCCAACAATGCTCCCTGCTAAACCACCATCTCATTGGAATTTAGAGATTGCTGTAAGCTGGGTCACAGCAGTTTGAATCTGCATGCAAAGCACAGACCACTTCCTTATTAGGCTGCCAGCTACTTTCACAAGCAACAAAGCCTCCTCTGTCAGAACACAGCATATTACCACAATGGCACTGCCCCAGTGTACAGGCATTAACTCTCTCGCTGCTGGGCAACCAAGGGTTAATCCTGCAGCCTCGCCCAGTGAGGAATGAGATCGCCGTATATTAATTATAAAACACTCTGGGGCAGATGTATTAACCTGGAGAAGGCATAAGCAAGTGATAAACCAGTGATATGTGCAAGGTGATAAAGTGAACTAGCCAATCAGCTCCAAGATGTAAATTAACAGTTAGGAGCTGATTGGCTTGAGCCTTTATCACCTTGCACATATCACTGGTTTATCACTTCCTTATGCCTTCTCCAGGTTAATACATCTGCCCCTCTATTCTTTTCTCCCTGCCATAAATACAGTCACCTGCCTGTATTCCAAGTTTGTATTCGGTTGTTGTCAGTCTTAGGGGTAAATTTACTTAAGCTTCTAAAACAGAGAATTGGCGATGTTGCCCATAGCAACCAATCTGATGCTGTCTATCATTTCTCTATTGCCTTTTAGAAAATTATAGACAGCGTCTGATTGGTTGCTATGGGGAACATCACCAGTTCTCTGTTTTAGAAACTTTAGTAAATTTACCCCTTACAGTTTAACTCTCATAATGTCCTGCTTACTCAGTTTGGGATATAGTGATTTATACCTTATGCGGGTTATTTATCAAAGCTTGTCAAGAGATAAAATTGTGATCGAAAGTACCAACCAAGCAGAGTTTTTTTTGTTTTTGTTGTTAAACACAGCCTGTAAAATGTAAGACAGAAACTGACTGGCTAGTACTTTCACCTATCACAATCTCTCTTCAGGCTTTGATAACCCAACCCCCCCCCCCCCCCCCCCCACAAAATCCCAATACAGTAAGATATCTCTCTCACTCTCTCTACATATATATATATATATATATATATATATATATGTGTATATATATATATATATATATACATATATATATATATGTGTATGTATATATATATATATATATATATATATATATGATCAGTATGAGATCCTGGCGATCGGGATCTCGGAGGTCAGAAGACTGATGCCGGGAGCCTGACAGTTGGGAGCCCGGCGGCGAGCGCAGCGTGTCCCCACACAGGTTTGCTGCGCTCACCACACTTGGTGCCCGGTGGCGACCTTCGGCCGCCACAGGGTGCTATTCCCCTCCGGGCGGGGGCGTTGACCACCAACCAAGAGGGGTAACCAGCCGGCGGTCGGTATTTCAGCTGGTGTCGTGATTCCGGCATCGGTATCCTGATCGCTGGGATCCTGACTGGCTGTAAATAGACTGCCTCCCATATATATATATATATATATATATATATATATATACACATACATACACACACACACACACATAAATAAAAGCATAGCATAAATCAAAACAAAGATGTATTTTAGTATTTTTTAAAACTTCACATCAAAGCTCATATTACAATTTTACATCTGAAATAACATTTTGTAATAAATAAATAAAGCACGAAATGACATAACAAAGAAAGCAATAGTTTTTCAAAACACATATCAAGAAAGTAATTCTATTACATAAGTGGCCAGTTACAGTAGTATTTGCTGATCAATAGCCACAGATATTATTTATTCAGAGAGATACCAACTATTCATCCATGTTGGGTTATTGTGAAGCTCAGGTGAGGTGTACAGAAGATGAAAGAACTATTTTGGGGGGGTTTCAGCAAAACAACAACAACAAAATAAAATCTACCTATTAGAATTAGAGTAAATGAAATGCACTCTCTGAGGTCTGTAGCTGTCAGCACGCTGGCCAGCTTTGGTTACCGGTCCCCGGCAGGGAATGAGTTGACAGCTTCTGTTGTGTACTCTCTGGTGAACTTGACTCATGGGAAGTGACAAATCTCACAGTGCTGGCAAACAGCATCTCATTCACATGCGGTTCCCAGATGTCTGACAACTTGGTGCATCTGAAAACCAAATGGCGTATCTGAATACATCAAAAGCTTCCCAATAACACCAGCACACAAAGACATCCTCATTCCCGGGATACATCACTAATTCACATGACACAGTCTTTGTTTAGGACAATGTTTAAAGCAACAGACCGGCTACAAACAAATCTTGTGAAGTAGAAAATAATGTAAGTTTAATTTGAGGATCATTGTCTTATTGTAACAGCCAGATCGGCCAGTAAGAACCCTAGGCTCGTGACGAGCGCCCAGTGGATGCTGAGAGGTTCCTGTTAGTCTAAATCATTTAGAAATGTTTGTGTTTGACAAAGAGGAGGGGAAGAGGGGATCCAAACCTGTATCTTGTATGGGGATCCATGAGTTACTAATGTTGCTCCTTTCATGATGCCAAAAACTCAATATCAGAACTGTGTATGTATGAAAGCCCTTTGTCTATGAATAAAATTAGTGGAAACGCTTCAAATCGACGTTTGGCATTTCTTAATAAATGAATAAACTCATACCATGCACACTTCTCCCATATACTTTACATGGGAACTTCGCCACTCCGCAACACCCGAAACATTACCCCAATCTCATTTTTCTCTTCCACTGGCACAGCTACACAAGGACGTTTCTACAGAGGAGGGGGCCCGTGTGCACCTCCGGGTGGGCCCCCTGCTCTGTAAGGCGGTGTAGACTCCGGCATTGTACCAGAGTCTACTGCACATGCGCAGGTCTCCGGCAACATGGTGCCCGCCATGATCCGGAGACCAAGCTGGCTACCGAGCATGAGTGGTGACCATTTTGGCGGCAATTCCCACTGTGATGCAAGCGCCCGACGCAGGACTCCGGAACGGTAAGTATTAAAATGGGTGCAGTGTGCACCCATTATAGAAATGCCAATGCAGTTACATTGTAACACCTTTATTTTGATACGTCAACCATATATTTACGTTCTGTCGTTCTCTCAAATTAGGTCTCACAGTAAAAAACCTTATAGAATTAATAAATAGAGGTTTTGTTAAAAAGAATAGCATTGAAAATAGGAGGTTATTCCGAGTTGATTGCTAGCTGCATTTATTCGCAGCGCAGCGATCAGGCTAAAAACCGGCAGTTCTGCGCATGCGGCACAATGCGCACGCACGACATATGGGCACAACAAACGATGCAGTTTTGCACAAGGTCTAGCGATGCATTTCAGTCGCACTGGTTGCCGCAGAGTGATTGACATGAAGTGGGCGTTTCTGGGTGGCAACTGACAGTTTTCAGGGAGTGTTCGGAAAAACGCAGGCGTGCCAGGGAAAAGGCAGGCATGGCTGGGCGAACGCTGGGCGGGTGTGTGACGTCAAATCCGGAACTGAATAGTCTGAAGTGATCGCAAGCGCTGAGTAGGTTTTGAGTTACTATGAAACGACACAAATTTTTTTTGCAGGCGCTCTGCGATACAACCATTCGCACTTCTGCTAAGCTAAAATACACTCCCAGTGGGAGGCGGCATAGGTTTTGCATGGCTGCTAAAAACTGCTAGCGAGCGATCAACTCAGAATGACCCCCAGAACCTCTTGTTTTCAAGAATGCTCAGAGAAGGGTTAAAGGGACATCCCACTTTCAAATGACTTTACAGAAGTGTTCTGTATTCAAACTAATTTGATGACATTCCTGTAACGTTTAGGAGTTATAGTAGCTATAGAAACATAAGGCCCAAACACACTGGTCGATATATCGGCCGTTCTCTTGAACGGCCGATATATCGCGGGACCGTAGGCCAGTGTGTACGGCCGATACGTCTGTGAACTCCGTCATTCAGAGACGTATCGCGTCGGCCGCTAAAACACAGCCGACGGCCAATATATCTACCGATATATTGGCGCGTCGCTGTGTGTGTACGGGGCCCAGTTCATGACGTCACTCCACGATGGATCGGGCAGTGTGTATGCACAGCACACTGCCCGATCTGTCCATAGATATATCTGCAGATCAATTGATCTGCAGATATATCTATGATCTGCAGATATATCTATCAGTGTGTACCCACCTATAGAATGTGATGGCAGATAAAAACCACTTGGCCCATCTAATCTGCCCCCTTTTTTTTTTTTTACCATATTTTTATCTCAAACCTTATTTGATCCTTATTTGTTTGTAAGGATATCCTTATGTCTATCCCGAATGTGGATCATAGCATAGACAGTAACTAGGTCGACCACAGTGACTAGGTCGACACCTGAAATATGTTGACATAGTCACTAGGTCGACATGGGAAAAGGTTAACCTGGAAAAAGGTCGACATGAGTTTTTAAAGGTTTTTTTTGTGTCGTTTACTTTGGAAAGTGACCGGGAACTCCAATTAGTGCACCGTGTCCCCTCGCATGGTGCGCGAAGCAAGGTGCTTCGCACCGCTACCGCAGCGCTCTGCAGAGGTTACTATTCCCAATTGTAGTCCACGTGGATCGTAAAGTATGAAAAAGCTAAAAAAATTATAAACAAAAACGTGAAAAACTCATGTCGACCTTTTTCCATGTTGAACTAGTGACCATGTCGACCTATAGACCATGTCAACCAACAGTGGGCGACCTAATGTGTCGACCTAAGGACCGGATACAGTTTATCCTATGCATGTTTAAATTGCTCTACTGTGTTAGCCTCTAACACCTCTGATGGGAGGCTATTCCACTTGTCCACTACCCTTTCTCCTCATATTTTCCCTGAACCCCCCCCCCCTCCAGTCTCAGTGCATGTCTTCGTGTCCTGTTGCTTCTCTTCATTTGGAGAATGTTTCCCTCCTGGACTTTGTTAAAACCCTTGATATATTTGAAAGTTTCTATCATGTCCCCCCTTCCTACCTCTGCTCCAAACTATACATACTGAGATTTTTTTTAGCCTTTCTGGGTATGTTTCGTGATGTAGGTCATGCACCATTTTAGTTGCCCTTCTTTGTACAGTCTCTAAGGTATTAATATCCTTTTGAAGATATGGCCTCCAGAATTGAACATAGTATTCTAGATGAGGCCGTACCAATGACCTGTACAGTGGCATTATTACTTCTTTGTTTCTGCTGCTGATTCCTCTCCCAGTGCAGCCAAGCATCTGACTAGCCTTCCACATTGCTTTGTTACATTGCTTACCTGCCTTTAAGTCATCTGAAATAGTGACTCCTAGATCCCTTTCCTCCTCAGTAGTTTTCAGTATAGTGCCATTATTATTATATTAAGCCTTTGGCTTTTTGAGACCCAAGTGCATGATTTTGATTTTTTTTGGCAATAGAATGTAATTGCCACACTCTTGACCATTCATCTAGTCTACCTAGATCCTCAATCATTTGTTTTACCCCTCCTGGTGTGTCTACCCTGTTGCATACCTTTGTGTCATCTGCAAAAATGCAATCTTTCACTTTAATACCATTTGCAATGTCACCAATAAAGATATGAAAAAGCACTGGTCCAAGTAAGATCCCTGGGGTACTCCACTGGTAACATTTCCCTCCTGTGAATGCACTCCATTTACTACAACTCTCTGTTTCCTATCCTGCAACCAAGATCTTATCCATTCAACAATCTTACGGGGTGATTCAGACCTGATCGCTGGGCTCTAACTTTGCTGTCCTGCGTTCAGATAGTCGCCGCCTCCAGGGGGAGTGTAAATTTGCTGTGCAAGTGTGCGATCCTATGCCTACGCCGAGCTGCAAAAATCCAGTGTGTGCAGTCTCTGCGCAGGCCAAAACTTACTCCTACAGTGTGATGAGAAGAGGCTGATCGGGCCGGAGCTGACATCAGACACCCTCCCTGAAAACGCTTGGGCATGCCTGCGTTTTCCCCGACACTCCCTATAAATGGTCAATTACCACCCACAAACGGCCACCTCCTGTCAATCACCTTGCGAAAGCCCGTGCAATCGGATTTTTCGCACCATCCTGTTGCTGACCGGTGATGCCCTTTGTTGTTGTCCTACGCTCGTGCGCATTGCGGTGCATGTGCAGTTAGGACCTGATCGCCTGCTGCGCAAAAACGCACAGCAGCGATCAGGAATGAATCAGGCCCTTAGTATCCAAGCTTTCAAGTTTATTTAGCTGTCCGCGATGTGGAACAGTGTCAAAAGCCTGACTAAAGTCTAGATAAGCTATATCCATGGCTCCACCTTTATCCATCACTTTAGTCACACAGTCAAAAAAGTCAATAAGATTTGTTTGACATGATCTCCACCTGTAAATCCATACTGTTTGGGATCCTGTAAATTGCTGGATGCAAGATAGTCTACAATGCTTTCTTTCATCAATTTCCCTACTACTGAAGTAATGCTCACTGGTCTGTAGTTGCTTGCCTCTTCCTTACTTCTACTTTTGTGCAGTGGGACTATGGGGGTCATTCCGAGTTGTTCGCTCTGTAAATTTCTTCGCATCGCAGCGATTTTCCGCTTAGTGCGCATGCGCAATGTCCGCACTGCGACTGCGCCAAGTAAATTTGCTATGCAGTTAGGAATTTTACTCACGGTTTTTTCTTCGTTCTGGTGATCGTAATGTGATTGACAGGAAGTGGGTGTTTCTGGGCGGAAACTGGCCGTTTTATGGGTGTGTGCGAAAAAACGCTACCGTTTCTGGGAAAAACGCGGGAGTGGCTGGAGAAACGGAGGAGTGTCTGGGCGAACGCTGGGTGTGTTTGTGACGTCAAACCAGGAACGACAAGCACTGAACTGATCGCAGATGCCGAGTAAGTCTCGAGTTACTCAGAAACTGCACAGAGATGTCTTATTGCAATATTGCGAATCTTTCGTTCGCAATTTTGATAAGCTAAGATTCACTCCCAGTAGGCGGCGGCTTAGCGTGTGCAAAGCTGCTAAAAGCAGCTTGCGAGCGAACAACTCGGAATGACCCCCTATGTTCGCTCTTATTCAGTCCTCTGGAATTACTCCTGTAGCTAATGACTGGTTGAATAACTCTGTTAATGTTGCTACCAGCACCTCTTTAAGCTCTTTTAGTATCCTTGGCTGTATCCCATCTGGCCCCCGTAGATTTGTCCACTGTCAGCCTTTAGAGTTCCGTTAGGACCTTCTCATCTGTAAATGTACTTGTTTCATTTTCCTGAATATCCCTGCAACTTAACTGTGGCCCCTTCCCCTCTCTTTCAGTAGTGAATACCAGGGACGTGCAGTTAGGGGAGGCAGTGCCTCCCCTGTCATTAAGGAGTAAAAGAATACAAGGAAGATACTTATATGACACATATTCTGTGTCATAAGCAGGGCTTAAAGTGGTCCTGGAGAGGTGGGGGAACTCGTCTCCCACACGACCCCTCCCGCTTAGCGCACGCCGAAGGCGCGCTCTGCAAAAAGGGGTGTGGTCTCATTAGGAAGGGGAGTGGCCACACAAAAGTACCCCCAATTCAAAATACTGTCTCACAGTAGCACAATCTTCTGGGGGCTGGGCACTATGGTCAGCTAGCAGCCTGGGGATGGAGAAGACAGTAGCGGTTCCCTTCACAGTGTGGTGCTCTACATGGCTGTGTACCTGGCGTAATGGTCGGAACGGCCCTGAGTACATTGCTTGTAATTAATATTACACCACACAGTAGGATTATACAAGCAGCAAGCCTAACTCTACTACTAGGCCCTGCACAGTGGCTGCAACAGATGTCCCACAGGCAGCTAAATAGCTACAGTATACTGCCCACCCTATGAATATTGCTTTTGGAGCTACTAGCATTTACTTGAATTCATTCAAAATCTGCAAGCTTGCTTCACTATCCAGTTCATGTGACGCAGTAAAGAAGAGAAAAGTGGAGGCATTCTGTGAAAAAGGAGGGAGAGAAGAACACATACAATATACACACAGATACACATTGGAATTGTGGAGGAAAAAGAAGAGGCTAGAATTTAGGAAACAAAATGGCAGGCAGAGAGAGAAGGGAGTGTGCCAGTCAGAGTGAAGAGGGGTGCTGTGTGGGCACTGCCACTCTTACCTTAGCCGTTGCCAGGATGATCCTTTTCTTGAGACCAGGCTCATGCAGCTGGCGCTCTGCTCCTCGGTCCCCAGGTTCAACATGCTGGCACATGGGGGTGGTGACTTTGCTGGGCTGTGTGTGCGGAGAGCTGTCGCTGGGTGGGCTGCGTGTGGTGTTTTCCTGCCTGTGGGCTGGTAGAGGGGTGTGTGAGTCTCAGTGACTCAGAGTCCCAGCCGCTTGTAACTGCTGCCGTGTAAAGAGGCTGCTGCTGCCCCCAGCCAGGAGAGTAGAGGCGCGACGGACTTAACGCCACTGCTCCTCCTGTAAAGGATCCGGACATCCATGGCTAACAAATGGCAGCGGCGGCGCTCTGCACAGTGCAGTCCTCTACGCGGCTGCGTACGCCGCATAATGGTCGGGCCGGCCCTGGGTGAGCTGCTCTGATCCTCCTAGCATGCCTCACCCAGGGAAGAGCTGATACCGTGACCAGAAGCGAGAAGCCGCCGGACTTTGAATCTGGCGCCGATTGTGCGCCATTCACGGCACCCGGACCGCCAGCTAATGAGAAGCTGCCACTTGGCAGCTTCTCATTGGCTGGCGGTCCGCGAGCCGTGATTGGCTCACACCAGACTTTGAAAAAGCTGCCTCTTCTTTAGATTGGTGCTGCAGCTGGTCCGCGAGCCGGGATTGGCTGGCGGCTGCACCTAACTTCACAATGCAGCAGGGACCTGATGCTGTGGCCGGGCGGAGGCGGAACTGGTTCCGCCTGCAATTAGAGGTTGTCACGATCTAGGTAATTCCTTATCAGTATTTACCTTCCAAATGCCTCCTGAGACTGTCCCAGTGTTCCAAGCCTGGATTCCATCTGCACTGTCTGTGTGCAGCACGCTGCATCTCATTGTCTCAAATCTCTTTACTGTGATTCTGGCAGCTTCATGGTTAAAGCTCACATTCAAGTTACAAACAATCTCTCCCTCCAAAAGCTACCATGGGCGCAGCCATGTTTTCCTAATCACATGTTACCTTTCAGCCTATGAGCTGCACTCTGGTCTCTGGTTAATCAGCCAGCCAATCCCTGCTTCCCAGCAGGTATAAATATCCTGTTCCTGGGGTGGAAAGATGTCAGTGCTTCAATTGTCTTCAGTGATTCCAGTGTGCAGTTCTCCCATGGACTTTCTCTGCAGTACAGCCTGACTCCCTGGTGATTATACTCTGCAGTGTAACCCGACACTCCAGTGATTAACCCTCTACAGTCTACCCTGATTCACCTGTGTCTGAACTCCGGCTTCCCAGCAGCCATTCCCAGCTTCTTCTCCAGCGATCCCCAGCATCACTTCATGCTTCACCTGTGCTTCTAAGTACAATAGTGCATTTTTCTATCTGCGAACCCCAGCTTCACTCAAAGCTTACCAACGATCCCAAAGTCACCATCGGTGTTCCGTCATCGATCCCAAGTATTTCTCTGAACTGTGTTTCCTATTACCAGTACCAAGTCATCAGTATTCCTCTGAACTGTGTTTAATAAAACCTTTGAACTTTCCCTTGCTGTCGTGGTCACGCCTTCAGGCATTTGTTCTAAAGGTTCCCTGCATGTCCAAGAACCCTGTACTGCCTCCCAGGTACACATATATACCTCAGCCCCTACAACTGAGGCTTCCCCCTGGTCAGCACCAGCCCTCAGTTGTGACAGAGGTGACGGAACGCAGTTCCGCCCCGTTCCGGCCCACTTTAACCACTGGTCATAAGTATCTTCGTTATATTATTATAACCATTGTAAGACCTGAAAGTAGGTAAGGAGGCACTGATAACAGTGCCTCCCATTGTGAATGGGACTGAGGATAAAGCAGAGGGCGTGGCCAAGAACTGGGCTGTAAAAGCCCATTGAAAATCGACGAGAAAGCGGCACTATTATAAGTTCCTCGTCGATAGTGCCAGATGTGATTGGACAGCGGATCCAGGGCTGGATCCGGTGGTCCAATCACCCATAGGCAGAAAGAATGAGTGCTCACCTCCGTCTCCGTGGCCGCTTCCTGGTCAGGCACAGTCCCCCTCCTGCAGCATGTTCCCCCTCCTCTGTCCGCGCCGGGCGCTGCTAACAAGTCCGCTGTCAGAGCTGCTCCGTCCGCCCCACACCTGCCGCATGTTCCCCCTGCAGTGTGTTTCTGTGTCCGGGGCCGGCAGCTGATAGGAGCTGCTGTCAGAGCTGCTCCGTCTGCCCCACACCTGCCGCATGTTCATCCTGCAGTGTGTTTGTGTGTCCGCGCCGGCCGGTGAGAGGAGCCGCTGTCAGACCTGCCACCCAAGAGGTTCGTTCGTCTCTCTCTCTCCTTCCAAACTCCTGAGTTCTGTCCTGAGTATACAAATTGTGTGCCCTCTCCCCCTCTACAGGTACCCCTATTGGATTCTACTGGACAAGTGGACGTGACCAGTGTGGGATGTAGGTAAATATGTGAGTGTGTAAGTGTGTTAATAAATTTTTACTTTCACGGTGTGTGTGTTGTGTTTTTATTTGGGTATTTTTTTTTTGTAGAACCACAGGTACCAGCGGGACCGTTATTTCCCCGCATACTGGTACTTGAGGTTCTCCACAACAAAAAACAATATTCTTTTTTTACACACTTATGGCTATCAGCCCGGCACCCACCGCCCAGGGGTGCTGGGGACAGCCTCGGGTTTCACCCCTGGCCCTTGGGTGGCTGGAGGGGGGGACCCCTTGATTTATGGGGTCCCCACTCCTCAGGGAACCCCGGCCAGGGGTGACTAGTTGGGGGGGGGGGGGGGTAATGCAACGGCCGCAGGGATCTACATAAATGTGTCCCCCGGCTGTGGTATTATGTCAATGGCTAGTGGAGCCCGGTGCTGGTTTTAAAAATACGGGGGACCCCTACATCTTTTGTCCCCCGTATTTTTGGAACCAGGACCGGACTAAGAGCCCGGTGCTGGCTGTCTAAATATGGGGAACCCCTGTCCAATTTTCCCCCGGTATTTAAACAACCAGGACCGGCTCAAAGAGCCTGAGGCTGGTTATGCTTAGGAGGGGGGGACCCCACGCATTTCTTTTTTTAACTTTTTACCCATTCAGACCCTTTTCCACAGTTAAGCATGCACGGATCTCACTGATCCGTGCATGACTATCACAACACGCCAGCAAAAAGAAGGTCTATTTGAAAGCTCCATTTTTTTACGAATTCCATGCTTTCCCGGCAGTGTTTGACTATTGTCGGCAGTGATTGAGAATACAAATTCTTAGTAAATGACGAGTTCTATTAAATAGCAGCCGTGTTTGACCGATGGTCTATTGATTCGTACTTGTGTGGTCGGCAGTGTATCTCAATACGAATAGCCCCAACACTGCCGAGATTTGTGTTTAGTAAATTCCCGAAATCATACTTAGAAAAAAAAGCCAACTCGAATGAAATCGGGACCTTAGTATATATACCCCAGTGAGTCCAGTGTGGCCAGAGGAGGAGAGGGGCCACGATCCCCCGCTTCTCCCCTATTCTCTCACTCTCTCTCTCCCGACCCCGGATTCCTGTTCAGGCTGCTCTTGTCACCAGCGATCCCCGCAGTTCTAGGCCCAGGTCCATAAATACCAATATAATTGTCATTCACTGTCTGTTCCCATCACCCTTCTCTCTTTTACATTCTCACCCGCTACTACTGCTGTTACCCTTTCCCTGGCATCACCCTCTCCCTGTCACCCACTAGAGCCACCCTTTCCCCGGCGTCACCCACTGCTGTCACCCTCTCCCTGGCAACACCCATTGCTGCTACCCTCTCCCTGGCGTCACCCACTGCTGTCACTCCCTCACTGGCATCACCCTCTCCCTGGCGTCACCCTCTCCCTGGCATCACCCACTGCTGTCACCCTCTCCCTGGCATCACCCTCCCCGTCACCTTCTTCCTGGCATTACCCACTGCTGTCACCCTCTCCCTGGTGACCCTCTCCCTGGCGTCACGCTTTTCCTGTCACACTCCCTGTCACCCACTGCTGTCACCCTCTCTCTGGCGTCACCCTCTCCCTGTCACCCACTGCTGTCACCCTCTCTCTGGCGTCACCCTCTCCCTGTCACCCACTGCTGGCTATTTTGTTGTCCAGGACTTCTATTAACTTAATAGCGCTGCATCCACAGTGCTATTTAGTTAATGGAAGCCCTGGACAACAAAATTGCATTCATGTTCTCCTCCCACTCCCTTCCCAAACACTAATTTTTATTTTTATTTTTCAATAATGTACAATATATCACAAGTATAATGAGCAGGCAGGCAGCGGGCATTGGCGGCAGTGGCGGTAGGGGTCATCGGCAGGATTCGGCGGACATTATGGCTGCAGTGCCTCACCAGCCACTGACCTCACCGCACGCCACTGGTGAATACTGAGCAAATATCATTATTAAGATGATCTCCTATTACATTGTCTCCCTCAACAAGACTTCCAGTCTCTGTCTTCAGTTTTATAATTCCATCTTTTGTTTTTCTCCTTTCGCTTATATAACAAAAAAAAGTTTTGCCTCCTTTACCCACTGACTGGGCCTTTTTCTCCTCAGCTTGTGCCTTTTGCATATCTGATTACCTTATTAGTCTCCTTCTGTCTAACAAGATATATCTCTTTGTCTTCATTATTTTGTGTCTGCTTAGATTTCCTAAAAGCCATCTTTTTTGCTTTCACAAAACTTGTTATTTTTTTCGCAAACCACACTGGCTTCCTTTTCCTTGTGTTTTTCCTTACACTTTTGATACAAAGGTCTGTTGCCTTTAATATTGCACTTTATTTTTCCCACCTCTCCTGCACGGCTTCCAAGTTCTTCCACTCTGCCAAATAATCACTTACACATTTTCCCATCCCTACAAAATCAGCCATCCTAAAATCTAACACCTTTGTTTCTTGTACGGGATGAGTCAGTCTCTGTCTAAATGCTGAATATAAAAAGTATTCTAGCAATTTGGCATATTCATATTTTATTTTCTTGTATAAATTAAATAATTTATTTGTGAAATGAAGCCAACTGCGTAAGCATTCAAACCAGATACACTTAAAAACTCCAGTGTATTAATTTTTCTTCAGCTGTTACATACTCAGAGTCTACATGCGTACAATGAAAGCATTTCATATAGAATGAAAAAATAATTACACCTGTCTACAAGTATGTCCATAGCTGGTTGGTGCATTTCCTAACAAAAGCTTCATCATGAAGATCAATGGGTAGGGTATAAAAGAAATATATATATATATATATATATATATATATATATATATATATATATATATATATAAATATCCACAGAATGTCCTGCACTCTCATCAGTATGTAAAAATAAGTATGCGGGTGCTCCTAATGACCATATATGGCCACCAATATACCGCAACTGCCACCAAAGTGGAAGGTGCACTCTCGCCAAAATTTTGGCGAGAGTGCACCTTCCACTTTGGTGGTAGTTGCGGTGTATATATATATATATATATATATATATATATATATATACACACACACACACACACACGCATTAGATGTTGTCTTGCGCAACTGAAGTACTGTTGTAGAATTTGCAATGAAAATGGCAGTGTAGCACGATTTAAGAGACTTTGGGGGTCATCACTTTGGGGGTTGATCACTCGCTGGCGTTTTTCGCAGCGCAGCGAACAGGTTACTACTGCGCATGCACCGCAATGTGCAGGTGCGTCGTATGGCTACAAAGCGAATCGTTGCTGGGTGATGGATTTAATGAAGAATCCATTCGCACAACCGATCGCAAGGAGATTGACAGGAAGAGGGCGTTTGTGGGTGTCAACTGACCGTTTTCTGGGAGTGGTGCAGTGAACGCAAACGTGTCCAGGCGTTTGTAGGGCGGATGTCTGACGTAATTCCGGGACCTGCAACACTGGATTCATCGCACAGGGTAAGTAACTCTTACCCTGGTCTTGTTCTACACAAAACTTTTTTTGTATAGCAGCGCTGCACAAGCGATCGCAGCCTTGCTATGCAAAAATACACTCCTCCGTAGGCGGCGTCTAGTTGATCGCACAGGCTGCAAAAAGTTGCAGCGTGTGATCAACTCGGAATGACCCCCTTTGAACGAGACTTGTTAGTAGGTGCCGGAAAGATGATCCTGATAGTCACAGGACTGTGAAGAATGGAAAATTCAAGCTTGAACATTGTCAAATACTTGATTTTGTCTTGTTTTAGGCAATCACCTTTAAAAGGTTGCCTCTGCTGGGCTGCACAAAATGTCTGTCACTGTCCACTAAAACGGAAACCGTTTTGAAAACAAACTGTCTATGAGCTAGTTAAGAGCTACTGGCATTAAACAGGAATACTCAATGTGGCAAATAATTATCACTAATAAATAAATCATTACATGAATAAACAATGACCTTACAAATGCCCACAAAGCACATTAATAAATATCTAATAAACTGCTAACTTCTATAGCTTTGTACAGTACTGACCTGTATAGCATATAAAACAGCAGGTGAGAGAACACTGCAATGGAATCGTATCGGTAGTTACCGCATTACCTCCCGACCAAGGCTAGCTGGTAATGCTCACTTACACACTTTGCTCTCTAATAGGTTACAAGTATCTGTGAATTTTAAACAGACTACGAAAGAGCTCTGCAGTTTCATTACAGCTGTATAATGCGTGCAAGATGGATTACGGAATTCAAAGATTTCTACAGCGTGGCATGAAGATTTCCCTCATTTCTAACATTATATACCTAACCATGATGAAATCCACTACTATTTTGCAGAGATCATTGGCATGACAGATATTAGGGTGGTGCTGCCAGTGCCCCTGCACAGAGCGCAGGTCACCACGGAGTGTGAAACTGACAGTTGTCTTAATGTCTGTGTGCCGGGCACTCGCTGTAGTTTTACTTCTTAGCAGTCATATCTGCTTTCCAACTCCCACACAGAGTGCAGGGAGTGACATCATGCACCCGGGCTACTTCTCGTCAGTCAGCTCCGCTTTCCAGCTCCCACACAGAGTATAGGGAGAGACGTCATAATGTCTCTCACACAGGGCAGGATGTACTAATGTACATCGCCGCCCTGCGCCACGATGCTGATCGCATATGTACTAACATATGCGATCAGCATTGCGGAGGACAGCTCTTCCGATAAGAGCTGACCTCCGCGATGCGCAGCGGCAGCCTGACTTCCGGGATTCAGCCCCAGGAGTCAGTCTGCGCATGCGCGGGGTGACGGGGGCGGCCGCAGGGCATGCTGGGAGGGATCCGATCGGATCCCTCACACAGCGCCGCGGAGAGAAGCCCATAGGCTTCTATGGACGTACGCCAGCGCTGGCGTACCCCGCCGCGGCGCTGTCCTGCAGGGAGTTAACCGCATTTTACGCTTAGTACATCCCGCTTACAGTGCGGAGGAGCAGTTGTGTGGTGGGAGCACAACAGTCACAATGGCAGAATGAGGCAGTGGTTGATCTAGCGGCCAGGTGAGTAGCCCTATGGAAGATATATGTTTAAAAAAAAAAAAAATGAGCATATAGAACCTGCCACACAGGACGCGGGACTAACATTTTAGTTTAACTAGTAAGTTACAGGCCATAAAAACCAGTAGTGCTGCTAGATTAGGCACAGGAAAAGGGGAGATGGAGGATATTAGAATTCAGCTATTAGAACAATAATAATTTATTGTTCTTTAATGTAATATTTAAATTCTAATGTCCTCCTTGTCCTAAATCTAATCTAGTAGTCAATAAAGGGTATAATGTGAATGAGTGGCACTACTGTGTGGCATAATGTGTACAAGGGGAACTACTGTAGGGCTTAATGTGTACAAGGGGCATTACTGTGTGGAATAATTGGTACAAGGGGTACTACTGTGTGGCATAATGTGTAATGTGTACACGGTGGTACTGTGTGGCATAAAATGTATAAGGGATACTACTGTGCGGCATGCCGTGAATAAGGGGCTCTACTGTGTGGTGTAACGTGAATAAGAGGTACAACTGTGACATAACTTGACTAAGGGGCACTACTGTGTAACGTAACTTAAATAAGGGGCACTACTGTGTAACGTAACTTAAATAAGGGGCACTACTGTGTAACGTAACCTAAATTAGGGGCACTACTGTGTTACGTAACTTAAATAAGGGGCACTACTGTGTTACGTAACTTGAATAAGGGGCACTACTGTGTAACGTAACTTAAATAAGGGGCACTACTGTGTAACGTAACCTAAATAAGGGGCACTACTGTGTAACGTAACTTGAATAAGGGGCACTACTGTGTTACGTTACTTGAATAAGGGGCACTACTGTGTAACGTAACTTAAATAAGGGGCACTACTGTGTAACGTAACTTGAATAAGGGGCACTACTGTGTTACGTAACTTAAATAAGGGGCACTACTGTGTTACGTAACTTGAATAAGGGGCACTACTGTGTTACGTAACTTAAATAAGGGGCACTACTGTGTAACGTAACTTGAATAAGGGGCACTACTGTGTTACATAACTTGAATAAGGGGCACTACTGTGTTACATAACTTGAATAAGGGGCACTACTGTGTAACGTAACTTGATTAAGGGGCACTACTGTGTGATGTAATGTGAGTAATTGGTACTACTGTGTGGCCAGCTACTGGGTTTGCGTAATTTTTGAATGTGTGGTCATGCTCTTTCCACACGAGACCACACACTTTTTTGGGCGCACGCAGCTGTCCCTATTCAAAGTGTGTGTGGGTGTGCTATTTATGGCACAGGGCACCAAATAGTTACATCCACCTCCACTGATTTAGACGATACACTTAAGGTCTTGCTGCTGCAACCTTAAACAATCTTTACAGTTTTGGCCACCTATGAGAACAGCTGTAGGGATTGGACACAGGAAGGCAGACAGCACGGTCATTTATTGCTACACTGACGGTTTCTTTCTGTATAACACGCCAAAACATAGTGGGGCTGACACAGAGTGGAAAGTATTGCGTTTTGTGCAGTGTATCTTGCAAGAATGGGCACTGTGCGTGATCAGCATATACTGTAGGTCCATGGAAGTAATACACACATTGCAGCTACACCTTACTTCTGGAGAAGTGGAATGGGAGTGTGAAGAGGCATAGTGACCATGGGTGTATCTCTAATGGGTGCAGAGTGTGTGGTGCACCCATACATTAAACTTAACTCTGTGAATTCTGACACTGCAGAAACCACTGGGAAAATGGCTTGACCAAGTCACAGTTGGGCAGATCAGCAGAGAGGGTGTGTGGTGCAGTGGACAGAGAGTAGGTGGTGCCAGAGTGGGGGCAGGTAGGGCAATGCGGGGGACAGACTGAGGTGACCTGGCATATGGATACCTTTATTAGTGAATTATAATTTTCCGTGTGCCCCTGAAACTTAAGAATCCTTATCATCGCATATCACAGAACGATTATTTTTTTACCAGAGTGTATATGCCTACATTACCAGGGCATGGCCTCAGATAAGAACCCGTCCCAAAGCCGAGTGCCGCAGGTTACTGTCACACTGCAGCACTCGGCTCCTGTCACTGCAGAGGAGTCAGCATTTTGGTGTCACCCCTTGCAAGATTGACACCCGGGAGTGGTTAACCGCACCCCCCTTGTGACACCACAGATACCTCAGATATCTTAATAGATTGTAGATACTTAATTCTGTTCTTAAACAAGTAAAAACAGCAGATCCACATATTGCAAGTGTAGAATTGTTCAATAAAAATGCAACTAATGGAGAGAAGTGACTGTAAAAAGCAATAAAACAGTCAAAACTACAACAACAAAAAAACAAACAAAAGTTGAAGTTTAGCAAACAAAAAATCAACAACCAACTGAATAGTTCAAAACATTCTGTTTTTGTTGAAAGAATTATGATATCTTAAGGGAATCCTAAAACAAATCTGATTTAAGTGAACTTGTTACAGAACATTATCAAACAGAAAACTGCCTTAGGGAGGAAAATTTTCTACAATTATAACAGTTTTTTTGTAACATGTTTTCCATGCAAAATGAGAAACAGCAGGTGTGATCTCAAAGGGTATTCTATTCTAGCACAAACACTATCATCAAAAAACATGATTTCATGTAGAATTAGAATATTAAGAATGCAATCTGCAATAGGTGTGACGTATGACAAAATAACACAGTTATCTGTTGTCACATAAGGCCTGGAATGTGTTTCCCACACTTAGCTATATAATACATACTATACATCTCATACTACCAAGCAAAAATACATATCTGACCAGTATGCAGTGTTGTGTTTTTATTTTAAATATTTGTCTTCACGCTAAAACGTAAATTTGTATTCATTGTTAATGCACTGACCATACTGTACATACAAAATAACACACAACACATGAATCTACTAGATTGCAAACTCTCCTGTGCAAGGGTCCTACCAACCATTTGTTTTCAAGTCTGAATTTATTTGGTCTACCTGGCACATTTGTCCCTGATGTACTTATGGCTGCTCTATGCTCTAGTCCAGGGGTGGGGAACCTTTTTTCTACAAAGAGCCATTTGGATATTTATAAAATCCTTCAGGGGCCATACAAAAGTTATCAACTTAAAAATTAGCCTGCCCCAGTAGTTATGCCCCCAGTAGATATGCCCCATTAGATATGCCTCCAGTCACTAGTTATGCCCCATTAGATATGCCCCCAGTCACTTATTAGGCCCCATTAGATATGACCCCAGTCACTTGTTATGCCCCATTAGATATGCCTTCTCTAGTAGCGCCGCTTACACAAACACACACACACACTTAAAAAAAAAACCACACTACTCACCAGCCCCGCTCCTGCTTGTGGACCACTGCACTCCGCCTGGCTGCCCGCTCCTCGGAACTATAGGAGAGCCATCAAGACGTCTCTCCCTTAGCGCACAGCTGCACACTGTCAGAGCCAGAAGCCGGAGTGCTTTCGGCTGCCGATGAGGGGAAGGAGCCGGCGCCCGCTGGTAACACAATCTCAGCGGGCGCACGGCTTCTCCCTCGGTTAGGTGAGCCTGGCCAGATCAAGTGGCTTTGTGGACCTTATACGGCCCGCAGGTCGGCCATTCCCCACCCCTGCTCTAGTCTCTTAACTGCTGTAAAACAATGTGATGCATTACTACTAGTTACCAGCGCGTCAAAATGACAAAACACAACAGTAATGTCAGCACCAGAATGGAGCAACATTTTAATTGCTCCGTCATGTGTCATCTAGTGGCTGCCGATGCACAAAACACTTGTACTCTGTTAAAGGCTAACAGCGTTAGCCTTTAATTATATAGGATGATGATAATAATAATAATGACATTGTAAGCTGCATCCAATATACAATCAAGAGAAGTGACACTGAGCATACAGAAGTAAAAGTAAAGATTTAATTACAACTTGTTTACACTACAATTAAGCAAATACAGCCAGGAACTTTTATTTTTCACTACCAGCTGTGCACTAGACCTGCGTGGTTGTGGCACATACACATGTCCGCAGCGCATGTATTCCCTGTCTTGTAAATGCACACCACCATGGCATGCATTGGATTGACACTCATAAAATAATGTTGGCTACAACAACACACCCTGTACAATTTTAGCCGGTACAGTAGCGTTTTTTAAAGGTCTTAACTACATTGGCTGCGAATGCTTCTACCTGATTGACAAGTAGAGGCAATAGCATGCAGGGTAAATACTGGCTGTTTTTGCATGTAGCCCATAAATGCTGGACAGCTTCATTTTTACACTGTCATTTATATTTGAGTTTGGACACGCCCCTTCCAAATCTAAATCTCTCTGCACATGTTACACCTGCCCAACTCGCAGTACAACATGGTTTCACCAATGTTCAACGTTACTTGCTCTTTTCTTCTTTGCTCTCAAATCAGAATCAGACCCTAATGGTGTGTGCACACGGTGAGATGCTTTCTTTCGATTTTGACTATATCGCAAGAAAAGTTAGTGCAAATCGCAAGGTGTTATGCCACTTGCGATCCCGATTCGCGGTCCCGCCAGGTCGGCATCGCAAGAAAAGGTAGACTGTGCAGGCAAGTCAATCCTTGCTAGATCGGTGTACTATCTAGTTCATCTCACATGTCAATTACATCTCACATAAGCCAAAATCTCACATAAGCCAAAATCGTAAGCACATAGTCAAGAAAAGTTACTCCAAATCGCTGGTGCTGGGCTCCGGGGAGTTCAGGGGAAATCGCAAAGTGAAAATGGAGTACAGCAAGGATCTCACCGTGTGTAAACACCATTAGTATTATTTTTCAAATGTAGACACCAGTAACATAATTTCAGGAGCTACTCACGTCAAGTAGGAAGCCTTAAGCTCTCTGACAGTACTACAAGTAGACCTTAAGTCAGTCTCAATTATCATTACCCAAATAACATTTTAGTGTATATTTGTCACCTGAATGCTGTCTATATTGTATATGCATCATTAAAATGCCCTCTGCCCCGTACATCCATCACTAGAATGTTTTTTATATTGTATAGCCAACACTAGAACACACTCTCTGTATTGTAGAGCCAACATTAGAATGCTATCTGTATTGTAGACCTATCACTAGAATGCCGTGTGTATTACATCAGAGTGACTACCAAGTTCTCTGTATTGTATGTTAATCAACAGACTACTCTCTGACTTGTATCTCATTCACTAGAATGCTCTCTGTATTGTACATATATTGCTAGAATATTTTATATCCATCACTGGGATACTCATTGCATTTTATACATATCACTAAAATGCTCTCTGTGTTGAATGTCAGTCACTAGAATGTTCTCCACATTACATATCAATCAATGGAAGGCTTTCTGATTTCTTTATCCTTTACTAGAATACTCTGTATTGTATACCCATCACTAGAAAGATTCTCTGCATTATATATCCATCCCTTGTAGACTGCCTTTTAGTATTGCATATTGCATGTATCCAGGAACGGATCTTGGTGCGGGCAAGCAGTTCCTTTGCCCGGGGTGCTGCGGCCTGGGGGCGCGGCTGCGGTCACCCCGCAGGCACCGCCGCCTGCCCGCACCCCGCTCCACGGCTGCAGCAGACGCCGTGGTCTATGTGGGCGTCCGCTCCAGCCGGCTCCAGGAACAGACACTAGAGGTCAGTATTTACCTCTAGTGTCTGTGCGGCGCTGCTATGGGAGAGACGTCATGACGTTTCTCCCATAGAGAGGAGCCAGCGGCCAGACGGAGCAGCAGCAGCGATCGGGAAGCAGGAGTGGGGCAGTGGTAAGTATTGTTTTTTTTTATTTTTGTGTGTGTGCACAACTACTGGGGGCAAAGAAACGGGGCACAACTACTGGGGGCAAAGAAAGAGGGGGGCACAACTGCTGGGGGCAGAGAAACGGGGCACAACTACTAGGGGCAAAGAAAGAGGGGGCACAACTACTGGGGGCAAAGAAAGAGGGGGCAGAACTGCTGGGGGCAAAGAAAGAGGGGGCAGAACTGCTGGGGGCAAAGGAACGGGGCACAACTAATGGGGCAAAGAAAGAGGGGGTACAACTGCTGGGGGCAAAGAAACGGGGCACAACTACTGGGGGCAAAGAAAGAGGGGGCACAACTGCTGGGGGCAAAGAAATGGGGCACAACTAATGGGGGCAAAGAAAGAGGGGGCACAACTACTGGGGGCAAAGAAATGGGGCACAAATACTGGGGGCAAAGAAAGAGGGGGCACAACTACTGGGGGCAAAGAAAGAGGGGGCACAACTACTGGGGGCAAAGTGACAGGAGGTACAACTACTGGGGGCAAATCAACTGGGGGGCACAACTACTTGGGCCAAATCTGGGGGCACAGCTACTGGGAGCATAACTGTGGCCACGCCCCTATTATTTTTTTGCACGCACAAACTGTGGACATTTTCGCACTGGGCGCCACAAGGTGTAGAACCGGCCCTGCATGTATCACTAAAATAGGCTCTACATTATATATTACTCAGATGGGGCTGCATCATATTTACATAAATTTCATAAATCATTATAGCCGCTAGAAATACACATCTTTCACACATTTCATTGGCTTGGAAAACCACACTCCTTCAGACAAACCTAGTCCACATTTTTTACCATATTAAATCACTGTGAAACGCGTAGTCTCTATTGCACTTGTTTATAAATGCTGATTACCTGTGGAGGTGACAGTATCAGACCATCTGTATTTAGGCAGATCGCATGGCTTTCACCAAACTCTAACTGTGAAGTATCTCAGCTGACTGTAAATAGGTTTATTTCCTCAACATCTCCTGGTGATCTAGACGGAAGGGGGGGAAAAAATACATCCATTGTTACAATCCAACATTTGATATCTACTATGTAAATATAGTCAGGGATTAGGGAAACGGAACACCAAAACACCATGACAATGCTTTATAGTTACTGCCACAATATTTGTTTATGTACAGTGATATCATGTGAAAGATTTGTGTACTAACTGCACCTAACAATAGTACAACTATTCATTTGGATACATCACCATTAACTTTTGTCAACTTTTCTTTTATTAGTATTCCACAGAGAGAACCCAGTAATGACCAGACTATGGGGGGTATTCATTTAGTGACAATTTTTTTCGGCTAGCCGAAAAAACGGCACTAATTTGGCCTTGTGTATTCAGTTGCAGGCGTTTTTGCCCATTTTTAATCACTTTTCGCCCATGCCTTTTCGCTTTTTTAGGGTGAAAACGGACTCAAAACTGGGCGAAAACTTCGCGAATTCACCAAAACATGTTGATCGGCAGCGAATTCACCAATCCACGTGGTTTTCTCCCGTGGCAAATTTTTCGACCTGTCAAAAAACGGCATGGGCGTTGAATAGGTCGAATGTAAATTCTTCCTAAAAACGGCACTAACTGAATCCCCCCTTATGGGATGTAGATGTAGAAAGACTGAAATCTAGGACACAAGTGTTATGTAATGATCGTCCACCATTCCTTAGCTCACCCCCTCATTTCCCTACACAAGGTCTATGGAAAGAAATGACAGCTAACGTGGGAGTCAGAATGTGAAGCAATGACCTTACATACAGCATATGCTACTAGTTGGTAATTAATACAACATGTGCTCCCAGGGCTTCAAACACAGCTACATACCAAGCAGCAATAACATCCTCCCAATTTATGTCTCTGCTCCTCCGATTTCTCCTCAGCCACTGGATTTCTCATTACTAGTCTGTACGCCCTTTGGCATCCATGCATAGTGATCACCATGGGGTTAGTATAGTTAATATACTTGTAATGTAATGTAGAAATACTTTTGCAAATCTTGGGAGAGTAACAGGATTTTCAGTTTTCAAGATGAAGCTATTACGTATATGTAGGTGAATTACAGATCTGATGACGGTCTCAGAGTAAGAAAATTGTGGTGAGAGGGCTTGTGTCTCACAATGCCCACATTTCTGTGGGATCGGCTCCCTTCAAGAGAGAGGAAAACAAGACCTGCACATTCTGCAACTGCATTAGTCATTTGGAACTCTTGGCTTACTGGATCGCACAGCTCAAAGTGGGAAAAATAGAATTCCTGATCTTCCAGCTCACCCAAAACCAGCAGAAAGTCAGAAGCAGTTGAGGAGTTTAAAACTCAGAGAGAGAGAGAGAGAGAGAGAGAGAGTGAGAGAAAAAGAGAGAGAGATTGACAAATTGCTTTAAATAGAGGTAGTAGGTACACAGAGAGAAGCCTGATTTCTGGTGAGAGCACCGATTTTCCTGCCAGTCACTTACACAGATTATAACAGGATTACACATGTATTGAGCATCCATCATCCACCAGATTGGCAAGTGTGCCATGCCCACAACTAGTGTCTCCTGAGTATTCCCTTGTATCTGACCATGCAGACTCATCCTGCCCACTACTAGTGTTCCATGAGTACGGATGGTGTAATGGATAGCATTACTGCCTCACAGCACTGAGGTCATGGGTTCAAATCCCACCATGGCCTTAACTGTGTGAAATTTGTATATTCTCCTCGTACTTGAGTGGGTTTCCTCCGGGTACTCCGGTTTCCTCCCACAATACAAAAATATACTGGTAGGTTAATTGGCTCCAAACAAAATTAACCTTAACGTGTATGTATACATGTGATAGGGAATATAGATCATACTTGCCTACTTTTGAAAATGCATTTCAGGGAGATGTGAAAGTGACACCTAGCAGCGCGAACGTGCACTGCTACATCTGAGAGGCGTGTCATAAAAATAACTTACATCCAAATGTAAATGAGCCCCAAAGTTAGTATAATACTTGTTGAAGAAAAAACACTGATATTTTGCAGGATTTTTTTGTGTATTGTGTGTTACAAGAGGTTCCACATACTGTAAGTGGTCAGGAGAAACCTTATATGAAATGCATGCAGCCATAGGAATCACTGTGCCTTATAACCAATGCAGGGAAATGGCGCTGATGATCCCATTTGAATGTATATATCTCTGATTTTTATTTTTCCCCAAGAATGTAACAGCTGCATAATGGGGATAAGGTGCAATCAGGGAGATTGCTGGTCTGTTCAGGGAGTCAGGGAGATTGCTGCTATTTCAGAGAGTCTCCTGCAGAATGAGGGAGGGTAGGCAACTATGATATAGATTGTGAGCTCCACTGGGGCCGGGACCGATGTGAATGGCCAAATATTCTCTGTAAAGCACTGCGGAATATGTGTGCGCTATATAAATAACCGGTAATAAATCAATCAATCAATCAATAAATAAATAAACTCCCATGTAGTTGACCATGCAGGCTCACCCTGCCCATAACTGGTGTTCCCTGACGACTCCCTTGTAGCTGACCATTCAGACTTACTTTGCTCACATCAGGTGTTCCCTGAGGACTTCCTTGTAGCTGAACTTGCCGACTGCCCTGCCCACAACCATTGTTCCCTGAGGGCTCCCTTGTAGCTAGGGAGGCCAATCCCGGGATCGGCATCGGCGGGATCCCGGGATTTGGGCCCAAAAATGCCGGTATTTGAATCCCAGGATTCACGGGATTAGAGTGCGCATGCGCAGTTTTTACCGGACATCGCTGAGTACTATAGCTCAGCGCTGCCCGGCTGTCAGCGAGGTAGTTCCACACACACACTGACCGCGCTAGCTGCATTTCAAATGTAGCGCCGGCTGCCAGCCAATCAGAGCTGGCAGACCGGCAGCCAATCAGGGACGCGGCAGCGGACGCGGCTCCTGATTGGCTGCCGGACTGCCAGTTCTGACTGGCTGGCGGCCAGCGCTACATTTGAAATGCGGCCAGCGCGGTCAGTGTGTGTGTGTGTGTCCATGGCTGCTGCCCGCGGCCCGCCCAATTAGTAAGTACTATCGCTACCTACAGCCACACTCCCTCACTGCTCCAGACATCCTCCCTCTCTACTCCTGACATCCTCCCTGCTCGCTACACCCACCTTCCCTTCCTGCTCCTCACATGCTCCCTACACACCCACTGTCCCGCTGCTCCCTACACCCACCCTCCCTTCCTGCTCCTTACATTCTCCCTACACCCACCCTGCCTTGCTCCCTACATCCACCCTCCCTCCCTCGCTGCCTTCCACCCCTCGCTGCCCTCCACATATACTCTCTCTGCTCCCTACACTGATCCCTACTGCAATCCCGGGATTGAGCATTTTTCAATCCCGGGATTGAAAAAATGCCCCGGGATTGGCCTCCCTACTTGCTGACCATGCAGACTGCCCTGCCCACATCCGGTGTTCCCTGAGGACCCCCTTGTAGCTGACCATGCAGACTCCCCCAGCCCACAAGCAGTGTTCCCTGAGAACTCCCTAGTAGCTGATCATGCAGACGACCCCTGCCCACATCCGGTGTTCCCTGAGAACTCCCTAGTAGCTGATCATGCAGACTCACCCTGCCCACAACCGGTGTTCACTGAGAACTCCCTAGTAGCTGATCATGCAGACGACCCCTGCCCACATCCGGTGTTCACTGAGAACTCCCTAGTAGCTGATCATGCAGACTCACCCTGCCCACAACCGGTGTTCCCTGAGAACTCCCTAGTAGCTGATCATGCAGACGACCCCTGCCCACATCCGGTGTTCCCTGAGAACTCCCTAGTAGCTGATCATGCAGACGACCCCTGCCCACAACCGGTGTTCACTGAGAACTCCCTAGTAGCTGATCACGCAGACTCCCCCAGCCCACAAGCAGTGTTCCCTGAGAACTCCCTAGTAGCTGATCATGCAGACGACCCCTGCCCACAACCGGTGTTCCCTGAGAACTCATTAGTAGCTGATCATGCAGACTCCCCCAGCCCACAAGCAGTGTTCCCTGAGAACTCCCTAGTAGCTGACCATGCAGACTCCCCCTGCCCACAAGCAGTGTTCCCTGAGAACTCCCTAGTAGCTGACCATGCAGACTCCCCCTGCCCACAAGCAGTGTTCCCTGAGAACTCCCTAGTAGCTGATCATGCAGACGACCCCTGCCCACAACCGGTGTTCACTGAGAACTCCCTAGTAGCTGATCATGCAGACGACCCCTGCCCACATCCGGTGTTCACTGAGAACTCCCTAGTAGCTGACCATGCAGACTCCCCCAGCCCACAAGCGGTGTTCCCTGAGAACTCCCTAGTAGCTGACCATGCAGACTCCCCCAGCCCACAAGCAGTGTTCCCTGAGCACTCTCTAGTAGCTGACCATGCAGACTCCCCCAGCCCACAAGCAGTGTTCCCTGAGAACTCCCTAGTAGCTGACCATGCAGACTCCCCCAGCCCACAATCGGTGTTCCCTG
Source organism: Pseudophryne corroboree (assembly GCF_028390025.1). NCBI lineage: Eukaryota > Metazoa > Chordata > Amphibia > Anura > Myobatrachidae > Pseudophryne > Pseudophryne corroboree. Next base: position 721,405,735 of record NC_086448.1, read on the forward strand.
AGAACTCCCTAGTAGCTGATCATGCAGACTCACCCTGCCCACAACCGGTGTTCCCTGAGAACTCCCTAGTATAGACTTGCCCTGCCCACAACTGGTGTTCCAGGAGAACGCGCTTGTAGCTGACCATGCAGACTCCTGCTAGTATCAGCCCCTCACAAGCCTAAACGTGCAAGGACTGAGTCGCTTACTTTCTGTGTCTTCAGATGCTGTAATATTAGCTTGGTGCATCCTTAGTCACCACAATCACCTATGGTAGGTGCATATTTTCCATCCGAGTATGGCCCCCAATGTAAGCGATTAAGTGTCTGTGTAGGCAACCAGTTTAGTGACAAGCCAGCTACATTCTCATAACACACCCATAAAAGGGACCATCTCTGTGCTTCTGCCACCCAGAAATACCCAGCACATTTTCTGAAACATACACAGTGTAACATTTCTGCGATACAGGTTCACAGGGATTTCTGCGTACATGCAATAGCGACAAACAATCAACTTCGTGAACATCAGCATCAAGAACTTGAATGTTTAAATATTGAGATTTGTATTGAGTATTTCTCAATTTTGTGGACACTTCTGAGCTATCCTTAAGGGCCGTGCTAACGGGGAGATTTCCCCAGAGATGTGTGCTGAGTGATCTAGCACAGACCGCTCAGCACACATCTCTCCCCCCGCTCAGCACAGCGCAATGTGCTGAGCTGGGGGGGAAACGGACACGGGGGGGGGGGGGGTGCTCATTTCACCCAGCAGTGAAATGAGCGACCTGCTAGATTGTGCCTGCAGGCCAACCTAGCAACGGCGATAGCGATGCGCGGTCTGTCGCCGGCACCCCTACACACAGAGCGATGTTCTAAGCAATCTAGTCAGATTGCTTACAAATGAGCTGAACATCGCTTCGTGTGTACCTCCCCCCCCCCCTTATCCAATTAGCTGGTAATTTATCGAGGCTAATTACCTCCACTAGGGCTATCCAATTAGCCCTGATGCCAGCAGTTATTAGGAATTTTTTTTTTTTTGCCTGCCACCAAATCCACGATAAGCAGGTTTTTTTTCCAAAGCGCGGCCATAAAAAACACACAAGTCCATGACTTTTCGGCCGAAAATAGCCCCTGTGTTTTTACACCCAAAAAATGTTCTAAGTTGATAGCCCGATAACTAAAAAAATCAGCGCTAAAAACAAAAATCATGGAAAACCCCATTTTTCGCACACCCACATTTTTTGGGGGTCTTACTGGATTACTATTTAAATTTATGTGTTTGTGTTTTATTTTTACTTTTGTGCATTACAGAAATATTGTACATACTTCAAAAGCAGAATGGGTCACTCGTAAAGTCAACTTAGACTAATTTCTGAATGATGTGAAATGAAAGGTACTTTGGTATAACATTGGACATTCCGACCCGTTCGCACGCTGCTTTTTTTCTGCAATCCGTGCGAACGGATCCAAACTGCGCATGCGTATGGCCGCCAATGCACAGGAGCATCGTTGCCCGGCGACGGCAGTCGCCAGGCAGTGACGGCAGCTACGATGGAAGCGTTCGCAGCGGTGAACGCTAGAAGATTGACAGCAGGAAGGCGTACCTGGGAGGCAACTGACCGTTTCTGGGAGTGGTGAGGCAAACGCAGGCGTGTCGCGGCGTTTGCAGGGCGGGCGTCTGACGTCAATTCCGGGACCAGACAGGCAGAAGTGATCACAGTGACTGAGTAAGTTCAGAGCTACACGAACAGTTTATGCACAGCTCCCCTGCAAAAGCATTCTCACCCTTGCTAAGCTAAAGTACACTCCCCCACAGGCGGCGACTATCTGATCGCACGGCTGCAAAAAAACTGTTAGCGAGAGATCAACTCGGAATGACCCCCTAGATGACAATACCCTGCATTATACAGAAACGCCTTTTCTAGGCTGCATTACAAAATAGAAACCAAACATTATGGAAAATGGACTTAACATTCTGCTGTAAAATTGTTCATAAATATCCATACAATTAGACTATATATACATACATTTTTATATAAATAATACATTGCAAATGCAAACATAAAGACAACCACAACATAGTTGTGGTTCGAGCGATGCTACGGTCATCAATTTTTGTATGCGGCTAACAAAGAGCCTAATTTATTATGCTGCTGTCAGTGCTATTACACAGCAGCCCTACTGTAACTACTCTGGCTTTTGGTTTGACCTATTTATAGTCCATAGGCTTTCTATACTCACAATCTAATGCAGCTTTCCCACTCTACAGGGGTTGTTCAGAGTTGATCGTAATTTTTGCTAAATTACCAAATACTGTAACCGTTCTACTGACATGCTGGCGGCCGCCCAGCACAGGGCAAGGTGTGTGGCACCACCCCGTGGAAACCTCAAATAGAGGTTGACCTCTGCCATGTTTCCAATATGAGAAAATGCATACAACGTCATCTGCCAGCCCCGAAAATGGCCATGGCATGCCTGCGTTTCTGCTCCCCCCCCCCCCCTCAACATCGCATCGCCGTCCGTCGCCTGTCAATCACTATGCGATTGCATTCTTCCGGGATGTGATCGCATAGTGAAGGCTCGCGCACTACAACTGCTGTGTGTGCGCAGACCCTCGGGACGTGGCCGTGTACGCGAATGCACCGGCTGCGTCCCACTCTTAATAAGGCCCTAAATCAGCTGTTAAAGCAATCAGCTGTTAATGCATCTCAGCAACAGTAAATGCATTGTTTGCCTTGATTAAATATGAAATGCGCTTAAAACATGTTAGAAGTGTTCAGTTTATTTGCTAATGGAGTCATAAATAATAATAATAATAATAATACTACATTTTTTATATAGAACTTTTCTTCCCAGAAAGATAAACGCCTGCTGATGCATCTGCAAATCTGCATTTTCATTAGCAGAACCACAATGCATATGCAAAAAACAACCACAGTTGACATTTGCGGCTGACCCATGCATACTCAAAATAATCAGAATGCAGTCGCACCGGGCGCCATGTTTTTCATCGCAGCATTCGCAGATGACATCAGATACACAGCCTGAAAATGGCCATGACATGACTGTCCTCTCAACCACTCCGCACAATCGCCATGTTACCACCCATGAACGGTCACTTCCTGTCAAATTGCGACTGCTTTATACTTAGACTGCAAATGCAGAGCGATGAGCAATGCGCTCACATCACATGTGCAGTCGGACGATAATCGCTCAGTGCACGCGTTCTCACTTCAGCAAATTATAGAAAATCAGGTCCTTAGTGCACATGATGATCTTAATGCAGAGTTGGTGCAGTCATTCTGGGTAATAAACTCCACAGGTTACATAACCCATCCATGAAAGGTACCAGACGAGGTGCCTTTTATGGCTGAGCAACATAGGTTACCCTGGGTGGAATAGGCAATATCTAGAAGAGATGAAGGGGAAATGGGGAAGTTGCATTGTACTAAAGCTAGAAGTAGAACCTTTATAAAACCATCAGTTCCAAGTATTTTTCTTCCCTCATCCCACCCACGGGTGTACCAGGTGATGCAGCCATCTTGGGTGCACTACAAAGGTTACAAAGTGTGAGATACACCATACAAGAAATTAAGACTTAACAAAAACTGAACACAGTCAAACATGTTATGTTAGGACTCAATGGTCTTGATGCAATCCGATACAGAGAGTAGTTTGCCCCTACAAATTTGATTTGTAAGACATTAATGACAATGTTCCTATTGGGAGAGGCAATAAAAGTTCAGATTTAGGGGCAAAATGTATCCAGCCTTGGAGAGAGATAAAGTACCAACAAAATACTGTGTCATTTTCAAGCACATCCTGTAAAATGGTAGTTAGAAGTTGATTGGTTGGTATCTCACTCCAAGGCTTGATACACCTCCCCCAATAAGAGACAATCAATTGGACCTGTTGACATTATATATTACTGTTGCACGAGCCTTCATTTTACAACATACAAGTGTTCAGAAATGATGTACCCTTTAGAAAGAGTGGAATCAGCAGCCATCAATTCTGGGTTATTGCTGCTGTCCCGATCGCTGGTGGGTTTGCTTTATACTTCCTATCTGTGCAGGCCTGTTCCCTGGGAAATGTAGATTGGAGGGTCTACAAACTTAAGTTGGACAAGTTGTGGTGTCTACTTATATACATCATGCCCGCCCACTGGTGCATGTTGATGTAATAGTAATAGTAACATAGTAATAGTAGTAGAGGTTGAAAAGAGGCAAAATGCCCATCGTGTTCAACCTGGATCGATGTGGATCACATCATCGATGTATCGGTGAGCATTGTGAGATGACATGCTTTGTATCACTTAGTGGCAGGGTGGGCCTTAACTATGGAAATTGCGTCACAGTGTTGGATGTGGTCAGGATCCCGGCGGACGAGATTCTGTCAGAATGCAGACAGCGGCATCCCTACGGTATGTACTGGGCTTAGGTTCAGGGTTAGGCAGTAGGGGGAGGGTCAGGATTAGCCTGGGGAGGTAACAGTTAGGGATAGGGTTAAAATGTTCACCGGGATCTGTTGGGATTCTAAACACCGGGATGCAGGTGTCAGCATTCCGACTGTCAGGATCCCGGCCGCTGGGATTCCGATACCATCCAACAGTGTGTTTGTCCCTGCCCTTTTCTCAGGTAGAAATACAATGCAATTTGGTGCATGCAGAGATTTATACTAAACATACACCAGAAATACTATGTGGCTGAAGAACAGAGAGCGAATACCCTTTTTAATGAATTTCAACTTCGTCATTATCTCCTCCCAGTTGCAAGTATATATTTTTGAAGCCTTTCGAAACAGACATATAGTTATAGTCTTTTTTTTTTTAAATATCTTTTTATTAAACATGCTTATAATACAATACAGAAAAGGGTTACACATAGAGATAGAAGAAGCAAATGGGAAAGAGTAGAGCAAGCATTACCAATCAAGTGTATAAAGACAAAAAGGACATGTAGCAAGGGAACAAAACCTAGAGGGTAATTCCAAGTTGATCGCAGCAGGATTTTTTATAGCAATTGGGCAAAACCATGTGCACTGCAGGGGAGGCAGATATAACATGTGCAGAGAGAGTTAGATTTGGGTGTGGTGTGTTCAATCTGCAATCTAATTTGCAGTGTAAAAATAAAGCAGCCAGTATTTACCCTGCACAGAAACATAATAACCCACCTAAATCTAACTCTCTCTGCACATGTTATATCTGCCTCCCCTGCAGTGCACATGTGCACTGCAGGGGAGGCAGATATAACATGTGCAGAGAGAGTTAGATTTGGGTGGGGTATGTTCAATCTGCAATCTAATTTGCAGTGTAAAAATAAAGCAGCCAGTATTTACCCTGCACAGAAACAAAATAACCCACCCAAATCTAACTCTCTCTGCAAATGTTATATCTGCCTCCCCTGCAGTGCACATGGTTTTGCCCAACTGCTAAAAAAAATCCTGCTGCGATCAACTTGGAATTACCTCCCTAGAGAGCAAAAATACGTAGAAATTAGCATATAAGAGAAGTACATACTGTATGAGTTTACTGACAGGCATAAGACACGTGCTGGTGGAAGCTGTTGTGGGTTACTGCACTGTGCAAGTTTATAGTGATCTTAGCAAGTAAGTATAGATGCCACCTGTCTATTCTCCTCCATCCAAACGCAATCCAGAACAAAAAGACCTTATATGTGTTCTCACCAAGGATACAGGTAAATGTTGATTTAAAAGTAACATGCTTAAAAATATATACAGGATTTTAATTGATGTCTAAAATGTAAAAAAGATGGAGACAGCTGGTAACATCTGTTCTAGGAGCGTATATAGAACAATACCCTCCTGTGTCACAGGGCCTGACTGTACGGCTTTCCCATGAGCCGTGATAAATAGCTCTACCAGATTTTTGACGTCGAAGAACTAATTTCAGTTATGCAGAAAAAGGAATACAGTCCAAAAGCAGCAACTGTGCCTGCATCTAATTAAACAGATAACACATTACACCTGTTCATTTGCCCATTTGCGCATGCACAAGAGCAGAGCAGGGGCCTTAGGAGGATAGATCACATTGAAGGGACCCCACATTTTGCTAGGGTCTGTGCCCAGGGGCTGGCTGGGCAGGGTGCCATCTGCCCTCCGGGCCAGTGCAATTTAAGTGTTCCAGGGCCATTTTTGCATTGCACTTCCTGTGAAAAGCTGGGCCACTTGTTTAAGCCTGCCCCCCAGGCTGAAAGTTGCCAGCCAGCCCCTGGCTGTGCCCACCAGTCTAGGAATATTTCTTCAGCCTACAAAATCTGCTGTGTACACATGCTGTATTAAGAGTGCCTTAAAGGCATAAATACAGTCCGGATTTTCTGGTCTTGGCACACACCTACTGTGATTATTCTAGATTCCATGCCTTTGGCTGTCACAGTGCCAGCAAGTTTACCCTACCGGCGCTAACAACAGTGTAAGTCACACCTACTGAGATATTGCCCTGTCTGTCTGCTTAGATTACAGCACAAATACACAATACACTTTCAGTATAGATACTACCTGCATTTCTGAAGCTGAAACAATGGAGATAGCTTTTGCGTGTGACATTTCCATTGATCTCTTTTAGGGATCACATCACTGGCACCTGTTCTAGGTCACGTTTCAGAGTTTACAGACTATTCCGTCAGAGACTACAATGCCAGGCCAAGTCCTGGTCTCAGATACTATCCATTCTGCAGCTGGAAGCAGAAGAGACTGATCAGGTTACAGAAAACGCATCTGGAACGTGAATTAGGAGAATGAGGGCAGAGCAAGCAACGTGATCAGAGCTAATGCTCTCCATTCCTAATTTGATGCACTAGATTGTGTTGTACTTGAATGCAGGTCTATGTAGCTCTTTTAAGTTAATAGATAATAAAGAACATAAACCTCCTAATGATAATGTGTGGACCCTTATTCAAAAAGTAAAGCATTCAATACCTTTAATACCAAGAAATAATGACACGGAGACTTGAATTTGGCAGAAAATTGTTAGCTATTTATTGTACCCTAACCATTAGAAAAAACCTGTAAAGTAAAATTTAAGTTAACATGCCGATTCAGTCGGCATATGGTGGCAGAAAAAAGAACGGCTATATTCCACTGACGATAACCTCAAAAACATTAAAACCCAAACGATCCTAATTTACCACAAACCATACATAGGTAATAGGTGCCAGACTCAGACCTCCACGCTGACTGCCCACCCTGATGGGTGATGACGCTGCCCCCTGATGGGTGATCTAGCGGCCTTAAAAGTCAATGGAGGTGAGTGCACCTAAACCACACCAATACTGTAAACAACTGTAACTAACAAGTCAAACTACAACCTACCGTTCTTTTCCGCCAACAAATAGCCAACGATAAACCACAACTAACAATTTAGAGCCAAGGCACTCCGTGCCAAAACCTCTACCAAATGGGGTGGGAGGGCGGAAAGGCAAACCAGCAGCAAGAGAGACTCAGCTAGCCAATACATCCCTATATATACTGAACCCTCCCCTCTCTACCATTGGCTGTACTTTTCATAACATTTAGGTCCACCCCTCACAGGAGGTTTAACTCTCTCCATTCCTATGCCTGTCATTTCGCTCTCCTTACCTGATACAGAACTGCCAAAACTGCACAGATTTACATCCATCCATGTACAGCAGAATTGAATATAATTATTATTATCCTTTATTTATATGGCGCCACAAGGGTTCCGCAGCGCCCAATTACAGAGTACATAAACAATAAAATAATAATAAGTAAATAATCAAAACAGATAAACAGCAACTTACAGTTGAAGACAATATAGGACAAGTACAGGGTAAATAAACATAGCTACATCAGCAGATGACACGGAAATAAGTATCAGGTGGCAGAAAACCGCAGGATTTGGTGCCGTCGAAGATCATTAAAGTAAGAAAAGGATAAGCATATGAGGGAAGAGGGCCCTGCTCGTGAGAGCTTACATTCTAAAGGGGAGGGTCAGACAGACGGGGGTGACACAGATGGGGTAGACAGAGAGCGTGAAAAAGAGGGTTAGGATGACATACTACAGCACAGCGATGCCCGGCTGTACGGCCCGGGTGGCACTGGCAGTGGGGTGTTTTTAAAGCTGATGCGGGCGGCATGAACAAACGCTGACCGTGCCGGTGGCATTTCAAATGTACAGTAGCACTGGCCGCCAGCCAGTTAGAACAGGCAGTCCGGCAGCCAATCAGGAGCCGCTGCCGGTCCGCCGGTCCGCCAGCTCTGATTGGGTGGCGGCCAGCGCTACTGTACATTTGAAATGACGCCAGCGCGTTCAGCGTTTGTTCATGCGGCCTGCATCAGCTTTAAAAACACCCTGCTGGCAGTGCCACCCGAGCCGTACAGCCGGGCACCGCTGTGCTTTAGCACTCAGCGCTGCACGGCCAAAGTGTGCATGCGTAATGTAATCCCGTGAATCCCGGGATTGGAGCCTCCAATCCTGGGATTCAAATTCAGGCATTTTTTGTGTCAGAATCCCGGGATCGGCTTCCCTAGCTGTAACATAACAAAATGTGAAAAAAGTGAAGTGCTGTGAATACTTTCCGAATGCACTGCATATGTGTGCATCAATAGCATGGGTTTTTTCTCGGATTAATTTAGTCATGCCCCTTCCCCACGAGGCATGCGCCTTATTGTCCCTATTGGAAAAATCGTCACAGGGCATCAAAAAGTCTACTTACGGCTCTGGGTCTTGATGCACATGATGTCTCTGTACTTCCCAAGTCACTATAGTTTCCTGAGGCTTGTGCTGTGTTCAGGACTAATTATTCCATACTAATTCAGAATCGTTCATTTTTCACACTTCAGCTATTTAACTACAGTACAAACCCCGGATAATGCTGATGCCTGCATAAACTCTGTAAGAACTACTAGCTAAGGTTCCCAGCATGTAATACTATTACACCACACCTAAGGCATGTCTGCTGATAGAAAGAAGTACTAAAAAGGGGAAGTGACAATAAGGGGGGAGAAATATAGTTAAATAAATATCCACGTAGAAAGGATGTCTCTTATAATAGAATGAACTGTCAGTTCTCTCTTCCTTGTATACAAACTGATGAAATATAAGTCTAGTACAGCAGGTTTTACTATCATACCCCAAACTCCCTGGCCCTTACCAAAGTTTGGCAACCAACATGTATTTCCATGTAGACATCTTCCCTGGCTCCAAACTTCTGTATTACCAAACCCATACCGTTCAGAACTGAAGGACTAATTGTATGTAATATCCTGATGTTTGTAGTCAGTGGGGTAAATTTACTAAGACGGGAGTTCTATTTAAGAGATGAGATGTTGCCCATAGCAATCAATCAGATTCTACGTCTCATTTATCTAGCACCTTCTAGAAGATAATACCTGGAATCTGATTGGTTGCTATAGGCAACATCCCATCTTGAATAGAACTCCCATCTTAGTAAATTTACCCCAGTGTATACATTTTTTTTTTTATACAAAGTTCAGGAGAGAGAATTGACTGCATAGGAAAGGAAAGAGTTAAACATCTGGTGAGGGGTGGACCTAGCTGTGAGGAAAGTGCAGCCTTTTTTGAAGGGGAGGGTTTGATATATATAGGGAAGGTGAGGCCATCTTAGCTCTCTCTTGTGGTGATTTGCCTTGGTTGGTGAGTGCTGCAGTGCAGATAAATTTTTTCACATTCGTGAGAGTGTTTTATCAGCCACTTTGTCCCCTCTCTCTTGTGGTGATTTGCCTTGTGCTGGGTGAGTGCTGCAGTGCAGAATATTCCCCAAAGTTTTATTATAGGCAGCACTTACCTACAATACTCCTTTAGTAATGTCTTCCCGTCCTCGTCGGTCAGCTGGGACCCCAGCCCGATACCGCATGTACGGTGGTAGGGCTGGGCCCGAAGACGGGGTGGCGGGCATGGGGGACGGGGCCCCGTCCCCTGGGACCTCCACAGGTGCGGGAAGGCAAGCGGGACGGCGGGCCGGGTCGGCCTCGCTGCTTGAGGCCAGGGCGGCGTTGCCATCTGGGCGCAGGCGGCGGGGTGGGCCGGGGGCTCCGCCGGGTCGCCCGGAGGTGATAGGGCAGCAGCCCTCACCTCCGAATACTGCGGAGGAGACATTGGTGGCCAGTGCCCGTGGGCGCGCGCATGCGCGCCGCGCGCCTTTCCGTGGAGCCGCAAACGGCTCCGACTACGCCCCCCTTGCCGAGGCCGAGTGGTGGTGCCAGGCAGGGGGGGGGGGGCCGGGCGGGAGACATTGTTTTAGCCGAGCGGGGCCTGTCGCGGTGCCTCGCCCGACGGCAGTTCCGGAGGTCCCTGCCGGAGGATCGCGGGCGGGAGGCAGCGGGACGCGCGCACGGCATGCGCGCGCACCCATGCTCGCCTCAGGCGGCGCCGCTCGCGCACGAGTGCGCGCAGCGGCGCCGCAGGCCTCCTCGTCTCCCCATCCCCCTCCCTTTCAGCCGGAACCCGGCGAGGGTCGGGGTGGAGGAGGAGGGGCAGCGATCAACCAGGTATAAGCAAGCAGGGAAGGCAAGTGATATCTCCCGACGCGGGGGCCACCCGGCAGGCGGAGGTAGCTCCAGCCTGGCGGGGGGTGGGTACCCCCAGGGAATACCAAGAGCATGGCACATGCCAGGCTGCAGGTGCCGGAGGTTCCGGGCGGGGGACCAGGCCACGGCACCTCAGGGGGCGCAGGCGGTTCCCCGCCTGGGCCATCTGGGCACCAGACAGCGGGGCACCGTGGGACAACTCTTGGGCGCCGGGTGGATCGGCGCACGCCGCCGCCCGGGAGCCCGCGGGGGTCGGCGCCACGTCCTGGGGTGGTACTGACCCTCCCGGTACGCTGGCGTCGGCCCTGGCAGCGGTTGTGTCGGCGCTGGGGCCGCTGACGCTGCCCCAGAGTTGGCAAGCGGTTCCGGTGTGCCGCCGCCGACGGGCGGTTCCGGTGCGCCGCGGGTGGTTCCAGTTCGCGCACAATGTCTGCAGCCCAGCGGGTTGCTCGCGCCTGCCGTGAGCTGGGAGTGGCCGCTACGCAGCTCCATCAGCAGTCCGGGCGGGGCGAGTGGGAGCTTTTAGAAGAAACGCCTGCCCCCCGGGGTGCGAGGCGCGCTTCGCGACTGCGGTTTGGGCCCTCTTCCCCTTTTTCTCCTTCAGGTGAGCGCGGTGAGGACGGAGTCGGAAGAGGAGGATGTCGGTTCTGTCATGCCGGAGGATTCCGGATCTGAGCAGTCGACGGCATCAGGTGAGACGGAGCAGTTGGGGTCGGGCTCTTGCACGCGATCGAGTTCCCGCAGCTCCTCTTCTTCTTCCTCTTCCTCCTCTTCTTCCCCCCTGCCGCCGCAAGCGTCCGAAGTCAGTAGCACGACTAGGGCGAAGAAACGCGCAACGAAATTTGCCAAGAGGGTGGCGTGGCGGCAGGCGAGGCGGAAGAGGTGAAGGCGGCTTAGCAAGTACGCTCGCAGGGCCAAGAAGCGACGCCGCCGGCCCGGTGTAGTTCGCTGCGAGTACACTTCCGTTATGTGGGGGCTATGGGACAGCTGCCGCAGAAAGATTCGCAGGGGGGACTAGGTCTATGTTTCGTCTTGGCAAAAGACGCGAAGAAGGACTTTAGAGCGGCGGTAGCAAAGAAGGGCATCGGGGCCGAGGCCTTCCGTACCTTCGATAACTGGCTGGCTGGTTTTGGGTCTTCGCGGCTTGTGACCTAGAAGATAGGCCGGACGAGCACATTAATATTATACGGTATCTGCATCTCGTAGGGCGGACGGGCTCCGCGCAGGTTCGTCCGCCCAGGGGCCCGGCGCGGATGGCGGATCGGCAAAGACAGGTAGGTCGGCCGTCCGTGCAGAGGGACAGGCCGCCACAAAGGGAAAATGCTTCGCGTTTAACAACGCGACATGTTCCTTCGGCAAGCAGTGTCGGATTCGACACTCATGCCTGCAATGTGGCGGGTCCCACCCGGCCTCCTCCTGCTTCAAAGGTAGTCGTCAAGGTACCCGGGGTAAGCAAACTTACCCAAGATCGCGAGCGCTCCGCAGAGCGCCAACGCCAATTACATTGGATACAATGGGCAGGGGGTTGGATTGGTATCCAAATAGGGCCGACGCGTTATTTTATTTTTCAGGTTTGCGTTTTTGTTTTCGCTTGCCTGTTGCGAGCGAGGTTACGGTGAGGGCCCAAAGGAACCTCCAGTCTGCTCGTGCCTTGCCTTTGGTACTGCGGGAGAAGGTAGACGAGGAGGTCAGGCTGGGCAGGATGGAGGGGCCGTTTCCATCAACCCCGGTGGAAGGCTTAGTCATCTCCCCAGTGGGTGTGGTTTCCAAGAAGACTCCAGGCGCTTTTAGGCTTATCCAGCATTTTTCTTACCCGTCCGGGGCGTCGGTCAACAACGCGATACCACCGGCTCATTGCTCGGTGGGGTATCAATCGTTTGACGAGGCGTTGGAGCTGGCCCGCAGCTACGGTGCTGGGGCCTTCATGGCTAAGAGTTATGTCGAGTCCGCTTTTCGGTTGCTGCCGCTACATCCGGACTCATTACGCTTTATGGGTTTCCGGATTGGAACGGAATATTTTATCGACAAATGCTGGCCGATGGGATGTTCCGTTTCATGCTCATGTTTCGAACTATTTAGCACATTTCTACATTGTGCGTGGAGTCTTCGTCGGGAGGTCATGGGGTCGCGCCATTACCTCGATGACTTCCTGTGTACGGGACCAGCTAACTCACCGCGATGCGGCGACTTGCTTTTCAGCATCCGAGCTCTGTTTTGTCACTTTGGAGTTCCCGTGGCCGAAGATAAAACAGAGGGGCCGGTCTCCTGTTTGTCAATTTTGGGGATCGAGATTGACACGGTGGCGGGATCGTGCCGTCTGCCTAGAGACAAAATGGTCAAACTCCGCAACGCCATTTGCCGGTTCGAGGGGTTTGTTCAAGGTAAAACTGCGGCAGGCGCGATCCGTGCTGGGCATGTAGAACTTGCTTGTCGGGTAATCCCGATGGGCAGGGTTTCTGCCGGAAGCTAGAAAGGGCGACTGCGGGGTGTGCCAGACCACACCATTTAGTGCGTTTGTCCTTAGAGATCAAGAGGGATTGGCCGTAGGGGCCTCGTTCCTGTAGGACTTCAACGGGGTGTGTATAGGGCAGGCCCCAACGGTGGACAGCGCTAGGTTGCAGCTGGTCACCGATGCAGCGGGGGCCGCTGGATTTGGTTGCTATCTGAAGGGATCTTGGTGCGCGGCCTCGTGGCCGGCGGAATGGCGTCGCGAAGGTTTAACTAAGGACCTTTTGCTTCTTGAGCTTTTCCCCATTATGGTGGCGCTGGAGGTCTGGGGCGATCGCCTGGCTCATCGCAGCATCTTGTTTAGATGTGACAATCTGGGCGTGATGCATACGATAAATAACCGCAGGGCGAAGTCGCTGGTGGTTCTGCGGGTGCTGGGGCAGTTGCTGTTGACATGCCTACGTCGGAACGGGTGGTTCCGCGCGCAGCATGTGCCGGGGCTGGAGAACGGAATTGCTGACGCGTTGTCACGAGGGCAGTGGGAAAGGTTTTGTTGGTTGGCACCCGAGGCCGACGAGCATGGTTTTCATTGTCCCGGTTATGTTTGGCAGGTGATCGGGCCGGACTGGAGGGTCTAGCGTTGCGGTCAGTCGCGCCAACCACGCTTAAGGCCTACAGGCAAGCTTGGAGCGAATGGGAGGAGTTTGTTCAAGGATGAAATTCACAAGTTAAGAGCGGGCATCGGATGATGTTTTCTTTTATTTGGCAGCTGATTGTTTCGGGTAGGTCCAGAGCGGTGGTATCCCGATACTTGGCTGGGATTTCGTTTTCAGCAAAATAAAGGGCGTCCCCGACGTGACTAAGAGTGGGATTCTGCTGACGGCAATGAAAGGATGGGCGCGAGTCGCGCCGATGCCGCCTGACAGGAGGCGGCCCATTGATGCGGCCTTGTTGCCGGATGTTATCAGGGCGGTAGGAGCTGTCGCATCGTCCATGTTTGAGTCGCGGTTGTTCAGTTTGGCGTTCTCAATGGCTTACCATGGGGCCTTTAGGGTTTCGGAATTGGTGGCGCTTTCTAAGCGAGCAGAGTCGCGCATGCTGGTCGAGGACGTGGTGGTGGGTGAGAGGTCCTTGCTTTGCGGATTGCGTCGCTCTAAGACGGACCAAGTGGGGAGAGGTCGTTGGGTCACCTTGGTTCCGGCACTGGATGGGTGCATTTGCCCAGTAAGTTTGGCAGTGTAGTATGCGGCAGTACGGCCCGGCGGTCGGGGGTCATGGCTGCTGCATTATGACGGGCTGCCGGTGACGAAGTATCAATTTCATTGGATGCTGGGTCGCTGTCTTGCGAGCTTGGGCCTTCCACCCGCTGCGTTTCGGGGCGCATTCCTTCCGCATAGGGGCTGCGACGGCGGGATTTTCCAGGGTCGAGGTCCAGGCGGTGGGGCGATGGAAGTCGTCAAGTTACAGACGGTATATTCGCCACGTTGCATGAGATGTTGGCTCGCGCGTAGTTTGTTGTTTAATTACAGTTGTTCAGTCATGTTGTACAGTTCAGTACGTTATGGTGTTGTGCGTGTGTTTGTCTTCCCCCCTTTTATCCTACTCAGGGATTAGCTACTCGCCGTTGCGGGCATGAGCCGGCAGCGGGGGTCTGGAGTTATTTTGCGATTTTTTGCCTGACTTGACGGACTGAATTCTAATCCACATGTTATTACATGTTTTACCCCTTTTTTACCCCCCCCCCTTCCCCCCCCTTTTTTTTGTTTATTTTCTTAATTTTGTTTTCATCTTTCCCATTTGTGTGTTCATGTTCTGCTTCAAATTGGCTGGAAGCTCGTGCAGATCGGCTAGGCCGGGACTGCTGCAATATACGGAAACAACATTTTTCTTTTTGGCAGATCCTTCAGGTTAATGCAGTAAATTAAACAATGGTATAGATGATTAGTAACCACTTTTACCCCCTTTTCCTCCTCTTCAGGTTGGTTGGAAGATGACTTGCCTATTTGGGTGGTTGGCCTCTCTTATGTGTATTGGGCCGCCCAGTTTTGGCCTCGGAGGGGGCACAGATGTTTTCCTAGGGCTCGAGGAGTTTCGTTGGCTTGGTTGGCAAGGGATGATGTGGACGGAGTTGAGAAGTAGACTAGTGAGTCAGGCCAGCAAGCATGGAGCCCTAGGGTGTTGGTTGTCCATTTAGGTGGCAACGACCTGGGGAAGAGGACTTCTTTGGAGATGCGGTGGGCCATGATACAGGATCTGGCAAGTTTGGCCGCAGCATGGACCAATTGTGTATTGGTGTTCTCCTTGATGGTGCCAAGGTTGAGTTGGCAGGGTTTGGCGGACGGTCGCGAAATTGAGGAGGCCAGGCAGAAGGTGAATGGGGCGGTGGCGAAGTGGGTGTTGTCCCACGGAGGCGAAGTGGTTCGCCACCCTAGGATGCGGTTCAGAGACAGTCACCTTTTTCGGCCTGATGGTATGCATCTATCCAATGAGGGGATGATGCTTTTCCTGGAGGATCTGGGTTTCGTTTTGCAGGAGTTAGGGTAGGTTATGGTGGCGGTGCGAAGACTTTGGGGATGAGTCTTTCGCTGTTGGCGGAAAAGAGCGGCAGTTTTGTATTTGTATGGTAAACTGTAGTGTTTTACAGTTTGGTGTGGTTTAGGTGCACTCACCTCCATCGACTTATTGGCCGCTTGACCACCCGTCCGGGAAGGCAGCGGCAGGGCACCCAGGAGCGGTGGGTAGTCACTGTGGGGGTTGAGTTGTCACCTATTACCGGTTTGTGATAATTGTAGTAAAATTAGGATCGTTTCGAATTTTTAGTAATTTAAGGTTAATTTAGGTTAATAGAGCCGTTCTTTTTGCTGCCACCATATGCCGGCTGGATCGGCATCTTAATAAAATTTTCTATTACAGGTTTGCTATTGGTTAGGGTCAAATAAATAGCTAGCAATTTTTCTGCCAAAATTCAAGTCTCCGTGTCTTTATTTCTGGTTTTGAAGGTAATGAATGCTTTACTTTAAAAGAAGGGGGTCCACCAAATATCACTAGGATGTTTAGGAGAGAGAATTGACTGCATAGGAAAGGAAAGAGTTAAACATCTGGTGAGGGGTGGACCTAGCTGTGAGGAAAGTGCAGCCTTTTTTGAAGGGGAGGGTTTGATATATATAGGGAAGGTGAGGCCATCTTAGCTCTCTCTTGTGGTGATTTGCCTTCCCACCCTCCCGCCCCTGTGGTCAGAAATTCTGGCACGTGGTGCCTTGGCGTTAAGTTGTTGGCTGGTTTTATCGTTGGCTATTTATTGGCGGAAAAGAACGGCAGTTTTGTATTTGTATGGTAAACTGTAGTGTTTTACAGTTTGGTGTGGTTTAGGTGCACTCACCTCCATCGACTTATTGGCCGCTTGACCACCCGTCCGGGAAGGCAGCGGCAGGGCACCCAGGAGCGGTGGGTAGTCACTGTGGGGGTTGAGTTGTCACCTATTACCGGTTTGTGATAGTTGTAGTAAAATTAGGATCGTTTCGAATTTTTAGTAATTTAAGGTTAATTTAGGTTAATAGAGCCGTTCTTTTTGCTTCCACCATATGCCGGCTGGATCGGCATCTTAATAAAATTTTCTATTACAGGTTTGCTATTGGTTAGGGTCAAATAAATAGCTAGCAATTTTTCTGCCAAAATTCAAGTCTCCGTGTCTTTATTTCTGGTTTTGAAGGTAATGAATGCTTTACTTTAAAAGAAGGGGGTCCACCAAATATCACTAGGATGTTTATATTATCTGCTGTGTATGACTGGCGATCTCTGTTGCCAGAACATGCTGATTGTTCATTTACTATATATTAGCACACACCCCACCCCCAGGTCTCCATATTTAGGGGGTCATTCCGAGTTGTTCGCTCGCAAGCTGCTTTTAGCAGCTTTGCACACGCTAAGCCGCCGCCTACTGGGAGTGAATCTTAGCTTATCAAAATTGCGAACGAAAGATTAGCAGAATTGCGAATAGACACTTCTTAGCAGTTTCTGAGTAGCTCCAGACTTACTCGGCATCTGCGATCAGTTCAGTCAGTTTCGTTCCTGGTTTGACGTCACAAACACACCCAGCGTTCGCCCAGACACTCCTCCGTTTCTCCAGCCACTCCCGCGTTTTTCCCAGAAACGGTAGCGTTTTTTCACACACACCCATAAAACGGCCAGTTTCCGCCCAGAAACACCCACTTCCTGTCAATCACATTACGATCACCAGAACGAAGAAAAAACCTCGTAATGCCGTGAGTAAAATTCCTAACTGCATAGCAAATTTACTTGGCGCAGTCGCACTGCGGACATTGCGCATGCGCATTAGCGACTAATCGTTCCGTTGCGACAAAAAAATAACGAGCGAACAACTCGGAATGACCCCCTTACTCAGGACAATTATACTGGTCTGTCCTGGCTGCTAGAAAGTTAGCCGGCATGTCCGTCACTGCTCTGTATAGTAGAGCAGCAATGAATGGGCGCCCTACGCACAATGCAGGGGTGTATAGAGAAGGGGCAGCTGAGGGAAGAACTACTGCTGCACATGCGATGGCCACACACAGAACACCATGCGGCCATCTTGCATTGTAGGGTTTTGACACATCTGATCCTCAAACATCCTGTAAGCAGGAAGAGACGCTGGCATGAAAAAAGCATCCAGATATCACTGGCATACACATCAGGTTTACTTTAGAAGTAACAAGAATGCATACATACACAGCACCATAGCCTACCTATATGTATATATACAGTATAATGTGTAACTAGATGTGTGGAGTTTGTATGTTCTCTCCTTGTTTGCTTCCAGTATTCCAGTTTTCTCCCAAACTCCAAAATGCAAACCGGTAGGTGCATTGGCTGACAATAAAATGAACCATAGTAAGTATATATGTATGTCCATATGGTAGGGAATTTAGAGTGTGGGGCTGGGACTGATGTGAATGGCCAAATACGCTCTGTAAAGCGCTGTGTAATAAAGTATATGTGTGGTGTACAGACAATGGGTAATAAATCACAAAACAATGTAATGAAGTGTCATGTGCATGAGAGAATAGTGCATTGACAGTATTGATAAATGCGTAAGACACATTTACCCAACAGAATACAAAACACAAATTAAGTTAAATATAAACATGTAAACCCCCTCTTAAAATGACTAGATTGCTGCAACTGCTGGTGCATATATAATAGATGCAGGGTGCGTGGAGCTACATGTCACGCATTAGAAAAGATGGTGCCTGGGATTGTAAAAACTCTTAGCCTTTTTATACAATTCCTAAAAAATATCAGACTGTAAAATGCACCACTGCCATAGGGTAGTGTACGGGTGGGTAGGGATGGGGGACACACAGCCCCCCATTACCTCTGGCTGCAACTTCATTTAAATATATCTATATAGCTGCCACACTAATGAATGAAGTAAATTCAGCTACAGGGGTAAATCCACAATCTGCAATCAGAGGCTGCTATCGCTATCCACCTCCAACTGGCCCCAAAATCATCTGGAAGGACCCAGGTGGGTGCAACACATTCTCCTAGCTGCCACGGCTTCTTGGCCCCTGCACCAACTTCGCTTCACAATCATGTTGATATCAACACCACAGTGGGCCCCACTATGCATATAGTCAAATTACTCCTTGATCTGTGTCTTATATATACCAACTCTCCGTGTTCCCCTTGTGTATTTCCACCTAGGTTTGTCATTTCTCCACATATTGAGTATCCCACCCAAGATGGCTGCCTCGCCTGGTACTTTTGTGGGAAAGAAGAACAGGAGGCATAATTCAGATCCTGTTAGGCACGTTGCACAGGCACCGGACCTGTACTACACATGTCCTGTGTCACTGGACACACTATGGCTGCAGACGTCGAGAGTCTGCAGCCATTTAGGTGTGGGGATTAGCAATGGCCTCCATTTCTCCATTTGTCGCCTCTTTTTGGGGATGTGCCAAAGCCAGGATCTCTACTGGATGACAGAGATCTCCTTGCCTCTTTGTAGGAACTGTGGCAGCCGGCCAATGGTGTCGCAGGTGATACGATGCTACGTCCTATAACGCAGCACTTCCAAGGGAGCAGCAGCGATGCTCACTTCAACCACATCTGATTTAGGCCCAATGTGTGGAGTAGATGATGCAGTTGGTACTGGAACCTGTATTTCATGTCTGGTATTTTGTACTTTCCCAAACGTGCACCAATGTGGATCATATCTCTGCCTTTCACTTATGCGACAAACTGTAATCCTGTACTGTGCCCAAGTGGGGCGCCTTACCTAATACTTTCATGGGTAGGATGAACGATCTGTGGCACTAATGCCTCTCTGTGTGTGTTGTTGTCCTTGTGCATATATCATTCATATATTGTATTCTGCACTTTGTATCTCCCCAAAATCTAATCATATCCCCACATATTGCTCCCCCCCCCCCCCCCCCCCAATTGTAACCTCTGCTTTTAAGGCGGCTGCCTCACTTGGTTCTTCCGTGGGTAGGATGAACAATTCATGGAACTGAAGAAGATTTGGTATGTACACGTATCTTGTATTGTGTACGGTGCATGTCCTATCTTGTATTCACCTACAGCAGTGATTTTCAACCTTTTTTTTTACTCGCGGCACACCGAATATTTTAAAATTGCCAAGGCGCACCATCAGTTCCCCACAGAAAAAAAACTAAAAACACACATTGGCCATCACAGTATAAAAAGAATCCACACATACATTGGCTTACACAGGATAAACAATCGCATTGCTCCCCACATAAATCATATTGCTCCCCACATGAATTATTCACATTGTCCCCCCCGCCCCCCATAAATCCTATTGCTCCCCACAGGAGAAATAACATAACAAATATCAGCCCCTACCGATTAGCTGTCCTCCTCCCTGTCCCTCAGTGGCGGGGATTGTTCATAGTGGAGTGCTGCGAATACTGAGCAGCGGGTGGTCGGGCAGATGTGGGTGGGCAATGAAAGCTGTGGATGCAAGCGGGAACTGAAAGATGTGTATACAGGCGGGTGGGCTGGCTTGGTGGTGAGACGCTGCGGCCGTGACCTATGATATCACACTGCCGCATCATCAAGGCATAGGTCACGGCCAGAGCATGACTGACCCTCTAAGAAGAGCCCGGGCCAACAGTTCACTCTGAAGGTACAGGAAGCTGCTCCGGCTCCGCGGCACACCTTGCAACTGGCCACGGCACACTGGTTGAAAAAGCCTGACCTATAGGGACCATTGTAAGGGACCCAAGTAATATCTGGTTATAAGTGAGGGGTGGTATGTATAGTCGAGGGAGCCATTATCAAAATAACGTAGCCAAAGAAGTTGTGCTTAAATAAGTTATGTTAACACCATAGCTAAGTGGCTCCTGGGAGTTACTTAGCCATGTGAATGTATTTTTTTTTTTTTATGGAAATACAAATGAATTACATTCCAGATAAGTTTAATTATTTGCCATACTGGGAAAATACAGCTCTGTGTGTACAATGCACTTAGATGTAACTGTAACAGTGTTTACAGCAATTGTAATCACATGTTGTCCGCCGTGCACACATTTAGCCGCAGCAGTATATTGCACCAATCAGCTTTATCATTTATTCTCTGGAAGTACAGCAGCATGTATATTGCTTTTTTCGTACACATTGAAAGCAGCCAGGAATGACCTCTTCTCCCACATGCAGCTCCTTGTACTACTCAGCACCAGTAACGGACTGTGCTCACCGCGCAAAGCTTCAGACTTTTTTTTTTAACAAGAGACTGTGAGAAACATTACACAGTGATCTACAACATTACGTGTGGGTATTTACAGAGAAAGCATACAATACTTTAGTAATCTAGATTCCAGAACATTAAAAATGGATCCCCCTTAGTACGCTGTCAGCTGCGAATAGTGGTCATGTGAATCACATGGTTACTTCCTCACTGGGGAAACTTTCCATTTTAGCAGTTAATGTCCTCAAGAGAAAAATCTCATCTGGAAAACTGAAAATGACAATGGGTGATCCATGACCCTGAGATGTCGTCTTACTTTAGGCTTAGCTACGGAGCACTGCCATATGAAACGTGTGTAAATGAAAAGCAGACTGTGGGAAAATATTCAATGGCAGTTCTGCAATGTGCACACATACACTAACCACGCGGTCCTCTATAACCAGCCGTTTTCTGTTGGCAGGAAGATTGTACACTCTGTCCCTAAGTTACAATCCCTTGTGGCAAGGCCGCCATCAGGGGGGTACTGGCTGGCCTGGCGTCCCTGGCCCAAACAGAGATGGGGCATGGGTGGCAGTGGAGTGGAGTGGAAGGCGGTTGTGAGCCAGTTGGAGCTCACGGAATGACAGCCAATCAGCTCCAGATTGGCTGCTGGTCCGGAGCTCCAATTGGCTCGTAGCAGATCCATATTCAAAATGTCGCCGCTACTGTCGGTCTCTACCTAGCCACCACCCACTGTGCCACCTGCCTGCGATCAGCTGGTGGCACTAATCCACACCACTGTCACCCTGGTTCCATCTCCTTGCTAGGGATGGCCATCGGTGGTTGCCATCGATGGCACCATCAGTGATAACCATCAATGGCTCCTAAACCATCTATAGCAAACCATCAATGGTTTACACCACTCGATGCCCCCTGCTAAAAGATTCTGGATGGGGAGGCTGGCCAATAAAAAAATGGGGGCGGGGCTTAGCGGTGTCAGGGGCTGAGCTATGCTCTGTGTCCCGTCACCTTGCAAAAAATAAAAAATATTAATTTAGCCTTTACCATCGATGGAGGAAAACCGTCTGGTTCTCTCCCATCGATGGCAAAAGCATTCGATATAGACCATAACCCATCGATGATTTTGAATCATCGATGGTTGATGGCCATCCCTAAGATGGGGTAGGTTTATGTTGTTGCTCTATTGTGAAAGTGACACCTATCAGCGCGGACGTGTACTGCTACATCTGAGAGGCGTGTCATAAAAATGATTTACATCCAAATGTAAATGAGTCCCAAAGTTAGTAAGATCAACTTGTTGAAGAAAAGTCACTGATATTTTGCAGCATTTGTTTGTGTATTGTGTTTTACCAGAGGTACTATATAGTGTAAGTGCCCACGAGAAATTTAAAATGCATGTAGCCATAGGGATTACTGTGCCTTATAACCAATGCAGGGAAATGACACTGATACCATTTGAATGTATGTATCTCTGATTTCTTTATTTCCCCAAGAATGTAACAGCTGCGTAATGGGGATAAGGTGTAATCAGGGAGATTGCTACTATTTCAGGGAGTCTCCTGCAGAATAAGGGAGGGTAGGCAACTATGCTCAAGGTGCTTATGAAATTTTGCAGCCAAGCACAAAAAGCAACATTCCTTATCACATATTCCATACCCACATCTGTGATACCAGAACTTGACTAAGAGCACACCCAAAGCAGGGGATTCTAAAATATGCTCTGACTCCACTAAGGTCACTGTCATTCCTAGTTCCCCGAGACATCGGTCTTAGACACAGCAACGCATGTAGTGTCACCCAGGCTTTAATCTGTGTTCCCAGCCTGAGCCTGAAGTAGTGTAGAAGTGGTGATCAGTGTGGTTCCTTACCGCCTTATAATATTTGTTGTGGAACAATCTGTCTCTTTCATTTCATTTTCTACACACCTTTCCACTCACAGAAAACCACCGTTTGTTCCAAGGATAAATATAGGAGGAAGATCAGCTTTGTTTTCACTGCCCATTATTTGTAATAGAATAATTGTGCATTTCAGTGTTTATGAGCATTTATTGCTCCAGTCCAGCTAAACGGTTTGTACGGTTATGAATAATATGTTGCTAATGGAATTATCTGCAATGCCAAAGCAATAAGCTGGTATTTTGTCACAGCAGATGGATGAGCTGACGTGTACTGTATTTCATTAGAAAGAAAAAAAACCCAGTCTTCAGACTGATGTCAGGGCAAACAATCTTTCCAGCATTCGATAGAAAGGAATCTGATGGATGTGGCTGACCCTAGATGTTTGACTTATTAAGCCAACATGACGGATCTGCTGTTTAGTACCACAGTTGCTGGACGCAAATGTCAGTACTGCCGACTATTTGTGAGTTAACACTCTGCCATGTGTCACACCTGTATACAATTTGTGAAAATGTAAACGAAACAAGACACTGTCATCTCACCGCCATGTGTACTGTGTGCTCTATGAATAGAACTGCTGAGTGTGACTCTCCAAGACACATCTATGCATGCTATGTACATATGTGACAAGTCACAATCACCTCTTCATAGCAGATGGTGATTTGCCTCTAACTGACCAGACTTGACTTGTCCAAAAAAAAAAAAGATAGCATTGTATGGGAAAATGTTTATTTCAAGTGCAATATCATGGACAACAGGCCATATTTCTTTTTAAGAGATTTTTAAATACAGGTTGAGTATCCCATATCCAAATATTCCGAAATACGGAATATTTCCGAAATACAGACTTTTTTGAGTGACAGTGAGATAGTGAAACCTTTGTTTTTTGATGGCTCAATGTACACAAACTTTGTTTAATACACAAAGTTATTAAAACTATTGTATTAAATGACCTTCAGGCTGTGTGTATAAGGTGTATATGAAACATAAATTAATTGTGTGAATGTACACACACTTTGTTCAATGCACAAAGTTACAAAAAATATTTCCTAAAATTACCTTCCGGCTATGTGTATAAGGTGTATATGTAACAAAAATGCATTCTGTGCTTAGATTTAGGTCCTATCACCATGATAAATCATTATGGTATGCAATTATTCCAAAATACGGAAAAATCCGATATCCAAAATACCTCTGGTCCCAAGCATTTTGGATAAGGGATACTCAACCTGTAATATGGATGTTTTTTTTGTTGAAGCGTAACTGTTGAAAGTGGAGTGCGCTACTGCGCAGGCTCCATGTTGCTACTTCACCAGGGAAGCTTCATTTCCTGTACCAAGATGGTCACTGAGGCTACTACTGAGCATATGCCGTCTGGAAACTGTGTGAGGGTGCCACACTGGAAGACAGGAGTCTTCCACTTAGCTCCAGTGAGACCTGCTATTACCTGCTGTTCCAGCATCCTGCACCGCTATGGTACCTCATACACTCACTGCCTGATGACCTGTAGGATACTCCGCTCCACTTCACGCCATCTACCAGTGAATGTAACAGTGAGTACAGCTGTACATGTTTAATATTCAATAAAACCACTCCACTGGTTAAGTATCTGGGATGTTCGCAGTTGTAAAGTATCCGCTGGTGTGGACAGAAACTTCTACATCCTCAAGCCTGTGCACACATATTGCCTACAATAACAGGAATTTACCAGGGTTGGAGACTCACGAATTTCAATCCGGGTTGACCCTATCACACAGATGAAATACCGGTTTTGATCCGCAAATTACTGGGTAGAAATTCTTGACCCAGTAATTCGCTTCTCAAAGACCAGCAAAACGACCCGGCACTGAAATGCCGGGTAATTGCCGGGATTTCTGTCTGAAAAGGGTATAAGTGAGTGTGAGAAGCTTGAATTGGATTCTGAATGGAAATGGGAGCCAGTGAAGGACTAGTAAGAGAGGGGAGGTGGATGTAGTACATTTGGAGCACTGAGGATAGATTGGAGTGGAGAGAGGCATTTGTCAGGGATTCCACATAGGAGACAGATTACAGTAATTCCAGTTTGGAGATGGCCAGTGACTGGATAAGGGTCTTAGGGGTATATGCAATTGCGGTCGAATTGCCGCAAATGTCGAAAAACAGGGCATTTTCGACAAAAAAAACCTGTCGAATTGGATTCGACAATGCAATACAGTACTTTTCGACAAAAAACCTCCTGTTTCAGATTCGACTTTTTGCAATTCGACATTTACTCAAATTCGACATGTCTGCAATGGTAAAAATGCGGCTTTTCGACAAAAGTATATTCAATTGAAGAATGTCGATTCGACAACAGTGCTTTTCCACAGTCATTTCGTCAATTTCATTCCGCCTCATTCTGCTGTCGTGATCTAATAAAAATGTTAAAAAACATGTGGGTTTTTTTGTGTTTTTTTGATTACTAATAGCATATCTATTTATATTAGAAGGGATTATCTACTTGGTTTGTCTATTTAGGAGCCACAAGTATTATTTAATAGATTTTTTAAAAGAATATATATATTTTTTTTACTGACTAAAATAATATGGTGCGATCAGAGCATGTTTTTCAGTGGGAAGGGGTGGGAATGGGTTAAAATGTCAGAAAAAAAAATTCGTGGGGTCCCCCCTCCTAAGCATAACCAGCCTCGGGCTCTTTGAGCCGGTCCTGGTTGTAAAAATATGGGGAAAAAATATGACATGGGATCCCGTGTATTTTGACAACCAGCACCGGGCTCTGCGTCCGGTCCTGGTGCCAAAAATACGGGGGACAAAACACGTAGGGGTCCCCCGTATTTTTAACACCAGCACCGGGCTCCACTAGTCAGATAGATAATGCCACAGCCGGGGGACACTTTTATATCGGTCCCTGCGACCCTGGCATTAAATCACTAACTAGTCACCCCTGGCTGGGGTACCCTGGAGGAGTGGGGACACCTTAAATCAAGGGGTCCCCCCTCCAGCCACCCAAGGGCCAGGGGTGAAGCCCGAGCCTGTCCCCCCCATCCAAGGGCGGCGGATGGGAGGCTGATAGCCAAGTGTCAAAAAAAAGAATATTGTTTTTTTGTAGCAGAACTACAAGTCCCAGCAAGCCTCCCCGCAAGCTGGTAATTGGAGAACCACAAGTACCAGCATGTGGGGGGGAAACGGGCCCGCTGGTACCTGTAGTTCTACTACAAAAAAAATACCCAAATAAAAACAGTACACAGACACCGTGGAAGTAAAACTTTATTACATACATGCACACCGACATACACACATACTTACCTACTGTATGTTGACACGAAGGCTCGGTCCCCTTCTCCACGTAGAATCCACGGGGTACCTGTAAATAAAATTACACTCACAACAATCCAAAGTAGATCGGTCCTCTTCTTAGTTTGTAATTCATGTACTTGGCAAAATAAAAAAAACACAAAACACGATCCACGCACTGAACGGGGTCCCATGTTTACACATGGGACCCCTTTCCCCGACTGCCGGGACCCCCCGTGACTGCTGTCAAAGAGGGTCCCCTTCAGCCAATCAGGGAGCGCCACGTCGTGGCACTCTCCTGATTGGCTGGGCGCGTTTGAGCTGTCAGGCGGCGCACTCGAGATACAATGTAGCACATAGGCGCTCCATTATATCCAATGGTGGGAACTTTGCGGTCAGTGGTTGACCGCAAAGTTTTCACCATTGAATATAATGGAGCGACTATGCGCCGCCTGTGTGTGCGCGCGTGTGTGTGTGGGGGTGAGGAGTCATGAGAGGAGACAGAGAATGAATGATCAAAGAGTCAGAGAGGTAGGAGGACAGCCAGGAGAGGGCAGTATCACACAGACCAAGGGAGTGAAGGACTTTCAGAAGAAAAGGGTAGTCCAGAGTGTCAAAAGCAGCAGAGAGGTCAAGGAGTATACGCACAGCATAGTGTCCCTTGGATTTAGAAGCAAGGAGGTCATTGCAGATTTTGGTGAGGACCGTTTCAGTGAAGTGGATAGGATGGAAGCCAGATTGGAATTGGTTAAACAGTGAGTGGAAGCAAAGAAAGGCAGTAAGGTGGTGGAAGACAATATGCTCAAGGACTTTGTAGGCAAAAGGGAGGAGAGATATGGGTTGGTAGTAGGAGAGAGTGTTTGTTTCAAGGGTAGGTTTTTTAAGAATAAGGGAGACAAGTACATACTTGAAGGCAGAGGGGACAATGCCTGATGAGAGGGAGAGATTGAGGACGTGGGCAAACTGGGAACAGGCAGAAGTAAAAAGATAGCGGAGGGATCGGGAGGGGACTGATGAGGTCCATGACTTCCTCAACAGATACAAGGGAGAAAAATGTCAGAGTTGGTAAGAGGGATGGGGAGGGGTGGTAGGGGAAAGAAGGTGGCTGGTTGCTGATGCTTTGGTGGTATGTGATGTTCTGGTGTATGGAGTCAATGGCAAATTCAAGGGTAGAGAGTGAGGAGGGGAGATGAGGTGGGTGTGGGCAAAGGAACGAGTTGATATTAATTGGGATGTTGGAATCGCCTTACATAATAGAGGGAATGTCAGAAGAGAGGAAGTGAGAAAGTGAGAAAGCCAGTAAGCAAAGTTGTCAAGAAATTTGGAGGGAACACCAGGGGGATGGTAAATGAAAGCTACTCTATGATGAGCAGGTTGGAAGAAGCATATAGAATAGACCTCAAATGTAGAGAATGTAAGGGATGGTTATGGGGGTATGAGTTGGTAGGAGTAGCTAGAGGGTAAAAGTACCTTAACACCACCACCATGGTGACCCCCGGGTCAGGAGGATGTGAGAATGTAAGGCCCTCAGCAGAGAGAGCAGCGGAAGAAGCTGCAGAGAAGCGGTGTATGAAGGGGGTAATCCATGTTTCAGTAATGGCTAAGAAGGGAGTTGGAGATGAAAGTCATGGGTGGGTACCAGTTTGTTACAAACAGATTCCAGAGGGCACAGGATAAACGGTATGAGTTTGTGGGAGAGATACGAAAGTGATTACATACAGTACGTACATAACTTGCTTAAAACAACAGAAAAACATCCAATGTAATAAATATATAATAAAACACATACTATAGCCAGGCAAAGTTTTCACTCTGACCAGTGATAGAATAATTTATGTAAAATGGGTAAAATGCAGCAGGCATCTTGTGACAGTTATGTACAGTATGCCATTAATACAGTATGCAATAACTAGAAATTTGTAGAAAACATGTAATAAATTAAACAAATGAAAACCCATATGTACTTCTGGTCCCAAAAAATTATTCCGCGCATGGATAGTGGCCAACTTGCATTTCATAACCTTGTGTTGTGTCAATTTTCTACCCTTCCCACCCCTCCTTCTGGTCTCCCTTTCACCTCTGTATTTCTCCTTTCCATAAGTTTGTCTGTGCAGTATGTCCCATCTCCCCCTCCTTGCACTCCTCTCCACCCCTCACTTCCCTTTTTCACTTTCCTCGTTCTCTTTACAGCATCCTTTATTCTACATTTTCTTGTCTCCTCTCCAATTTTAAATAAAGAAGCTATCATCACAAACATATACACATTTCTAGCATTTGCTTGTCATCTACAAAAATATACTGGTAGGTTAGTTGGCTCCAAACAAAATTAACCCTAGCATGAATGCAGGGGCATCTGTAGAGAGGAGAGGACCCGTGTGCAGACTCCGTGTGTGGGCCCTCTCCTCTCCCGTAGCCGTCACGCTGCTAGCGCTCTGAGCGCTGTAGACTCTGGCACAATGACAGAGTCTACAGCGCAAGACTCCGAAAAATGGGCGCCGTGACATTTTTTTGGAGTCATGCGCATGCGCTGTAGACTCTGGCACTGTGCCAGAGTCTCTAGTGGTCAGTGCGCTAGCAGAGGTGCGACGGCTACGGGAGAGGAGGGGGCCCACACACACACAGTCACCGATGGACGTCGGAAAGGTAAGTATAGAAGAAATGGGTGCGGTGTTTGCGGTGTGGGCCCCCCCCCCCCCCGAGACTCAGGGGCCCGTGTGCACCGCACACACTGCAACCATTATGGAAACGCCAATGCATTAATGTGTGTGCATGTACATGTGGTAGGTAATATAGATTGTAAGCTCCACTGGGGCAGGGACTAATGTGAATAGCCAAATATTCTCTGTAAAGTGCTGCGGAATATGTGTGTGCTATATAAATAACTGGTAATAAATAAAGAAATAATCAATCTCCCTTAATTACTAAAATCAGCCAACTACGCAAGATCATTCCCCTCCTTTCAAAGTAACCCTCTGCTCCAGCGCAACAAGACTCCGAAAATCAAAGTGTATATTTTTTGTGTAATATGTAAATGGAGTGCTTGTTTATACTGTATGTTATATTAATGATACGTTTATAACCAATGCTGAACTTATACATCAATAGATTTAGCATACTGAGTAAGGCAAAATTTTGTAGACCAGAGCATTAAAAGTAAACCAGCTGATGATTCCTTCAAGGGACTGTGAGCAAACACAAATGGTCACATTTTATTTTTCTAAAAAGTGATTTACTGAACTAAAGAACATTCTTTACATAGCTATAGATTGTTGATGTTTATGTGCGTGATGAGAATGTCTGTGAAACGCGCTCATTGCAAAGAATTCTTCACATTCATTTCCTTGCTAGGCCTGGATTTTATCTAAGGCATTCAGGAAAAAGAAAAGCTTTAATTTCTCCTTACACAGGTTTAAGACCAAAGAGTTCAACCAGGCCCGGTGACAAGGGGCAGTCAAAGGGGACACCCGTACCGGGCCCCAAGGGTCAGAGGGGGCCGGAGGATCGGGGACACAAAAGACGGAGCGGCTCTGCCTGTTAGTGCCCTTTAAACTTGCTGCTTCACCCGTCAATTAACTTACAAAACTAACAGGAGGTCCACAGTAAACACCCTCTCTCCTCCTCCTTACCCTGTAACTTGGGTCTTCCTGATGTGGTGCTGACGTTTGGTGTCATGCAGACCAGGCCCTGCCCCCTCCCTGTATCTTGCTGACGCCTCCCGTTTCATGTCAGTGCCAGACTCCGGTGAGCTGCTGGCCGATTCTCATACCTTATTCACCTATGTCCCGAGCTGTGGCTGGTCGCCTCTCCTTTCCCGTCTGCAGCACGCCACGCTCCGGCTATTGAGGGCAAATCACGTCTTTTTCCAAATATCTGTGTGCTGCTGGCTGCATATAGTGGCATCTGTATAAACTGCACAGGCTGATGTTGGGCTCAGTATTCTATGCTAGGTTCTACTCTGGGTAAAGTGTAGTCTATGTAAAGGCAAGGGCTGTATTTTCTTTTGGGGTGTCATATGGGGGGAACTGTATTCTGTGTGTTGGTATTTGGGAGTGCAGTATTTTAGGTTGTAGGGATTATGTAAGCAGAGGGATGAGGCAGTAGTCTTGGGTTGGGGAATTATGGTGGGGAGAGGGGGGTGAATGTGTGTGTGTGTGTGTGTGTGTGTGTGTGTGTGTGTGTGTGTGTGTGTGTATGCAACTGTATCTGCAGAATTACAGTCAGTGACTTGTATTTGGTGATACATTGTTAGGCACATGGGGAAGGGGAGGGTCAGAGGCGGTTGAGGGGGCCCCAGAGATATCCGTGTACCAGGCCCCAAGATTTCTGTTGCCGGCCCTGAGTTCAACCAACTACATTTGTAAAGTAGTTCTCTGCGCAGTACGTAAACAGATAAAAAAATAATAGGATTTTAAATTACCTACCGGTAAATCCTTTTCACGTAGCCCGTAGAGGATACTGGGGTCCATTTAGTAACATGGGGTATAGACGGGTCCACTAGGAGCCACGGGCACTTTAAGAATTTGATAGTGTGGGCTGGCTCCTCCCTCTATGCCCCTCCTACCAGACTCAGTCTAGGAAACTGTGCCCGAGGAGACGGACATACTTTGAGAGAAGGATAGATAAGGATAGTGGTGAGATACCGAACCAGCACACACAACAAGAGGAAAGCCAAGCTAACCAAACTTGAAACAAGAACAGCAATGGCTGAACCAACATTACTTAACTAAGTAACAGTGCAGGAAGAACAAAGCGCTGGGCGGGCGCCCAGTTTCCTCTACGGACTACGAGAAAAGGATTTACTGGTAGGTAATTAAAATCCTATTTACTCTTACGTCCTAGAGGATACTGGGGTCTATTTAGTACCATGGGGATGTATCAAAGCTCCCAAACCGGGTGGGAGAGTGCTGAGGTTTCTGCAGAACTGATTGACCAAACTGAAGGTCCTCAGAGGCCAAAGTATCGAACTTGTAGAACTTAGCAAACGTGTTTGAACCTGACCAAGTAGCTGCTCAGCAGAGCTGTAAAGCCGAGACATTCCAAGCAGACGCCCAGGAAGAACCCACGACCTAGTAGAGTGGGCCTGTACAGATTTTGGACATGGCAAACCTGCCGTGGAATAAGCATGCTGGATAGTAAGCCTGATCCAGCGTGCAATGGACTGCTTTGACGCAGGACACCCAATTTTATTGGGATCATAAAGAACAAACAGCAAGTCCAATTTTCTGTGATGAGCTGTTCACTTGACATACACCCTCACAACATCCAAAGAATTTGAAGTAGCAGAGGTGTCGGTAACAACCAGAACCACAATACAGTAGGTTGGTTGATGTGAAATGCAGACACCACTTTAGGAAGAAATTGCTGACGAGTTCTGAGTTCAGCTCTGTCATCATGGAAAATTAAATAGGGACTTTTGTGAGACAAAGCCCCCAGCTCCGACACACGACTTGCTGAAGCCAAGGCCAACAGTGTGATGGTCTTCCACGTAAGATATTTTATGTCCACCTCCTGTAACGGCTCAAACCAGTCCAATTGGAGGAACTGCAGCACCAAATTGAGATCCCAAGGTGCCGTTGGAGGCACAAAGGAAAGGTGGATGTGCAGAACACCTTTCAAGAACTTCTGGACCTCAGGGAGAGAAGCCAAATGTTTCTGAAAGAAAATGGAAAAGGCCAAAATCTGGACTTTTATGGAGCACAGACGCAGGCCCACATCCACAACTGACTGCAGAAAAAGCAGGAAATGTCCCAGATGAAATTCCACCGCAGAATAAATTTCTGCTCTCACACCAAGAGACGTATTTTTTTCAAATACGATGGTAATGCTTATACGCTACCCCCTTCCTGGCTTGGATCATAGTCGGGATAACCTTGTTAGGGATCCCTCTCCAGGCTAGAATCAGCCGTTCAACATTCATGCCATCAAACGTAGCCGTGATAAGTCCTGATAGACGAACGGGCCCTGTTGCAGAAGATCCTCGCAAAGAGGTAGAGGCCACGGAACTTCGAGGAGCATCTCCAGAAGGTCCGTGTACCAGGCATTTCTTGGCCAGTTCGGAGCAATGAGTATTGCTTGAACCTTTTCCCTTTTTATTCTCTTTAAATTCTTGGGATCAGAGGAAGTGGAGGAAACATGTACACCATCCGATAGACCCATGGAGTCGTCAGAGCATCTACCGCCACTGCCTGCCTGTCCAGCAACCTTTCTCTATACGGTGCTTTTATCAGGAGATCGTCCAGGTACGGAATTATGTTCACTCCCTGTTTGCGGAGTAGAAACATCATCTCTGCCATCATCTTGGTGAACACCCTCGGTGCCATGGAGAAACCTAATGGCAGGGCCTGGAACTGGTAGTGACAGTCCTGCAGTGCAAACCGTAGATAAGCCTGATGAGGCGGCCAGATCAGAATGTGAAGGTACGCATCCCTGATATCCAGAGACACTAGGAATTCCCTTTCCTCCAGACCTGAGATCACCACTCTCAGAGACTCCATCTTATTTATTTACAGTTTCTTATATAGTGCAGCATATTCCGTTGCGCTTTACAATTAGAACAACAGTAATAGAACAAAACCGGGCAAAAACAGACAGACATAATGGTAGGAAGGATAATGGTAGGAAGGCCCTGCTCGCAAGCTTACAATCTATAGGGGAATAAGCATTGATACACAAGGATAGATGCTACCTATTGCATAATGGTCCACCAGATTGGTCGGTTGGAAGACAAAATGTGAGGTTATGTGTACTGTACAGAGAGGATGTGATTAGAAAGAGAAGCATTGAAGGTTATGTGGGTGGGTCTAGAATGTGAGAGGCTTGTCTGAAGAGGTGAGTTTTCAGGGAACGTTTAAAGACTAGAGGTGAGTCTTATTGTGCGTGGGAGGGCATTCCAACAGAGTGGGTGAAGCCCAGATAAAGTCCTTAAATTTTGAGTGGGAACAAGTAATACGTGTGGATGAGAGACGCAGAACTCGTGCAGAGCGAAGAGGTCAGTTAGGAAGATATCTTGAGATGAGTGAAGAGATGTATATTGGTGCAGTTTGGTTAATAGCCTTGTATTTAAGTAAAAGTATTTTAGATTGAATACGGTAGAAAACCGGTAGCCAATGGAGGGACTGACAGAGCGGATCTGCAGACGATGAACGTCTAGCGAGGAAGATTAGCTTTGCAACTGCATTCAAAATGGATTGTAGTGGTGAGAGCCTATGTTTGGGAAGACCAGTAAGGAGACTATTGAAATAATCAATGCGGGAGATGATGAGTGCATGGATTAGTGTTTTTGCAGTGTCTTGTGTAAGATAAGGACGTATTTTGGATATGTTTTTAGATGCATGTAACATGATTTGAAGACAGATTGAATGTGTGGAACAAAGGACAGTTCAGAGTCAAGGATGACACCTAGGCAGCGAGCTTGTGGGGTAGGGTGGATAGTCGCATTGTCAACAGTTATGGAGATATTAGGTTGGTAACTACTCTTGGCTGGCGGGAAAATAATTAATTCTGTTTTGGAAATGATGAGTTTGAGGTGGCGAGTTGATATCCAAGATGAAATGGCAGACAGGCATTCAGTGACACGTGCCAATACAGATGGTGATAAATCAGGAGAGGATAGGTAGATTTGAGTATCATCAGCGTACAAATGATATTGAAATCCAAAGGAGCTGACTAGTTTACCAAGAGATGAGGTATAGATTGAGAAAAGCAGAAGACCTAAGACTGAGCCTTGCGGTACTCCAACTGATCGAGGTAGAGAAGAAGAGGTAGAATCAGAGAAGTGAACACTGAAAGAGCGATTAGAGAGGTAGGATGAGAACCAAGTAAGGGCTGTGTCCTGAAGATCTAGGGATTGTAGTGTTTGTATGAGAAGAAAGTGGTCAACAGTGTCAAAAGCAGCAGAGAGATCTAGAAGAATAAGAAGTGTGTAATGGCCTTTAGATCTAGCAGTGACCAGATCGTCATCTTGAACTTGAACACTCGTAAGTACGGGTTTAACGACTTGAGGTTCAAAATTGGTCTTACCGAACCGCCTGGTTTCGGTAATACAAACAAGTTGGAATAATACCCCTTGTTTTTCAGATGAGGTGGAAATGAAACAATGACTTGAGTCTGTACCAGCTTTTGTATGGCATGCTGTAAAGTTATATTTGCCTCTTGTGAAACTGGTATACCTAATTTGAAGAATCTGTGAGGAGGGAGCTCTTGGAAATCCAACCTGTAGCCCTAGGAAATAAGATCTATGATCCAGGGATCCTGGCACAAACTTGACCAGATCTGACTGAAGAATTGTAGTCGGGCTGCCACCTGACAGCCTTGCAGGCATTGCGGCCCACCGTTATGCTGAAGGCTTTGAGGAAGCAGAGCCTGAGCTCTGTTCCTGAGCACTGGCAGTTGCTGGTTTGCGTGGTTTACCTCTTGCGCCGCTGGAGGATGTAGAAGCACCTCTGGATTTGCCCTTGAACTTAGCCATCCGAAAGGACTGCAACTTAGAACCTGAATAAGTCTTCTTGGTTGGGGGGGCTACGGAAGGAAGATACGTAGACTTACCCGCAGTAGCTGTGGAAATACATTTGTCTAGTTCATCTCCAAATAAGGCCTCTCCTATGAATGGTAGGCCTTCCACGCCTTTCCTGGAGTCCGCGTCAGCAGTCCACTGGCGTAGCCACAAGCCCCTGCGTGCGTGCCGACACTGCCATAGCGGTGGTGCGTGCATTAAGCAAGCCTATTTTTACGATCAGCCGTGTCTTTCAGGGAGGCTGCACCAGAAACAGGCAATACAATTTTACGTGACAGCCTAGAGGCTGATGCGTCCATTATCGGTGGATTTTCCCATTTTTTCCTATCCTCCAGAGGAAAAGGAAAAGATGAGAGCAATAGTGATGAGCGAGGTTCGGTTTTACTCTGTTTTACTCGGTTCTCAAAACGGCATCTTATTGGCTATCCAAAACACGTGACATCCGTGAGCCAATAAGATGCCGTTTTGAGAACCGAGTAAAACTGAGTAAAACCGAGTAAAACCGAATCCGCTCATCACTAAGAGCAACCTTTTAGGGATATGAAATTTCTTATCAGGATTAACCCATGGTTCTTCAAAGACCGGGTATTCAATTCCTTTAACGCAGGAAAAGAGACTGAGGACTTCTTTTTTACATTAAAATAAGGTATCAGAGGAGTGTGAGGAATCTTATCAGGAATATGCAGAATATCTCTGATAGTCTCTATAAGAGCCTCTATTCCCTGTGACAGAGCCGCACCCCCCCCCCCCCCCCTCCAAATCCACCTCACCCTCCTCCATGTCTAACCTGTCAGCGTCAGAGTCAGACTGCAGGATATGGGCCAGAGATCGGTTTTGCAGACATATGGGAGGGGATTGAGACGCTGTTTAAGGGAATGAGTCTCTGTTCATAAACTCATCCACAGTCTGTTTTAAGTATTGCATCTCTTTCTCATTGCAGGACAATTTTGTAGAAAAAGTGGAGATAATTCCTTTAAGAGAATTAACCCACTCAGGTTCAGCCCCGCTATTCTGTGAACTCTGAGTGCCCAGTAGTGAGCCCCCTGGTGAAGAGGAACGCTCCGCTGTACAAGAAACACACTCTTTGCCTGACATAATGTAAATGTGACAGCACACACACACACACACACACACACACACACACACACACACACACACACACACACACGAAAAGGTTAAGCACAAGTAACCCACAAAGAGCCCTTCAGGGAGACACAGAGTTGTTTGGACCCAGCCACCACCGTGCCCTAACTGCTAATGCCAAGCTTAGCCGTGTCACAGACTAAGTACCCTGATAGGGGGCTTAGTACACTAATAGTCGCTCTCCCCCGCTATGACCCCCTGGTACCGCTGAGGTAATTTGTAGTCCCACCGGAGGAGCGGCGTGACCCCGTCAGTCAGCATCTGTGTCCACTGCAGAGGGAAAATGGTGCTGGTGAGCTGCTGGATCCTCTCATAATGAAGCCCCTTCAATGGCGCACGGTCTTCCCGCTTTTTTTTATACTGGCTGAGGTCATTTTTGTGCTTAAAATGGAGCAGAACCGTTTTAAGGCTGTGTTTGCCAGTTTGGGTGCTGTGTACAGTGTACTGAGACGCAGTTGTGTACTGTGTCTGGAGACGCATTACGCCCCGGTTAGAAGCCATGCGTCTTCATACCTTCCTGCTGCCATAACTGCCGGCGCCCCGCTAAGGGGACGCTGGCTCAGTACTCACCACTCTTAATTCTTCTGGCTCTGTTAGGGATGGCGGTGTGCTGCGGGAATGTACGCTCGCTGTGGTGGGGCTTGCGAATAGTTCCCTCAGGAACTCAGTGTACTGTCAGCGGGGAACGGGACCATTAACCCTTCAAGAGGTTGGTCCGTTCCACACCCTAAGTCCCACGAAGCAGGCAGGCTGGTGCCAACCAGCCCTGCCTGAAAATAACAAACATAGAAAATAAATGCAGAAAACTTCAGGAGCTTCCTCCATCGTGACCGGCTCCTTGGGCACATTTTCTAAACGGAGTCTGGTAGGAGGGGCATAGAGGGAGGAGCCAGCCCACACTATCAAATTCAACCTGTATCCTAGCACGTACAATCCTGCTGCCCCTGCCGCGTTTGCTTCTAGGGGATGATATAGTTTAATTGATTAAAAGTAAATTTTTATCCATATGACTACATAGACGCATAAGTTCATTACAGTTTTTGTTTAGAAGAGTGCGCCAAACAAGAAAAGTCCTTTCCTCTCTCTTTGTTAGTACTTTAGAACTGACCGTTGCCAGTTCTTTCCATCAATCGGTAATTGATTCAATTCTGCTACCACATATTGGGGGTAATTCCAAGTTGATCGCAGCAGGATTTTTGTTAGCAATTGGGCAAAACCATGTGCACTGCAGGGGGGGCAGATATAACATGTGCAGAGAGAGTTAGATTTGGGTGGGGTGTGTTCAATCTGCAATCTAATTTGCAGTGTAAAAATAAAGCAGCCAGTATTTACCCTGCACAGAAACAAAATAACCCACCCAAATCTAACTCTCTCTGCAAATGTTATATCTGCCTCCCCTGCAGTGCACATGGTTTTGCCCAATTGCTAAAAAAAATCCTGCTGCGATCAACTTGGAATTACCCCCATACTGTCACCAGAATTTTGAGTGCCGTATCAGATGTTGTAAACGTTATGCAAATTTGCATGCTTTTAAGAACTGCCCGTAGCCAGTTCTTGTATTTACTCGGTAATTGATTCATTTCTACTAATACGGATATAATCTGCAAAACCTCGATTGTGAATTGAGCATCTTTATAATTTTTTTTTGTACATTTTATCTTTTTATGCTTGTTATTAAAAATATTACACTATTGTATCTCCTCTGTTCTCTGCATTACATGTGATATGAGGAGGAGATCCCATCAGAAACGTTACTGACAGATGGTATACAGATGGAAATGATTACCATACATCGCCATCCCTTAGACATGAGGATCTGAGGAACGTATATATATGTTTTGTTCTGGTATCTATAATAGTGCGGACAGTGATTTTTGCTCACTATTGAATCTGTATGCATGTTTTCAGGAGACCTGAGGAATACTCCTAAAAGCAAACTTCTTGTTTGGCTGCTGTTTATTTGGGCTTATAGGGGACTCACCTGTCTGTATTTTTGCATAATTCTAACATTAGTGCCCTGTAAAGGATTGTACCTGTTCATTATAAGCACTAATCTACTTATGTTTCTTGTATTTCTACTGACTTTCAATAAACATACAAGAATAAAAAGTATATTCCAAGGCCTGGTTTCCACCTGTAACTCCAACTAAAAAAAAAAAAAAATGAAAAAAAAAAAAAAAGAAACACTCAAAGAAAAACAGGTAAAACATGTAATCATCTTCATGTCATTCTTCACTTTCACATCCTCCTGTCCATGGCCAACATTGCTGTGTGACCATATCATACAGCCAATTAAGAACCTTTGCAATCTGGCAGGACCATTATGCACTAGGGAGCACCTAGCCTTGTGTATCAATGCTTGTCCTATATTATAAAAGCAGAGTCTGCTCCTCACCTCTGTTATGTGCCTGGTGCTGGCCACTAGAGGCCACCACACGTACAGAATGATTCCTTTGTGTGCTGGAACTAGCTGACACAGCACAAAGTGAAACTAATACTGCAGGGAGATGCTACAGCCTCATACCCTGCTGCTAATAATAATACTGATCTGACTGTTTCACACTTGCTGAACACAGAGAGAGGGGGCTTGGGAGAGAGAGTGGAGGTAGGGGCAGACAGGGACTGGGGGGTGGAGAATGGGGTAGGGGCAGCTAAGACATGGGGGTAGTGAAAGGGGAGAGGAGCTGGGTTAGATTGCTACTGGGGTAAGAGTGGAGTGGTAGGGGCAGAAAGGAACAGTGGAGAGAGATGCACATTTTTTCAATATAGTCACCTCTGTGTGACACATACATACATTCACTATATACACACACACACCCACCCTATTTACACTGCACCTCCCACCATACACTGCCCCTATATATACTGAACCCCCATCTTCCACCATATACTCACCTATATACACACTGCACCCTCATACCCATCCATATAGTGCCTCCCAGGGCTTAAAGTGGTCCTGGAGAGGTGGTGGAACTCATTAAACCCCCCCCCCCCTCCCCCACATTAAGCAGAGCCAGGGCCGGTGGTAATGTTTTTGGCACCCCCCTGCAAACTATAAATTGGTGCCCTACTTCCCATACTTTATAAAGGGACATTGATCTCACAAAGAAGCAGCGTGGTCACATAATAGCTCCCTCAATTCAAATTGCACAACACAGTAGCACAATCTTATTCACATTACACTGCATGTAGTGCCCCTGATTTATATAACACCACATAGTAATGCCCCTTATTCAGGTTACATCATTCAGTAGTGGCCTTTAGTCACATTGCACTACACAATGGTACCCTCTATACATGTTATGTCACTCAGTAGTGCACCTTATATACAGTACCCACAGTAGTGCCCCTTATACACAATTCCCACAGTAGTAGTGCCCCTTACACCTAATGACCACAGTAGGATGAATGTTGTCCAACAGACACACAACGAACGAGTACCAGGAGGGGTGGGCTGTAAATGGAGGAGGACAATGGAGCCACCAGGACCTGAGGAAGGGGAGGTGGCTGCAGCTCATCAGTAACACTAGCACCATTTGCATCATCTAGTGACGTAGGTGATGGGGCAGGTTTTTCTGTTTTAATTACTCTGCAGGGAAATGGAGGTGGTGGAACTAGTTCCCCCTACCATTACAGGTGGTGGAACTACGTTCCACCTCGTCCCCCCCCCCCCCCCCACTTTAACCCCTGGTGCCTCCTATATTCAGGGCACCCCCCCTCCACATACTTTGTTGCAAACCCAGGTTACTTGCCATCCCGGGACTCAGCAACAAGTTTCAGCAGTAACCAGGAAATGGATGCAGGAACCACCAGATGGTCCTGCAGCGATCAGAGCGGTGGCATTGGGGACATGTGTGGCCACTTACTGGCTGAGGGAGAAGGTGAATCAGTCTGGCAAGAAGAGGTGAGCAGTGTGGTGACCGGGAGGAGGAGGGGTCGGTGCTGGGGCTGCAGATGATGTGGGTGACGAGGAGGAAGATAACCGGCTCAGTCACTTTATATATACTGCATGCCGACGGAGGGGCAGAGTCTTGTGCTCGGCCCTTCCACACCCCGCACAGGCCACGCCCAGACCCCTCCGGCCAGCTGCTGGTGGCTAGCGGTGTCTTCTACCCCCCAGACTGGTTGGTAACTGTGCGGGGACTGATGAGCTTACATGTGCCAGTACTGGTGAATATAATGCAGCCTGCCCATTACAGATATACAGCATCTATAATTAACACTGCACACACCAGTGACGTGTGGTGAGGTGAGGCAGAGCATTTCCTGTCATACTAATGTATCTGCCAGAGTTTTGACTACATAAAGTATATGAAAAATCCAAAGACTATATTAGAAAATAGAAATATCTTCTTTGTATTATTCTAATCATTTTTTTAGTCAAAACTCTGGAGTAAAAAGTCTACGGCAGGAGAGGCAGCCTATCTTATCTGCACATCTCTGATCAAAGCTCACCAAATTTCAAGCAGTATATACTGCTGCACCTGTGTATAATGCCCACAGGTATATACTGCTGCACCTGTGTATAATGCCCACATGAACCTTGGGCTCATATATTGAGTGTTAATCTGGTTCTGGTTCTAGCCAGCGCCTCCTGCGCCTTTTACCTCACCTCACGTCCTTGACACACACCCAGACACACTCACCATGACAGAGCCCCGACTCCCAGAAGCAGGACTCCCAGAAACACGGCAGCTCCTGTGTGAGTAGC
This sequence comes from Pseudophryne corroboree, assembly GCF_028390025.1. Lineage (NCBI taxonomy): Eukaryota > Metazoa > Chordata > Amphibia > Anura > Myobatrachidae > Pseudophryne > Pseudophryne corroboree. Next base: position 721,445,934 of record NC_086448.1, read on the forward strand.
AACACATATTGGCACTCAATGCAAACAAAATAATATAGAGAATTGATGCACAGATAAATATATATATATATATATATATATATATATATATATATATATATAAAATAAGAATTTACTCACCGGTAATTCTATTTCTCGACACATTTTTCATTGCAGAAATCATGCATCGGATGGCCCTTGTGGACTGTACATTTGTCTCATCCTCGTCTACACTGGAGTCAGACTCCGTGTCGACATCTGTGTCTGCCATCTGAGGTAGCGGGCGTTTTTGAGCCCCTGATGGCCTCTGAGACGCCTGGGCAGGCGCGGGCTGAGATGCCGGCTGTCCCAAAACTGTTACGTCATCGAACCTTTTATGTAAGGAGTTGACACTGTCGGTGAATACCTTCCACATATCCATCCACTCTGGTGTCGGCCCCGCAGGGGGCGACATCACACTTATCGGCTCTTGCTCCGCCTCCACGTAAGCGTCCTCATCAAACATGTCGACACAGCCGTACCGACACACCGCACACACACAGGGAATGCTCTGACTGAGGACAGGACCCCACAAAGTCCTTTGGGGAGACAGAGAGAGAGTATGCCAGCACACACCAGAGCGCTATATAACACAGGGATTTACACTAACACAAAGTTAATTTTCCCCCAATAGCTGCTTATATCACCTTTTGCGCCTAAATTTATGTGCCCCCCCCTCTCTTTTTTACCCTTCTTGTAGTGTATACTGTAGGGGAGAGCCTGGGGAGCGTCCTTCCAGCGGAGCTGTGAAGAGAAAATGGCGCCGGTGTGCTGAGGGAGATAGCCCCGCCCCCTCCACGGCGGGCTTCTCCTGCTTTTTTAATAATGTTAATGGCGGGGGCTTAGGCACATATACAGTTTATAACTGTATTATGTGCACATTTGCCAAAAGGTATACTTATTGCAGCCCAGGGCGCCCCCCCCCAGCGCCCTGCACCCACCAGTGACCGGAGCGTGTGGTGTGCTGTGGGAGCAATGGCGCACAGCTGCAGTGCTGTGCGCTACCTTATTGAAGACCGGAGTCTTCAGCCGCCGATTTTCTCATGGTTCTTCCGTCTTCTGGCTCTGCAAGGGGGACGGCGGCGCGGCTCCGGGAACGGACGATCGAGGTCGGGCCCTGTGTTCGATCCCTCTGGAGCTAATGGTGTCCAGTAGCCTTAGAAGCACAAGCTAGCTGCAAGCAGGTAGGTTTGCTTCTCTCCCCTCAGTCCCTCGTAGCAGTGAGTCTGTTGCCAGCAGACCTCACTGAAAATAAAAAACCTAACAAATACTTTCTTTTCTAGTGAGCTCAGGAGAGCCCACTAAGTGCATCCAGCTCTGGCCGGGCACAGATTCTAACGGAGGTCTGGAGGAGGGGCATAGAGGGAGGAGCCAGTGCACACCAGATATAGTACCTAATCTTTCTTTTAAGAGTGCCCAGTCTCCTGCGGAGCCCGTCTATTCCCCATGGTCCTTACGGAGTACCCAGCATCCACTAGGACGTCAGAGAAATATATAGAGATATATATAGAGAGATATATAGAGATATATAAAATCTGTTTAATATATGTTCAATTTGTATATTTTATTACCATAGATTATATCCTAATCTCTCGAAATATATATTGATATTGAATTTGAACTTGTCCTCCTCCAAGAGGAACGCTGTTTTCTGTGGCGTTGTCACATGATGAGGAGAGAGAGAGCATGGGTGGGAGCATGAGCGGGCATGCACGCGGCATGACATCATCACGACACATCCCACAAGTTAGAGGAACTGGGAGTAGGATTACGTCAGTGATGCTGCACCATAAAAATGATTGACAGCCAGACTGAGCGGAGGGGGTGGCGGGCACAATGGTCGGAGGACAGAAATGAGCACACTCGGCGATCGCCGATACTGCAGCAGCAGCAGGTGTGTGTGAGGGGGTTTGCAGACATCAGGGGGTGCCTGTGCGCACCAGGAACCCCCCCCTGCGCATGCCTATACCAGTTTTGTTCTATTAGTATTGTTCCATCTGTAAAGTGCAATGGTATATGCTGTGCTATATAACAAACTGTTATTTATTAGAAAACATAAATTATGCCAGTGGACACATTTGTTTAACCTAAACCAAATAGAATAAATTACAATTTTGCGTTGTAGGGGAAGAAATAAAAATAAATGTGCGACTTGAAATAGATCTAGCACTAAACACCTGCTTTACACCTTAAAATTATTACCACGAGGCATTGCCAACTGTCAATACATATATATCTTGTGACAGACTATATTTATGAAAAAAATGGCATTATAGTTATATATATATTCCATATTAGACTGTCAATTTTTTGAATAAAATTATTTATATTTCCAAAAGGTAATAAGTATTTTATAAGGCTGTATAATAGAAAGTGGTGCACATTGTATATGGTATTTTAAAGTGCATCTGCCTGTTACATACCATGTAGCAGTGACGTGCGGTGAGGTCAATGGCTGTGGAGGCACTGACTAGCATCAGAGGCAGATTTACGCACACACACTGTATATATGAACCAGAGGGTTTATGTGGACAAAAGTACTACAGTATAAAATATGTTACTCTCTCTCTCTATCTACCTATATACACACACATTTTTTTATATATATATATATATATATATATATATATATATATATATATATATATATATAGAGAGAGAGAGAGTGTGAGAGAGAGAGAGAGAGAGAGAGAGAGAGAGAGAGAGAGAAAGCGATCATACTTGCTCACTGCTCACTCCTGGGAATGGGGTGGCGCTCCCAGAAGAGCAGTCAAGTCTCCCACCTCCCCACAGCTCCCCCCTTTCCCCCGACACTGCTTTCAAAAGTGCGGTCTGGGGCTCCGATTGCGCAATTCGTGCAGAATCGTGTCATACTCACAATGCCGGTAATACTTGGGGGGAGGGGGCATGGCAATGATGACATGGTCAAGCCCCCTGCTCCGCTCCTATACAGCGTAATTGTCGTATGCCATGCCCCCTCAATCCGCGCCACGCTCCTCGCTCTGCCATCCTGGATGACACCACCTGGTGGTGGCAGCTACAATGTTGATGAGTAGATGGATAGATAGATAGATAGATAGATAGATAGATAGATAGATAGATAGATAGATAGATAGATAGATAGATAGATAGATAGATAGGAGATATTCTTGGTATTATTCTAATAATTTTTATAGTCAAAATTCTGGCATATACTGGAGTATGACAGGTTAGGCTCTGACTACTCTGAGCGCAAATAACTGGTAGGTAGCCATTTTGTGGCATAAACCAATATTCATGGGAAGCAATCTATTAACTACAAACTGGTGATATAATGGAGACCTGCAGTATTTACATCCATAGTCCTTATTAGAGAGTTTGCATAATGGTTCAGGAAGCACAAAATGGCCGCCTTCACTTTGTATCATTATTGTCTCCTTTAACAACTGTGTTAGGCACGTAAATAGAAGCTATAGTATGTCCAGTATGTCTAACAGTGCTGTTTACTGACAAAAAAAAACACACAAAAATAAAAAAAAACTGGAAATCTATGCATAGAGCAGACTATTAAATTCAGCTAATGGCTATGAAAAAGTCTTTTGAAAAGCAATGTCTCCAGTTTAATCCATTTAGAAATTATATCCAACATGATATACCGGTTTTCCTCACCACATTCTTTGTCCTATACTTCAGCAGGATCAATTCACAGTCTATTATTATACACTTACAGTATTCTCTGTGTCTGGGTGCCAAGACAACATCCATATTTTTAATAATCTTAAAAGGATTGTATACTCCTCGAAAAAGGTCTTCATTTTCAGCATAGGCCTTTGTGCATTATTTGGGGTTTTAGTAGCTTTAAAGAGTACTTTCAACCTCTATACAACTGTATAGTAAACATGTACGTGAACAAACAAAACTACATTACAGATTTTATATATATATATATATATATATACACACACACACACACACACACACACACACAAATACAGCAGCAGCCGGCACTCAAATAACGAAGTTACAGATGCTCAGGTGCCAGGACCAATAATGCATACAAGTCCACCAATGAACGGCACTCGGAGACAGCAATAGGTAGAAAATTGTATTCCAGAAAGACAACGTTTCGGGGATCAAGTCCCCGTCGTCAGGACAAACAAACAGCAGTACAACAACATATCACCCCAACTTACCCTCCTAAATACCCAAATGGTACTGGTGCCGCCGCCCGCCTCGTGTGCGCCCGCATCTCCGGACCCGTTTCCGCGTACGTCACCCGGTGTCTGCTTCCAGCGCCGGCCGTCACCATAGGAACCACAGCATGCGTTCCAACTTTGCTAATGTCTACTACAAACCCTCTGGGTGTTACCGATGCAGCGGGTGTGCTACGTGTAGGTTGATGTTGAATTGTAAATCCTTTAAACACCCCCACTGCAACAAAACGTATGATATTAGGTTTGTGTTAACCTGTTCCACTTCCTTTGTTGTCTATATTATTATTTGCCCCTGTGGGTTAATGGATGTAGGTCAAACTACTCGAAAATTTTCTGAAAGGATGGCAGCACATAGATCAGCCATCAAGCTTACCCTAGAGGGTAAACTCATAGATTAGCCAAACGGTAGCCAAAACATTTCAAAAGTGCTGGACATTCTTTGAGTCCCTCCGGTACTTTATGATTGATCATGTGCCCCTCAGTTTGAGGGGTGGTGATCGAGCAAAGTCCCTTCTAGTTAAAGAAACCAGATGGATTATGATACTGGGTACCTGTGCCACGGGAGGCTTGAATGAAAAAATTAATTGGAATTTGCTTGTCTAATTTATGTCTTTTTGTTATATGGTGTAGCATGTACTATACTTAGACTGCTAGTTCTGTTTGCGGGCTCCATTGTCACTTTTGCACATGTATTTGTGGCTTTGTTTTGTGTATTTTTTGTGTTATTATGGTTTACTGATGTCGCTGCCTTCTTTGTTTACAGCCCTTCCTCCCCCGTGTATCATGTCTGCGTCCCTTCCTGCTTTTGGAACGCAGTTCATTACTGGATGGAACGCATGCTGTGGTTCCTATGGTGACGGCCGGCGCCAGAAGCAGACGCCGGGTGACGTACGCGGAAAACGGATCCGGAGATGCGGGCGCACACGAGGCGGGCGGCGGCAGCAGTACCATTTGGGTATTTAGGAGGGTAAGTTGGGGTGATATGTTGTTGTACTGCTGTTTGTTTGTCCTGACGACGGGGACTTGATCCCCGAAACGTTGTCTTTCTGGAATACAATTTTCTACCTATTGCTGTCTCCGAGTGCCGTTCATTGGTGGACTTGTATGTATATATATATATATATATATATATATATATATATATATATATATATATACACACACACACACACACACACACACACACACACACAATAAATATATATATATATATATATATAGTTACATTATATATATATATTTATATATATATATATATATATATAAATTAGTGTTACATTATATATATATATATATATATATATATATATATATATATATATATATATGAACTTGGTTTGGTAGGCACTCTGTTAAATCCACATCTGCCCGGGTGCCTTCCACAGAGGTGATGAATAACAAGCAAAATGTTCCTATTAGAGGTGGTGAAATATCAGTCCAATCCCCCAATCATAAGAACAGGCGGCACTCCTGGGTCTTGGTGAAAATAAATTCAAGTGTATTGACAAAATCAATAAGAAAGATGGCACATTACGCCAACGTTTCAGCGCCGCGCAGGGCGCTTTTTTCAAGGCTGTGTGCTGTGGCTGCAAACGTTTGCAGCCACAGCACACAGCCTTGAAAAAAGCGCCCTGCGCGGCGCTGAAACGTTGGCGTAATGTGCCATCTTTCTTATTGATTTTGTCAATACACTTGAATTTATTTTCACCAAGACCCAGGAGTGCCGCCTGTTCTTATGATTGGGGGATTGGACTGATATTTCACCACCTCTAATAGGAACATTTTGCTTGTTATATATATATATATATATATATATATATATCTAATATGTAACACTGTAGGGGAACCAGATGCCGTTTCCTGGGGTAGATGGCAGCAAGCAGCAGCTGAGAAATCATACAAGTCCAGTGTTATGGTGCAACTGTCCACAACCAGTTTTATTAAGCAGAAAATAAAATAAACATCAAAAGAAAAGACCTTGCCTGTCCGGCACTAACTTTACAGAAGACGTTCCGGACTGTCTCTAAACAAAAACACAGAGTTTTCCATTAAATACCGTATGCCTCACTTGTATAAGAAAGCATGTCTCTCTCACAGAGATTCTGCAGTCTCCCCAGGCAGTCTGCACACACTGATCAGGCTAGCAGCCCTATAAGACTCTTGCACAGCTGAAAGCCCTGATTAGCCCTCTGTGAGGCCAAAGACCCGAACTGGGCCCAATGTCTGGAACTTGCCCTCTCTCTCTCTCAGGGCCCTTATCTAGCTTTTCCAACAAACTGAAAAGGTTCTAACAAAACAAAACATTTTCCTAGAAGATTTCATTTTTCTAAAACATGTAAGACAAGAACCTGGGAAAACATACCTGCCCTCAAACACTATTCCAGTGTTCTTGTCACATATCCCCCTCCCCTGTTTCAACCTAGGGGCTGGAACACTTGTAGCCCCCAAACAGAAGATGCGGGACAATGCATCTGCATTGGCCAATTGTGTACCCGGTCTATGTTCGACAGTAAACTTAAAATCTTGCAACGCTAGAAACCATCTAGTTACACGAGCATTCTGACCTCTATTTACATACATCCATTTTAAAGGGGCGTGATCTGTCACTAGTCTGAACTGTCTACCCAAGAGGTAATATCTCAAAATATCTAATGCCCACTTAATGGCCAAAGCCTCCTTTTCCACAATGGCATACCTTTTTTCATGCTCATTGAGTTTCCTACTCAAATAAATGATAGGGTGTTCGTCCCCATCTCTGGTTTGGGACAACACAGCCCCTATCCCTACCTCTGAGGCATCTGTCTGTACAACAAATTCTATTGAAAAATCTGGTGTTATCAATACAGGTTGTGAACACAAAGCCACTTTTAATGCTTGGAACGCTTTTTCTGCATCAGGGTTCCATTTCACCATATTTGACTGCTTCCCTTTGGTAACGTCTGACAACGGCACTGCTGTGGTCGCAAAATTAGGAATAAATCGTCTATAGTACCCAGTCATTCCTAAAAAAGCCCTTATCTGTTTCTTATTCACTGGACAAGGCCAGTTTTGAATAGCATCAATTTTATTCAATTGGGGCCTAATCAGACCTCTACCTATGGTGAAGCCCAAGTACTTAACCTCCTCCATTGCAAGGCAGCACTTCTTTGGGTTAGCAGTTAACCCTGCGACTCTGATTGAGTCCAGTATTGCTTGTACTTTAACCAAGTGGGACCCCCAGTCCGTACTGTGAATTACCACATCATCCAAATAGGCAGCTGCATATTTTCTATGGGGCCTCAAAATCTTATCCATTGCCCATTGAAAGGTTGCTGGAGCCCCATGCAACCCAACGGGTAACATCTTATACTGGCATACCTCCCAACATGACCCTCTCCGGGAGGGACAGAATGCTCTGCTCCTGGACTTCCCTCTTAATTTATGATTGCCATCACCTGTGGTGAAACACCTTTCTAATCCATTAACCTGTTCAACACAGGTGCCGGCAATCATTAATTAAGAGAAAAGTCCAGAAGCAGAGCATTGTGTCCCTCCTGGAGAGGGTCATGTTGGGAGGTATATACTGGTATAGCCCCCTCCGGAACCGAAAAGGCTGTTTTTTTTTACTTTTGCGCTATCAGTTAAAGGTATTTGCCAGTAACCTTTGGTCAGGTCCAATGTGGTGAGAAACCTGGCTGTTCCCAGCCTTTCTATAAGCTCATCCACACGGGGCATGGGGTATGCGTCAAATTTGGACACCTCATTTAACTTACGAAAGCCATTACAGAAGCATATGCTACCGTCTGGCTTCGGGATGAGAACTATGGGACTGGACCACTCACTGATAGATTCCTCTATGACTCCAAGTTCTAACACTACTTTAGAAACAGCTTCTCCCTGAGCTTCAGGAATCCTATATGGCTTTAAATTGATCCTGACCCCTGGTTCTGTGACAATGTCATGTTTTATTATGGCCGTTCGGCCAGGCAGCTCTGAATATATCTCCCTATTATGGCCTCAAGCACCAAGGTGGGGACCAGTCCTACTTTAACAATTGCTGACCCACAACAAGTTTCTATATTCACTTCAGCAGTGACATAATGTTGGGTATCCCCATGTATGCAAGTTACCCCAATAGGTATTTGCTGGACCTTTAAAGGGTTCACTAACCCAGCTTTCACGAGGGTAACTAAACTTCCTGAATCTAGCAAGGCCTCTACCCGGTTACCTTCTAAGAACACATCACACATTTGTTTTTCCAGCTCAGGTGAAGGTACCACAGTACAGGCTAACCTAGCAAAGAAAGACATTCTGCGACATTCAAAGGCAGCATCACATTGCATGGGTTCTTGCGTGACTGGGCAATTGGCAATAACATGACCTGGCATACCACACCTAAAACATTTAACCACACGATCAACCCGTTTGGGCAGCATAGACGTTTCTAGCCCCATTGGCCTGTCTCCAGGGCCAGTGTTTACAGTCTCTCCAGCCTTGCATTCTCTTAACCGCCCAGCAACATTTTCCCACGGAACAGTCTTACCAGTCTTTACTGAAGGGCGCTGTCGAGGATCTATGGGTTGCTGGGTGGTCATTAGTAGTTCCTCTGCTGCCAGATACCTCTCTTCCATGTCCACTAACTGGTCAGCAGTATCTGGATTTCCATGGCTCACCCACTTGTGCAGGACCACGGGCAAAGATCTCAAATAGCGGTCCATGGTGACTTTCAAGCATCTGGGGACCAGTTAATGTCTCTGGCTGTAACCATTTTTTTGTTAGCTGAATAAGGTCGTGCATCTAGGAGCGAGGAGGCTTCTCTATGGCATACACCCAACGGTGCACCCGTTGTGCTCATACTGACAGCGTGACTCCCAGGCGGGTTAGGATCTCAGTTTTTAGTTTGTCATAGTCCCAAGCCTCGGCAGGGCTTAAATCAAAGTACACTTTTGGGGCTCATCTGAAAGAAAAGGTGCTAGCAGGCTGGCCCACTGTGCTTTCGGCCAGTTCTCACGCTTGGCAGTCCTTTCAAACGTGGTCAGATAGGCCTCCACATCATCAGCCTCTGTCATTTTCTGCAGGAAGTGACTGGCCCGTATAGAACTAGAGCTGGCCGGAGCACTGACGGCAACATCTCCAATCCGGGCTGCAAGGATCTGCACCACTTCGGCTAAGGCCTCTCTATCCTGACGCTGTTGCCTGTAAAGTTCGTCAATAGCCACCTGCTGCTGTCTGTTGGCCTCCTGCTGAGCCGCTGTAGCTTGCAGCAAGGCTTTAAGCAGTTCCTCCATGTCAACAAATTTTTCAGGTGGCTTTGTAGCTGCTTTCACCCAGGACATATATCAAATCCTCAGGGGTGAGTCTCAGCAACTTCACACTGGAATGTATCTGCATAAACCACCATTTTCTGCAGGCCTCATAAAGCTGCTGCTTTCACTTATGCGCAGAATGGAATGCTCAGATTCTCCACCAAGTTGTAACACTGTAGGGTAACCGGATGCCGTTTCCTGGGGTAGATGGCAGCAAGCAGCAGCTGAGAAATCATACAAGTCCAGTGTTATGGTGCAACTGGCCGCAACCAGTTTTATTAAGCAGAAAATAAAATAAACATCAAAAGAAAAGACCTTGCCTGTCCGGCACTAACTATACAGAAGATGTTCCGGACTGTCTCTAAACAAAAACCACAGAGTTTTCCATTAAATACCGTATGCCTCACTTGTATAAGAAAGCATGTCTCTCTCACAGAGATTCTGCAGTCTCCCCAGGCAGTCTGCACACACTGATCAGGCTAGCAGCCCTATAAGACTCTTGCACAGCTGAAAGCCCTGATTAGCCCTCTGTGAGGCCAAAGACCCGAACTGGGCCCAATGTCTGGAACTTGCCCTCTCTCTCTCTCTCAGGGCCCTTATCCAGCTTTTCCAACAAACTAAAAAGGTTCTAACAAAACAAAACATTTTCCTAGAAGTTTTCATTTTTCTAAAACATGTAAGACAAGAACCTTGGAAAAACATACCTGCCCTCAAACATTATTCCAGTGTTCTTGTCATTATATATATATATATATATATATATATATATATATATATATATAGAGAGAGAGAGAGAGAGAGAGAGAGAGAGAGAGAGAGATTATATATATATATATATATATATATATATAAATATATAGAGAGAGAGAGAGATTATATATATATATATATATATATATATAATATAGAGAGAGAGAGAGAGAGAGAGATTAGATTTGGATGTGTATATATATATAAAATTCATTTAAATTGCACACTCACCATTTGAAGAATAAAAAAAGTTATTTATTGATAGGCAATACACTCACAAAAAAATACATAGCCAGAAGCAGAAGCTGCTTCTGGCTGAGCTGCTTCAAGGATGCACAGTTGCCTGTCCTGATGATGGTCCCTAGTGGACCGAAACGTCGACATTGCACATATGCACTTTCTGCTATGTATTTTTTGTGAGTATATTGCCTATCAATAAAGAACTTTTTTTATTCTTCAAATGGTGAGTGCGCAATTTAAATGAATTTTATGGGTGTAGTACGGCTGACCAAAAAGTAACCGTAACTGAGGCGCTATGTGTGCGTCTCTGGGGAGATCAACGCCAGCTATAAGCCACGGTGGTTCCTGTTGCAGGAACATCGTTTGGCTGGTATTTAGGAAATTTTCTTTTTGGTTACGATTTCTAGTGGCTAGTTGTTTGTTTACATTCCCCACTTCTGGTCCTGGATGCCATGTCTGAGGGAGGGAGCATGTTACAGGTGAGATGCATGAGGTAATCAGTGCAGGTATATATATGGTTGGTGTATGCCCATTATGTTATTCCTTGACAAAGGCGCAATGGAAGCGCCAAAACAGCTGTCGGATTCAGGGCTATTTAAGCATGAGGATTGATTGTGACCACCCTGGCATTAATGATGAGTATAGCTTCATTATCCTCTGCTTATTGTGAATTTTTTGCACTATTTTTGCACTTTATTGGAATTGAATATTTGAATGCATAAAATACGTTTGTATTAAGTTGGAGGTGCTGGCTCTTTTTCCAATATTTGAATAACTGCATATGTGCCTGGCACTCCTACAGTATGAACTTTTTTTTGATGTGTGCAGCCGGGTTTTAGTCTCTATACTTACGTAACCTTATGCTGGCGGGCACCACTTTGTAAATAATTTTTTTGGAACAATTTTTTTCTGAACATTTTTTTGGGTGGTGTGGATATGGATATGACGACCAGTACCTCAGATGATTTCGAGTGAAGAGATTTGATAATCAAGATATTTCCAGAATTTTATTCACGGACACGAACTCTCTGGCATTTGATACGGATAGTCCACCTGAAGTATTTGATGATTTATTGAAGCTTAAAAAAAGAAAGGTGGAATTGAATCTACATGGGTTGACACTCTCACAATATTACAAAGAAAAAATTATACCTAGAGGTTTCCGTATTAGGAACCAACCCACTATGGGTAGATCCAATACAAGCTTTTGTAAGCAATGGTGCCAGATTTTGAACGAGTGCTCTTTTCAATTAATGATCTTGGTAATTGAGCAAGTAAATCTTGACCTTGAGTTGTTAGATAAGGAAATTGCATCGTGTGAATCTACCGGGTTAGATATTTTGAAAGCAGATGATTCTGTTGATTGGCTGGCTAGAATTGAGAGCAATGTGAACCAATTTCATACTGAATTACTTGCCTTTAAGAAGAATAAGTACGAGCGGGTTAAAGAAGATTACAAGGACTTACGAGTTTACAACTGGTTGCAGGGAGGTGAATATAAAATTGGTTGAAGAGGAGGTAATAGATACAGGAGAAATCGTACAAATTATGCATTTTCTAACATAGAGACTCATACCTCAGCCAGTGACTCTGATCATTCACAGACACAGACACATTTTCAGAGAGGTTCTGTAACCAGGAGCAAACTCAAAAATACACAAAGAAAAGATCAGGCAGAAGGGGTGGGGTCAAACGCAGGAACAGATGTAAAAAAGACAATAAAAAACAAGCGGAAATAGTGATATTTAATTTATCAGATTATTCACCTACTCCCCCAGAAATGTCGGTCCTGTCTTAAGGCCTTTCTTTTGTAAAAACATTCAAACAACAACCCTTTAATTTTGAGGTTGAATTGTATCGTTTTCACCGTTCCCTCAAGCTTAAAGATTTCTTTGCTAAACAGAATCAAACATCAACTTTGACTGAGGGGGTCACATATAGTAAATTTAAACCTAAAAGTACATTTGAACCATCAGGTCAAAATGCATCCATAGAAACATTCATTAAACTTGTCAAAAGGGACACTATGTCCTTTATTGGCAATCAGAAAATCTCTTATCATAATTTGAGTAGAGAGGAGAATGCTGCTCTCACTACTTTGAGGAACAATTCTGAAATTGTCATAAATCCCTCAGATAAAGGGGGAGGAATTGTTTTACTCAATAAACAAGATTATATGCAAGAGATCTCTAGACAGTTATCAGATGTTGAAAGTTATAAAATACTTACCTACGATCCAACCGTTAAGTATAAGAGAGAAATTGATGCTGTGATTGACATGGGCCTTAAAAATAACTGGATTAATGAACCCACTGCCCAGTTTCTCACGCAGACACACCCTAGAACACCTATTATTTATGTGTTACCAAAGGTGCACAAAACACTGATTAAGCCTCCAGGTAGGCCGATAATCTCCTCCTGTGGGTCCTTGTGTCAACCACTGTCTCAGTTTATTGATTTCTGGTTACAGCCTGTTGTACAGAATACAAAATTCTATTTACGTGATACTACAGATTTTTTTAAAAAGATTGAGGCATTAGGTAGTTTACCTGATTCAAGTTTGCTGGTGACATTGGATATCACTAGCCTCTACACAAATATTAATCATGTTGATGGTACAGAGTCAGTCAGGAGTTTGATTTCCAACAGTCCACACTATAAGGGTCCGAACGTCGAGTTTTTGTTACTTCTTATGGAAATTGTATTAAAGAAAAATTATTTTCTTTTTGAAAATTTGTTGTTTTTTTTTTGCAGTTAAGAGGGACCGCGATGGGGTCAAATATGGCCCCTGCATATGCTAATTTATGTATGCATATGTATGAAAATCAGCATATTATGGCCCATCCTGTTTTTTCTGAATTTATTCATTTTTACGTTCGGTATATTGACGACCTCTTTATGGTGTGGACTGGAGGTATCTAACTCCTGACTATGTTCATTGATGCTCTCAATTCTCTTGACACCAACATCAGATTTACACTTGCTTATAGTGAAACTATAATCAATTATCTTGATGTATGCGTTCTGAATGATGGCGACCGTTTATCTACTAGACTATACAGAAAAGAAACGGATAAAAACACTCTTATTAGCAGATAGTTTCCATCCCGCACCACTTAAAAGAGGCTTGCCATTGTCGCAATTATTGAGGGTTGCTCGAATAACGTCTGATCCAGCTGAGCTACGAGAATCATTGGAAGAGATGGGCAATAGATTTGTTTGCAGAGGCTACAAGAGATGCGAAATTGATGAAGCAATTTTGAGTTGTTTACAACATAAACGTGAGGAATTACTCTGTGCAAAGAAAGAGTACTAAAGACAATAGAATGATTTTTGCTTCTACATACTCTGTGGCTTCACAACATATACGGAATATGGTATTACGCCATTGGCATATAGTGCAGGCGGATGACACCATTGGACATTTATGCAAAGAAAAAACATTATTCTGTTATAAGAGAAGCAACAATGTCAAGGACATAGTGGCCAAATCTGACATAGGCCCTATTCGTACAAAAAGTTGGTTGCAACCAAAACATGGAGTATACAGATGCCATGGGTGTGTCAATTGCCAGTACCTCCTCTTAGGGGAATTTTTCAATGACCCCAAGACAAAGATCAGACATAATATACGCCATCATTTGACCTGTGACAGCCGTTATGTCATATATTTGATAAAATGTCCATGCTCACTCTTTTATGTTGGCAAAACAATCAGGACATTGAGGGAGAGGATAGCTTTGCATCAATCTTCTATTAAAAAGGCTCTTGTGAAAGTTGATAAGAGTACTCCTCCAGTTGGCAAGACACTATGCACTCTGCGAACACTCTATGAGAGACTTCCAATGTATGCCCATAGACTGCATTCCTCCTCTTAGACGTGGCGGTGATCGGAATAAGCTGCTATTACAAAAAGAGTGTTATTGGATAAATTGCCTTAACACGGTTGCACCGGCTGGATTAAATAAGGAACTGTGTTTAAGCTGTTTTTTATAGGGACTGGTTCCCTGTCTCTTATTCTTGTAGTTAATACATCTTTGGTGTTGGTTTTTTATTTATCCATGTCCACGGTTATTGTTTTTATTTTTTTTATTATAGTTGTATGTCATCTGCCATCTATATATTTGCCTGGTTTACTGTGCATCTATTGCTAATGAGGTATCCAGTATGGATAATAGTCATTTTTGTAAATTAACATGCGTCCCTTCTGTTAATAGCACTGGCTTTTGTTTGTGGGTTGCCAGGGCAACCGGCCTGTTGCGTGACTTCCGGGTACGGAAGCGTGACCATGTGATCTGCCACGTTGTTTTATATACAGATTGCTATGACGACCGTCCCGTTGCGTCACTTCCGGTCACGGGAGTGACTGCGGGAGAGCCAGGTACCGTAACTGAGGTGCTATGTGTGCGTCTCTGGGGAGATCAACGCCAGCTATAGCCACGGTGGTTCCTGTTGCAGGAACATCATTTGGCTGGTATTTAGGAAATTTTATTTTTGGTCACGATTTCTAGTGAAAAGTTGTTTGTTTACATTCCCCACTTCCGGTCCTGGATGCCGTGTCTGACGGAGCGAGCATGTTACAGGTGAGATGCATGAGGTAATCAGTGCAGGTATATATATGGTTGGTGTATGCCCATTATGTTAGTCCTTGACAAAGGCGCAATGAAAGCGCCGAAACAGCTGTCGGATTCAGGGCTATTTAAGTATGAGGATTGATTGTGACCATCCTGGCATTAATGATGAGTATAGCTTCATTATCCTCTGCTTATTGTGAATTTTTTGCACTATTTTTGCACTTTATTGGAATTGAATATTTGAATGCATAAAATACGTTTGTATTAAGTTGGAGGTGCTGGTTCTATTTCCAATATATATATATATATATATATATATATATATATATATATATATATATATATACACCGATACAACCCGGCACTGAAAGGGACAGCGTCACCCACATATAACTTACTGGGGTGCCCTCCATGAGATAATCAATCCCCAATGTATACAAGAAAGAAGAGGCGGCACTCCCAGCGTTTTTAAAGTGCAATAATATCTTTAGTCAAGAACGACGTTTCGGGGGGTCACACCCCATCATCAGGATAACATGTGCATAACAAAAGAACAAACATTTATACTTACATGCCGCCCGTTTCCCCGCCCGCCGCCGGCCGCAGTCCACGGACGCCACCATCTCCTTCCGGGTTCAGGACCCTGACGTCACCGGAAGCAGTGAGACCACGTGAGCCTGCGCCAGGAGGTCTAAGGGAGACAAGCCGCATGCATTACATGTCACCAGGGTAACCATAAACACAAACAAAAAAACGTGAAAACACAAATACGATGTGAGGAAAGAGCCCCACAATAATATAGTGCAAAACAACATTATAGTGACAATAACCATTTAAAAGCAGCAAAAGTGGACTAAAATACATATATAGAAATCAATACTGAAAATAACTATACTTAATGGCAACAAATCTGGAACATGGCAACCCTCACTTCACCTAGCCTGCACTGCTGATCTGATTATATTATCTCACTACTCCACCAATGGTGAACTGACTACACTATACAGTGTCACATAAATCTATTAATCTAATACCATAACAGACGTAGAGTCAGTGAGTTGAATGTATAACAAACTGGACTATAACACTACTACTAATATGCATTTGGACATTAATGGACTACAGTACGGCATCTGAACATGGCTAAAAATTTGAAAATTTAAATAAACGCAGACAGGCTTAAAGACTCATTCAGCCCCCTGGGGTTCACGGTGTCAAGGGTAAAAATCCACCACGCCTCTAGTTGCAGCAGTTTCTTCCCCCGGTCACCACCTCGCAACGACTTGGGCACCTGTGCTATCATTCTGTATCTCAATGCCGCTAAACTGTGTCTGGCCTGTGCAAAATGCCTGGCAACAGCCTGGTCACTGGTACCAGACACCAATGCTGCCCTAATGGCAGTCCTATGTTGGGCAATCCTTTCTTTGAATTGTCTTTCTGTCTTGCCCACGTAATGTAAGTCACAGGGGCAAGACAGGAGATAAACCACAAACCTTGAGGTGCAAGACAAAGCTGGTTTGATAAAAAACACCTTCCCAGAAAATGGATGGTTGAACCTATTGCCTGTAATCAACGCACTACAGGTCGTGCACCCCGTACATTTAAAACAACCACCCCTTCTAGAAAGAAAGTGCTGTTTAGGTGGCCCCATCCCAGTGATATCTGTACGGACTACCCGATCTTTGATGTTAGGGCCCCTAGTGAAGCTGGGCAAAAGACGTGAATTGTGCAGAGATGGTAATTCAGGCTCTGAGCTGATGATGGGCCAGAGCTGTTTGGCCCTTTTACACGTATGTTTACTTTTGCTAGTGTATCGGTTAACCCATGGACCCGTGTAACTGCTATTCTTGGCTCTTTTTCCTTCAATAATGTGTGTCGATCAAGTGACAGAGCCCTATGTTTCGCCTGCGTGAGTAACTTCTGTGGGTATCCTCGCTCAAGGAATTTGGTGGTCATTTTGTTAATTTGAACCTCTCTGTCCTTAGCATCACTGGATATCCGGCAGGCTCTAATGAATTGGGAAAAAGGCAAACTTTCAATAGTCGCATGAGGGTGAAAACTATTGTGTTTTAAAAGGGTGTTACGGTCAGTGGGCTTTACATACAGACTAGTCCGTAGATGCCCCTCAATGATACTAATATCAACATCAAGAAACTGCACCCTCTCAGTGCTGATATTAGCTGTGAGCTTGGCTGGACAGGGAGACCCATTATGTACTGATATGATTTCCTGTAACATCTCAATGCTACCTGTCCAAAACAACAGGATATCATCTATGTATCTAAAATATTTAAATACATAGCCTTGAATGTTAGACACTGAAAAAAACAAATTGTCTTCCACCACATGCATAAATGAATTTGCATACGAGGGGGCTCCCCGGCTCCCCATCGCACACCCTGCTTGTTGAAGAAAGAAACTACCATCGTACAGGAAGAAATTGTGTCTTAATGTAAATTCCAGTAGCTTCATAAAGAAGCCTACTTCTGGTCCCATATATAATGGGTTATCACAGATCAATTGATATACAGCCGCCAAACCCAGATCGTGAGGTATACAAGTATATAAACTTGTGACATCGATACTTGCCATTACCATATCTGGGGGTAATTGACCAATTTCCTCAAACTCTCTTAATAGTGACGAGGTATCTTTAAGGTGCGTTCTAGTGCCCTGGATTACTGGTTGCAGAAAAAAAATCCAAAAAACTAGCTACAGGTTCACACAGCGACCACCTGGCTGATATAATCGGTCTACCAGGAGGGCGCTGTGGATCCTTATGTAGCTTGGGGATAATATAGAAGATCGGAACAACTGGAAATGCTTTACACAAAAAGGCCTTAGTGTCAGAATCTATCACACCATCCTGAAATCCATCCTGCACTAAACACAACAACTCTTTCTTGAATCTCTCAGTAGGATCTGCAGCCAATTTGCAGTACGTGTTAGCATCATCCAACAGTCTGAGACATTCCTGCTTGTAAAAGCTCAGGTCCATGACCACTATGGCTCCCCCCTTATCGGCTCCTCTTATGATAATGTCTTGACGTTTACTTAAATCATTCAAGGCAGACCTCTCATCCCTTGAAAGATTATGATGGATATATGGGGCATTCGCAGGGGGTTCCTGACTACATGTGTCCAATAATCTGTGGAATGTCCGGACTGAAGGATTTAATGACTGTGGGTCAAACGTTGAAGCAGGTTTAAATTTCTTGCCAACCTGCGTACCATCCATAACATCTTCACAACTCTCATCAGTCATTCCGTGGTGTTCTTTATTCCTGTTTTTACTTTTGTCGAAAAATTCTCTAATTTTAAGCTTTCTGTGAAACCTAAAATTGTCCACCTTCCACTGGAAGTCTTGATGAAAATGTGTGGGAACAAAACTGAGACCTTTTGCCAACACCTGTGTCTCAGCTTCAGTCAGAGGGTGGCTGGATAAATTAAAAATTAGGTCCTTTGACCCCTCGGTGGCTTGCTTGCACCTCTGCCTCTCCGCCTGCCTCCCCCTTCTCGTGCATTTGTTCTTGACCCGGCCTTGTAGGCTCGGGTATCCACACCTAAAGGGACATTTTTAGGTGCTTGTGCTTGGTCACTATCGCTGGCTGAGGTGCTAGAATAGGTGACAGCTCTTTGACCTCTGACTTTGGTAAAGTGCATCGTGCCTCTTGGTGGTCTGTTGGTGGTGTTCAGCCAATTATAGACTCTGTGTTCCGCATAGTCTTGTTGAACTTTAATCAGCTTTTCTTTTTTAAATTTAAGCAGGTCCTTCTGATATGTGTCCAGCTGTTGTTGTAGCTGATTGATCCAGTTCGTCTTGTCATCCTGGCGTAATGAAGTGAGATGCTCTTGTTCGAAGCTTGTGATTTTCTCCTTGACAGTGTTCAGTTCCTTAGTGGATTCCTCGATGACAAGGAGGATGAGATCCATCGAACACTTGTTCAGGATCGCAATCCACTTGGAACAAAACGGAATGCTGTAGCGTCCAATCGTCGGGATGTTATGTAATCTAAAACCCCTTGGAATCTGTTTATTTCTGTAATATTCAGAGAGGGTCAGATCATGGTACCTAAAGTCCATTTCACGTTTTTTCAACTTAAACCACTCTCTGTACAGATCTTCATTTGAGCCACTTGCACGCAAATCAAACTGGGGTTCTGTCCGTAAAATGTCATTCGCTTCAGCATCTGAGAGCTGAAAGTGTCCGTAGTATCACAAACAAGCATCTGGTTGATGAGTTCCGTTGCTGTTTTGTCAGACCCAATCATGCTGTCCACAAAGTGCTTCAATGTACTGTGCAGTAAAAAAAGTGCAAGTGCTGTATAAAGAGACCAGTGCTGGTTTAAAGTGCTGAGTGAAAGTACAGTGCTGCAGGTCCTGGAAAGTATAAATGCTGCTGATTGATGGTGCCTTGGTAGCTAATCAGGTTCCGAACACGGGCCACCTGTAGCCATAAATACCGATACAACCCGGCACTCAAAGGGACAGCGTCACCCACATATAACTTACTGGGGTGCCCTCCATGAGATAATCAATCCCCAATGTATACAAGAAAGAAGATGCGGCACTCCCAGCGTTTTTAAAGTGCAATAATATCTTTAGTCAAGAACGACGTTTCGGGGGGTCTCACCCCGTCATCAGGATAACATGTGCATAACAAAAGAACAAACATTTATACTTACATGCCGCCCGTTTCCCCGCCCGCCGCCGGCCGCAGTCCACGGACGCCACCATCTCCTTCCGGGTTCAGGACCCTGACGTCACCGGAAGCAGTGAGACCACGTGAGCCTGCGCCGGGAGGTCTAAGGGAGACAAGCCGCATGCATTACATGTCACCATGGTAACCATAAACACAAACAAAAAAACGTGAAAACACAAATACGATGTGAGGAAAGAGCCCCACAATAATACAGTGCAAAACAACATTATAGTGACAATAACCATTTAAAAGCAGCAAAAGTGGACTAAAATACATTTTCATATCTCTCCAGGGATGTTCAATCGGATTCAAGTCTGGGCTTTGGCTGGGCCACTCAAGGACTTCACAGAGTTGTCCTGAAGCCACTCCTTTGAGATCTTGTCTGTGTGCTTAGGCCCATTGTCCTGCTGAAAGATGAACCGTCGCCCCCTGTCTGCGGTCAATAGCGCTCTGGAGCAGGTTTTCGTCCAGGATGTCTCTGTACATTGCTGCATTCATCTTTCGCTCTATCCTGACTAGTTTCCCAGTTCCTGCCACTGAAAAACATCCCCACAGCATGATGCTGCTACCACCATGCTTCACTGTAGGGATGGTATTGGCCTGGTGATGAGTGGTGTCTGGTTTCCTCCAAACATGATGCCTAACATTCACACCAAAGAGTTCAATCTTTGTCTCATAAGACCAGAGAATTTTGTTTCTCATGGTCTGAGAGTCCTCCAGGTGGGCTGCCATGTGGTTTTTACGAAGGAGTGGCTTCCGTCTGGCCACTCTACCATACAAGCCTGATTGGTGGATTGCTGCAGAGATTGTTGTCCTTCTGGAAGGTTCTCCTCTCTCCACAGAGAAATGCAGTTGCTCTGATAGAGTGACCATCGGGTTCTTGATCACCTTCCTGACTAGGGCCCTTCTCCCCTGATCGCTCAGTTTAGACGGCCGACCAGCTCTAAGAAGAGTCCTGGTGGTTCCGACCTTATTCCATTTATGGATGATGGAGGCCACTGTGCTCATTGAGACATTCAAAGCAGCAGATATTTTTCTGTACTCTTCCCCAGATTTGTGCCTCGAGACAATCCTGTTTCAGAGGTCTACAGACAATTTCTTTGACTTCATGCTTGGTTTGGGCTCTGACATGCACTTTCAAGTGTGGGACCTTATATAAACAGGTGTGTGCCTTTCCAAATCATGTCCAATCAACTGAAATTACCACTGGTGGACTCCAATTAAGCTATAGTAACATCTCACGGATTATCAATGGAAACAGGATGCACCCGAGCTCAATTTTGAGCTTCATGGCAAAGGCTGTGAATACTTATGTACATGTGGTTTTTTTTGTTTTTGAGTGTTAATAAATGTACAAAAATCTCAAATAAAACTTTTTTCACATTGTCATTATGGGATATTGTGTGTAGAATTTTGAGGGAAAAAATGAATTTATTCCATTCGGAATAAGGCTGCAACATAACAAAATGTGGAAAAAGTAAAGCACTGTGAATACTGGACCCACACCCAACTCTATCTGTTGGCCAGCACCCAACTCTGGGGCAGATTCAGACCTGATCACTGCTGTGCGTTTTCGCACATCACGCGATCAGGTCTGACCTGCGCCAGCGTAACAGTCCGCAGCGACGTAGAGCGACAGGATGGTGCTAAAAATCCCATTACACCGGCAAACGCAAGGAGATTGACAGGAAGAGGGTGTTTGTGGGTGGCAACTGACCGTTTTTGAGGAGTGTCCGAAAACACGCAGGAGGGACCAGGTGATTGGATGGAGTGTTTCTGACGTCCGCTCCGGCCCTGATCATTGCACTGGAAGAGTAAGTCCTGGGCTGCGCAGAGACTGCACACAATTCGTTTGTGCAGCTCTCCAACACTTCCGAACGCACACATATACAGCGATTTTTCCCCTCCCCCTGTAGGGGGCAACTACCAGATCGCAGGGATGCAAAAAACGAACCCTAGTGATCAGGTCTGAATTACCTCCTCTATCTGTTCCGCACCCAGGGGAGCCCCAGTGGCGATTTTCCGAGCTACAGTTAGCAACAATAAGGGCAATCCGCAAAGAAGAATGTTGTGAATAAAAAGTAAACAAAAAACCTTTAGAATTAAAGGTAGAGAATTGTGAGTTGTATGTACAATAGGACACCAATAGGGTCTGCTGAAAAGAATTCCAGAAAATAGGATTTTAATACCTACCGGTAAATCCTTTTCTCGTAGTCCGTAAAGGATGCTGGGGACGCTTCAAGAACCATGGGGTATAGACGGGATCCGCAGGAGACATGGGCACTTTAAGACTTTGAATGGGTGTGAACTGGCTCCTCCCTCTATGCCCCTCCTCCAGACTCCAGTTTAAGTAACTGTGCCCAGGGAGACGGACATTTCGAGGAAATAATTTATTGTTAAACCACGGTGAGCATCTTACCAGCTCACACCTCCAGTATGCCGCAGAACGTGGCATTCAATAGAACACCAGCCGACGGCATGAAGAATATGCAGCAATACTCTGACAGAAAACGTAACACAACCTGTGTGTAAATACAACCAATAACAGCAAAACGCATCCAACGGCATGAATAACATCAGCAACTGGCTGACTTAAACGCAACACACCATGTGTGTAACCATACCCAATAACTGCAGATACAGTATGCACTGGGACGGGCGCCCAGCATCCTCTACGGACTAAGAGAAAAGGATTTACCGGTAGGTATTAAAATCCTATTTTCTCACACGTCCTAGAGGATGCTGGGGACGCTTCAAGAACCATGGGGTTTATACCAAAGCTCTAGAACGGGCGGGAGAGTGCGGATGACTCTGCAGCACCGATTGACCCAGCAAGAGGTCCTCATCAGCCAGGGTATCAAACTTGTAAAACTTCGCAAAGGTGTTTGAACCCTACCAAGCAGCTGATTGGCAAAGCCGTAATGCCGAGACCCCTCGGGCAGCCGCCCAGGATGCGCCCACCTTTCTGGAAGAATGGGTCTTCACCGATTTCGGTAACGACAATCCAGCCGTAGAATGAGCCTGTTGAATCGTATGACAGATCCAGCGTGCAATAGTCTGCTTGGAAGCAGGAGCCCCAACCTCGTTGGGAGCATACAGGACAAACAGAACCTCCGTTGTTCTAATCTGAGCCGTTCTGGCGACATAAATTTCCAAAGCTCTGACCACATTGAGAGACTTCTATTCCACTGGCACCACAATAGGTTGGTTCATGTTTAACGATGAAACCACTGTTGTCAGAAAATTACTGACGAGTTCTTAACTCCGCTCTATCTGCATGGAAGATTAAATAGGGGCACTTGCGGGACAAGGCCGCTGATTCAGACACCCGCCTTGCGGATGCCAAGGCCAACAGCCTGACCACTTTCCAAGTGACGAATTACAACTCTACCTTACGTAAAAGGTTCAAACCAATGAGATTGCTGGAACTGCAACACCACGTTAAGACCCCATGGAGCTCCAGGGGGGCACAAAGGGAGGTTGGATGTGTAACACCTCTTTTACGAAAGTTCGAACTTTTGTAAAGGAGGCCAATTTATTTATTTTATTTTTGGGGGGGAAACGATAAGGCTAAAATCTGAACCTTAATCGAGCCCAACTTAAGATCCACATCAACACCATCTTGTGAAAAATGGAGAAAAGTAGCCCACTGGAAATCTTCCGTAGAAGCCTTCTTGATTTCGCACCAAGACATATACTTTCTCCAAATACGGTGGGAATGTTTTTACGTTACTCCTTTTCTGGCCTGAAGAAGAGTAGGAATGACTTCACTGGAAATATCCTTTCGGCTAAGATCCGGTGTTCACCTGAAGATCCGGATACCAGGTCCTCTTAGGCCAGTCTGGACAATGAGGATCACCTGAACCTTTGTTCTTCTTATGATCTTTAGCATTTTTGGGGGAAAAAATGGAAGCAGAGGGGACGCATAGACCGACTGAAACACCCACGTAATCACTAGGGCGTCCACCGCTATTGCTTGAGGGTCCCTTGACCTGTACAATATCTCTGAAGCTTCTTGTGGAGGCGAGACGCCATCTTGTCTATTTTAGGAATTCCTCAACGACCTGTCACTTCTGTGAAAACCTCTGGATGAAGACACCACTCTCCTGGTTGGAGAACGTGTCTGCCGAGGAAGTCTGCTTCCCAGTTGTCCACTCCTGGAACGAACATCGCTGACAGAGCGCGTATATGATTTCGTCGCCCAGCGGAAAATCTTTCTGGCGTCCGCCATTGCTGCTTCGGTTCTTGTTTGTAGAAAACGGGTTATAAACGGCCCTTACCTCTAGACCGTTAATGTGGTGACAAGTAACCTAACTTGACCCTCTTCCTTGGACGTTTTCCTCCTGTGTGACAACTCCCCCGCCTCGAAGGCATGCATCCGTGGTCCCTAGGATCCAGTCCTGGAAACCGAACCTGCGCTTATGAGAACTGCGCCGCTACCACAGGAGTGAAATTCTGGTCTTGAAAAAACAGGATTATTCCAGGTGGGAACCGGACCACTTTTCCCACAGGTCCCGCTAAAAACACCCTGGCATTTAACCTGCTCACTGAATGGCCTCGTAGGCCGCAACCATCTTTTTCATCAACGGAATGTATTGATGGATTTACACTGTTGCAGGTCTGACCAGACTCTGGATCCTCAGAGCTTTTTTTTTTTGTTGGAAGAAACAAACTCTCATCCGTTCTGTATCTAACATTATTCCCAACGCCGACAACCGCGTCGTTGGGATCAACAGTGAGTCTGGCAAGTTCAGGAGCCAACCACGTTGTTGAAGAACTGTCAGGGAGAATGCAACGTTTTGCACCACTTGGTTTCTCTTGACGTCACCGTAATCAGGAGAGCGTCCCAGTACAGAATAAATAAGAATTTACTTACCGATAATTCTATTTCTCGTAGTCCGTAGTGGATGCTGGGAACTCCGTAAGGACCATGGGGAATAGCGGCTCCGCAGGAGACTGGGCACAAATAGAAAGCTTTAGTACTACCTGGTGTGCACTGGCTCCTCCCCCCATGACCCTCCTCCAAGCCTCAGTTAGGATACTGTGCCCGGACGAGCGTACACAATAAGGAAGAATTTTGAATCCCGGGTAAGACTCATACCAGCCACACCAATCACACCGTATAACTTGTGATCTGAACCCAGTTAACAGTATGATAACAGAGGAGCCTCTAGAAAAGATGGCTCACTACAACAATAACCCGATTTAGTTAACAATAACTATGTACAAGTATTGCAGACAATCCGCACTTGGGATGGGCGCCCAGCATCCACTACGGACTACGAGAAATAGAATTATCGGTAAGTAAATTCTTATTTTCTCTGACGTCCTAGTGGATGCTGGGAACTCAGTAAGGACCATGGGGATTATACCAAAGCTCCCAAACGGGCGGGAGAGTGCGGATGACTCTGCAGCACCGAATGAGAGAACTCCAGGTCCTCCTCAGCCAGGGTATCAAATTTGTAGAATTTAGCAAACGTGTTTGCCCCTGACCAAGTAGCTGCTCGGCAAAGTTGTAAAGCAGAGACCCCTCGGGCAGCCGCCCAAGATGAGCCCACTTTCCTTGTGGAATGGGCTTTTACAGATTTAGGCTGTGGCAGGCCTGCCACAGAATGAGCAAGCTGAATTGTACTACAAATCCAACGAGCAATAGTCTGCTTAGAAGCAGGAGCACCCAGCTTGTTCGGTGCATACAGGATAAACAGCGAGTCAGATTTTCTGACTCCAGCCGTCCTGGAAACATATATTTTCAGGGCCCTGACTACGTCCAGCAACTTGGAGTCCTCCAAGTCCCTAGTAGCCGCAGGTACCACAATAGGCTGGTTCAGGTGAAACGCTGAAACCACCTTAGGGAGAAATTGAGGACGAGTCCTCAATTCTGCCCTATCCGTATGAAAAATTAGGTAAGGGCTTTTATAGGATAAAGCCGCCAATTCTGACACGCGCCTGGCTGACGCCAGGGCCAACAGCATAACCACTTTCCATGTGAGATATTTTAAGTCCACAGTGGTGAGTGGTTCAAACCACTGTGATTTTAGGAACCCCAAAACCACATTGAGATCCCAAGGTGCCACTGGAGGCACAAAAGGAGGCTGTATATGCAGCACCCCTTTGACAAACGTCTGAACTTCAGGAACTGAAGCCAGTTCTTTTTGGAAGAAGATCGACAGGGCCGAAATTTGAACCTTAATGGACCCTAATTTTAGGCCCATAGACAGTCCTGTTTGCAGGAAATGCAGGAACCGACCCAGTTGAAATTCCTCTGTAGGGGCCTTCCTGGCCTCGCACCACGCAACATATTTACGCCAAATACGGTGATAATGCTGCATGGTTACATCCTTCCTGGCTTTGATCAGGGTAGGGATGACTTCATCCGGAATGCCTTTTTCCTTCAGGATCCGGCGTTCAACCGCCATGCCGTCAAACGCAGCCGCGGTAAGTCTTGAAACAGACAGGGTCCCTGCTGGAGCAGGTCCCTTCGTAGAGGTAGAGGCCACGGGTCCTCCGTGAGCATCTCTTGAAGTTCCGGGTACCAAGTCCGTCTTGGCCAATCCGGAGCCACGAGTATAGTCCTTACTCCTCTCCTTCTTATGATTCTCAGTACCTTGGGTATGAGAGGCAGAGGAGGGAACACATACACTGACTGGTACACCCATGGTGTTACCAGAGCGTCCACAGCTATTGCCTGAGGGTCCCGTGACCTGGCGCAATACCTGTCTAGTTTTTTGTTGAGGCGGGACGCCATCATGTCCACCTTTGGTTTTTCCCAACGGTTCACAATCATGTGGAAGACTTCTGGGTGAAGTCCCCACTCTCCCGGGTGGAGGTCGTGCCTGCTGAGGAAGTCTGCTTCCCAGTTGTCCACTCCCGGAATGAACACTGCTGACAGTGCTATCACATGATTTTCCGCCCAGCGAAGAATCCTTGCAACTTCTGCCATTGCCCTCCTGCTTCTTGTGCCGCCCTGTCTGTTTACGTGGGCGACTGCCGTGATGTTGTCTGACTGAATCAGCACCGGCTGACCTTGAAGCAGAGGTCGTGCTAGGCTTAGAGCATTGTAGATGGCCCTTAGCTCCAGGATATTTATGTGAAGTGATGTCTCCAGGCTTGACCACAAGCCCTGGAAATTTCTTCCTTGTGTGACTGCTCCCCAGCCTCTCAGGCTGGCATCCGTGGTCACCAGGACCCAGTCCTGAATGCTGAATCTGCGGCCCTCTAGAAGATGAGCACTCAGCAACCACCACAGAAGAGACACCCTTGTCCTTGGGGACAGGGTTATCCGCTGATGCATCTGAAGATGCGATCCGGACCATTTGTCCAGCAGATCCCACTGGAACGTTCTTGCGTGGAATCTGCCGAATGGAATCGCTTCGTAGGAAGCTACCATCTTTCCCAGGACTCTTGTGCATTGATGCACTGAGACTTGCCCTGGTTTCAGGAGGTTTCTGACTAGGTCGGATAACTCCCTGGCTTTTTCCTCCGGCAGGAACACCTTTTTCTGGACTGTGTCCAGAATCATCGCTAGGAACAGAAGACGTGTCGTCGGAATCAGCTGCGATTTTGGGATATTTAGAATCCAGCCGTGCTGCCGTAGCACTACCTGAGATAGTGCTACTCCGACTACTAACTGTTCTCTGGATCTTGCCCTTATCAGGAGATCGTCCAAGTAAGGGATAATTAAAACGCCTTTTCTTCGAAGAAGAATCATCATTTCGGCCATTACCTTGGTAAAGACCTGGGGTGCCGTGGATAATCCAAACGGCAGCGTCTGAAACTGATAGTGACAGTTTTGTACCACAAACCTGAGGTACCCTTGATGAGAAGGGTAAATGGGGACATGGAGGTAGGCATCTTTGATGTCCAGAGACACCATAAAGTCCCCCTCTTCCAGGTTCGCGATCACTGCTCTGAGTGACTCCATCTTGAACTTGAACCTTTGTATGTAAGTGTTCAAGGATTTCAGATTTAAAATAGGTCTTACCGAGCCGTCCGGCTTCGGTACCACAAACAGCGTTGAATAATACCCCTTCCCTTGTTGCAGGAGGGGTACCTTGATTATCACCTGCTGGGAATACAGCTTGTGAACTGCCTCCAATACTGCCTCCCTGTCGGAGGGAGACGTTGGTAAAGCAGACTTCAGGAACCGGCGAGGGGGAGACGTCTCGAACTCCAATTTGTACCCCTGAGATACTACTTGAAGGATCTAGGGGTCCACTTGCGAGTGAGCCCACTGCGCGCTGAAATTCTTGAGACGGGCCCCCACCGTGCCTGAGTCAGCTTGTAAGGCCCCAGCGTCATGCTGAGGACTTGGCAGAAGCGGGGGAGGGCTTTTGTTCCTGGGAATTGGCTGTCTGTTGCAGTCTTTTTCCCCTTCCTCTGCCCCGGGGCAGAAAAGAGGAACCTTTTGCCCGCTTGCCCTTATGGGGACGAAAGGACTGAGCCGGATAAGACGGCTTTTTATGTTGAGAGGCGACCTGGGGTAAAAATTTGGATTTCCCAGCAGTTGCCGTGGCCACCAGGTCCGATAGACCGACCCCAAATAACTCCTCCCCTTTATAAGGCAATATTTCCATATGCCGTTTAGAGTCCGCATCACCTGACCACTGTCGCGTCCATAATCCTCTTCTGGCAGAAATGGACAGCGCACTCACTCTTGATGCCAGAGTGGAAATATCCCTCTGTGCATCTCGCATATATAGAAATGCATCTTTTAAATGCTCTATAGTCAACAATATACTGTCCCTATCCAGGGTATCAATATTTTCAGTCAGGGAATCCGACCAAGCCACCCCAGCGCTGCACATCCAGGCTGAGGCGATTGCTGGTCGCAGTATAACACCAGTATGTGTGTATATACTTTTTAGGATTTTGATAAGCGTGTGAGCGCTTTATCCACTCTAGGGGGTGTTTCCCAACGCGCCCTAACCTCTGGCTGGAAAGGGTATAATGCCAATAACTTTTTAGAAATTATCAGTTTTTAACTCGTCTGATTCAGGAAAAACTACAGGTAGTTTTTTCACACCCCACATAATACCCTTTTTAGTGGTACTTGCAGTATCAGAAATGTTTAACACCTCTCTCATTGCCGTGATCATGTAACGTGTGGCCCTACTGGAAGTCACGTTTGTCTCCTCACCGTCGACACTGGAGTCAGTATCCGTGTCGACGTCAGTATCCACCACCTGAGGTAACGGCCTTTTTAGAGCCCATGATGGTTTTTGAGACGCCTGGACAGGGACTAGCTGATTAGTCGGCTGTCTCATGTCATCAACTGTCTTTTGTAAGGAGCTGACACTGTCACGTAAATCCTTCCATAAAGCCATCCACTCCGGTGTCGACTCCCTAGGGGGTGACATCTCTATTATAGGCAATTGCTCCGCCTCCACATCATTTTCCTCCTCATACATGTCGACACAAACGTACCGACACACAGCACACGCACAGGGAATGCTCTGATAGAGGACAGGACCCCACTAGCCCTTTGGGGAGACAGAGGGAGAGTATGCCAGCACACACCAGAGCGCTATATATATATAGATATAGGGACAACCTTATATAAGTGTTTCTCCCTTATAGCTGCTGTATTGTTAATAACCCGCCAATTAGTGCCCCCCTCTCTTTTTTACCCTGTTTCTGTAGTGCAGGACTGCAGGGGAGAGTCAGGGAGACGTCCTTCCAGCGGAGCTGTGAGGGAAAATGGCGCCTGTGTGCTGAGGAGATAGGCTCCGCCCCCTTCTCGGAGGCCTTTCTCCCGCTTTTTGTGAAAATCTGGCAGGGGTTAAAATTCATCCATATAGCCCAGGGGCTATATGTGATGTATTTTTAGCCAGCCAAGGTGTTTCTATTGCTGCTCAGGGCGCCCCCCCCTAGCGCCCTGCACCCTCAGTGACCGGAGTGTGAAGTGTGCTGAGAAGCAATGGCGCACAGCTGCAGTGCTGTGCGCTACCTTGTGGAAGACAGGATGTCTTCTGCCGCCGATTTGCCGGACCTCTTCTTGCTTCTGGCTCTGTAAGGGGGCCGGCGGCGCGGCTCTGGGACCGAGCTCCAAGGCTGGGCCTGTGATCGGTCCCTCTGGAGCTAATGGTGTCCAGTAGCCTAAGAAGCCCAATCCACTCTGCACGCAGGTGAGTTCGCTTCTTCTCCCCTTAGTCCCTCGATGCAGTGAGCCTGTTGCCAGCAGGTCTCACTGAAAATAAAAAACCTAAACTAAAACTTTCACTAAGAAGCTCAGGAGAGCCCCTAGTGTGCACCCTTCTCGTTCGGGCACAAAAATCTAACTGAGGCTTGGAGGAGGGTCATGGGGGGAGGAGCCAGTGCACACCAGGTAGTACTAAAGCTTTCTATTTGTGCCCAGTCTCCTGCGGAGCCGCTATTCCCCATGGTCCTTACGGAGTTCCCAGCATCCACTAGGACGTCAGAGAAATAATGACTCTTTTACTGTCGAAGGAAAACCATCCTACCGCCATCACTCCGGTGAATTGGTAATGACAATCCTGAATAGCAAACCCAGGTAAGCCTAATGCGGAAGAAACCGTAATTAGACCCCCTTTCTCCTTTTTCAGATTGGAGATCCCTGCCCTGAGAGATTCCATCTTGCATCAGATATAGGATTGGTCGGACCGAGTCGTCCGGCCTCGGGAGCACGAAAAAGCTTGAATAACAGCTTCTCTCTTTTTTTTTTTTTGTAACCGGGACAGCAGGACAATGACCTGATCCTGACACAACTCTTGTATTGCGTCGCATACTACCTCCCCGTCTAGAGGAGAATCGGTAAGGTCTATTTGAAAAATCGGTGAGAGGAAACGTCTGGTGTCCCCCTTGGTACTCTATTCTTAAAAACTCACTGGTCCATGTCCGTTCCAGGACTGAAGAGTATTAGACGTGGTCCCACTGGTGTGGGCTCCCGCAAAATAGACCCAGCGTCATGCGGTGGATGTGGCAGAAACAGAGGATGATTTCTGCTTCTGCAAACTTGAAAAGGCTGCTGACCTCTTACCTTTTCACCTTCCTCTACCTGAAAAGAAAGGGAAATCCGTATCTATTTGGTCGAAATGACTGCATCCTACAATAATGCGTCACCAACCGTTGTGAGGGAACATAGGGCAAGAAGGTAGACTTACCAGTGGCATCTGCCGAGATCAACTTAACAAGGCCATCACCAAACCAGGCTTCACCTTCATAGGGAAGAGACTCCAGTTCTTCTCGGAGTCAGCATCAGCATTCCTTTGGTGAATCCACAACGCCCTCCTAGTCGAGACCGCCATGGAATTGGCCCGAGAACCCAAGAGTCCTATAACCCTTGTAGTCGCATGGCAGTATGCTGCAATGTTATAGATATGACCCAACTTAAGGAGCATACAGCTACTCCCCCATGCGCATGTAATGCAAATAAAATCAACGTATACGCAGACACATAATTAGAGTATCACATATTTTCCTGCATACGATCCTTTGTGACAGGGCCCTGTGCAGAACAGGGGCCGACTCTCACTTTATTCTATCCACGGCGGGGGCAAAGAATAAACACTCGGAATCCTCTTGAGGATTTGAAACCATCTTGTCACGGCTGACCCAGAGTATTTTCAACAAGGCGCCAGCATTCATTATAATTTTTTTTATATATACATATACATATACATATATATATATATATATATATATACACACCTTTAAATACACCTATACACACACACACATATATATATATATATATATATACACACACCTTTAAATACACCTATACACACACACACATATATATATATATATATATATATATATATAATAGGCAACAAAGTAGGCGGCACTCCAAGTCTGTTGAGAATTCAAGTGTATTACACACAAAACATGATCTGACGTTTCGGGGTCCAAGCGCCCCTTTGTCAAGGTGACAAAGGGGCGCTTGGACCCCGAAACGTCGGATCATGTTTTGTGTGTAATACACTTGAATTCTCAACAGACTTGGAGTGCCGCCTACTTTGTTGCCTATTATCCAATTTTATCTGAGATGGCACCCAAGCACTAAGTCCGGGAGGGGGAGTGCCGGTCCTTGCAGTTTCTCTCTCTCTATATATATATATATATATATATATATATATATATATCTCCCTTGTCAGGAACAGCAGGTCCCTAGTGACGTTAATACGTTCTTAATGTGTATGAAACATGTACTGAATGCCGATTTTGTGGATCTTATCAGGAAACATTATGGTCGACATATGAAACAGTATTCGTGTCGATCTCAGGGAGTAGTAACTGGGCAAAATAAATTTTTTGCGATCCCAAGGGGTCTGAGGGAAATCTATTCTATGAATATGACACCCTTCATAAATATTACGTCTGTTTTCGTGCCACAGACCTATGCAAACTTACTATACATACATATAGGTATAGCCATTTCTGATATGCATCACATTATCATGCCAATTTTTACCCAGTCAGATATTGTTGGTGCCGACAGGGTCACCCCCACACGTCTGTCTCCCATATAGTCATTCCCACAGCCGTTTGTAGCAGAGCACTCAGCATCAGATATGCCGACACGTTTACCACACACCCACCGACATTACACTGGCTATAAGGGATAGACCCCAGTACATTCTGTCAGGGGAACACAGAAGGAGTTTACCAGCTCATTTCCACAGCGCTCAGTATATAGTGTGCTTTTTATTTTTAACTTATATTGCACCAAACAACTGTCCCCCCTCCTCCTCGTTTTTCACTCTGATCTGTACAGCAGTGTTTTGGAAGGACCAGCGTCTCTGTGAGGAGAAAATGGCGGTGAAATGAGCTGTGAGGGGTAAGCCCCGCCCCCTTAATGGGGCGCTTCAGCCCCGCTATTTCTAACATATATTTATACTGGCGGGGGTTAACTATAGTGCCTAGGCCAGTGGTTCCCAAACCGTGTGCCGTGGCTCCCTGTGGTGCCTCGGGACACTTGCAGGGGTGCCTTGGATTGGTGGTCAAGGACCAATTCAAATTATTTATGGTCAATATAATAGGCAAAACTAGTGCTTGTGGCTGTCAGTAATAAAATATGGGGACAAACAGAAGCAAATTTTGACCCTCACCACACAATTAAGCCTAAGGATGACATATAAATACAATTGACCTAATTTTAGATTTCTTTATAAATTTCTCAATAAGAAATTTTTGGCCTAGGGGTGCCGTGAAAAAAATTATGATACTCTAGGGCGCCGTGATTGAAAAAAGTTTGGAAACCACTGGCCTAGGCACTTATATATTCTTTTGCCAGACTCTGTTGAGGATTTATATGCTGCCCCCCCCCGCCCTGCACCCTACAGTGCCTGTGTGTGTGTGGGAGCATGGCGCACAGCGCGGCCGCTGTGCGGTTCCTCAAAGCCGTCACTGAAGTCTTCTGATCTTCTTCTACTCACCCGTCTTCTGACTTCTGGCTCTGCAAGGGGGGTGACGGCGGGCTCTGGGAACGAGCATCTAGGCATACCTAGCGATCAGACCCTCTGGAGCTAATGGTGTCCAGTAGCCAAAGAAGCAGAGCCTTGAAACTCACAGAAGTAGGTCTGCTTCTCTCCCCTAAGTCCCACGATGCAGGGAGACTGTTGCCAGCAGTGCTCCCTGAAAATAATAAACCTAACAAAGTCTTTCAGAGAAACTCGGTAGAGCTCCCCTGTGTGTGCCCAGTCTCACTGGGCACAGAATCTAAACTGGAGTCTGGAGGAGGGGCATAGAGGGAGGAGCCAGTTCACACCCATTCAAAGTCTTAAAGTGCCCATGTCTCCTGCGGATCCCGTCTATACCCCATGGTTCTTGAAGCGTCCCCAGCATCCTCTAGGACATATGAGAAAAATGTAGTATCTGCACGCTCAGTATATATTGAATTAATATTGCGGGTGTATGTAATTTATTTCCATACAGCCACTACTTGAGACCCATTTCTATATTATAAATAATAATAATAATCTGTTCAGGGGGTGCTGTCAACTACAGTATGTATACAACTGAAATTTGGGAAGGAAGAAGGAAGGAACCTGCATTATCGACGCACTAAAGAAAGATATGTTTGTCATAAAATATAGCCTTTAATATGATACGATTAAAATAGGGTATAATATATTATCCCAAACTACAGTGAAACACAAGAGTTAAAATCACGAACATTTGACAAATACATAAGTGTGAAGAAGATAAAGAATGTTTCACTGTAGTTTTATTGCTCAACGGAACTCATTTTACAAAGACAGTAGTGGCACCTGATATTATGATGTATATTTTATATTGTAGACATTGATCAGAAAATGTCTTTGTAAACAATATTTGCAGTTCTTCCTTCAGGGATAAACACAAAAAGATGCTTGATGCGCCATCTACTGGAATGACATGTATACTGCAACTTCATGAGTCAAGGTAAGCTGCCTGATTAGTGATAAAAATATAGCCGGATTTATATTTATTTATTTATATATATATATATATATATATATCTTTGCATTCAGGGTGTGCAATGTGTGTGCTTAAAAAAAAAATATATATATATATATATTTTTATATATATATAAAGGATGGAAATGGATCGGCACTCCTATTAACTGTCCAACAACGCACCGGAGCCTTCTCAATAATAGTAGATAGACAAAAATGAAGAGAGGAGCGGCACTCAGCGTCTTAACCAAATGATGAAGTGTATTAACAACACACCATATAATTTCATGGTGTGTTGTTAATACACTTCATCATTTGGTTAAGACGCTGAGTGCCGTTCCTCTCTTCATTTTTGTCTTTATATATATATATATATATATATATATATATATATAGATATATATAGATATAGATTATCCCCTTGATGAAGTCCAAACAATAGGACGAAACGCGTTGGAACAGGGACCTGCTACTTTCCCCTTGGACTCCCCACATATGGACAGATAAGCTGTTTTGATTTTTCAATCCTGTACGTGTGCTACCTATACTTAAGCACAGATGAACTGCCTATTTTAATTATATCCGTGTACGTCTGCTACTTGCATTTGTAAAACAGAGAGTTGCTGTCCACTCTCTGGACTCTCTTCATGTGGATAGATAAGCCGCTTTTATTTCTCAATCTTGTACGTGCGCTACCTGCATTTACGGATATATGAATCGTTTTTATATAGACTTTTGTATGTTGGTTACCTGCATCTGTGGCAGGATTTTGTTTATTAAAATTGTTGTTGCTTGTTTTTTAACTCGCTCTCTTGAAAATTATTGGAATGAGCAAAAATTCCTAATTTTTGAGCTACTGTAAAAATTATTGGTTTATTTTTTAAAAACAGTACACACTATGTTGCTTTCATTTTTTCTCCACATGCATGTCCTGCCTCTAAAAGTCATCAGCCTGAAATTATTCGAAGCTAAGTTGTTACTTATTGTTATAACTTATTACACCTGAATGCACATACTTTTTCACCAACACTATTAGGCGCTTTTATATACTTCATTTTTTATCTTTATCCACACGCTGTACTATAGCTGCCACTCATTCCATTGATGAGGTGTGTTGTATAAAAGGTTTCTAAAAAGAAAATCCTTCCTACCTTCGTGTTCTATTAGTTTTACCCAGGCGCTTTCCTTCATTATTCATATATATATATATATATATATATATATATATATATATATATATATATATACACATACATACACACACACACACACACACACACACACATTTATACACAGATAGTAATTTTGGAATTGTGTGCAATTACCGGCAAAAAAATTTTGTCTCCATAGTTCATACACAGACCCTAGAAGTTTATTTGTCCCCCTAAAAATACATATAGTCCTTTTTGGCTTAAGGAGCCTGCGCACGCCGAGTGTCAAACGTCTGTTTTTTTCTTTATTGCGCCTATCCCTGATGTCAAATGATTTAACACATACCTCAGTTTCTTTCTAAACTAATTTAAATTCATCCAGCAGTTTTTGTGTGATGCTGGATTTTTCTCTCTCTCCATAGCTCATACAGTCCCAAGTAGGGAGGCCAATCCCGGGCCATTTTTTCAATCCCAGGATTCGGGATTGAAAAATGCTCAATCCCGGGATCCCGGGATTGTAGTAGGGATCAGTGTAGGGAGCAGGGAGAGTGGATTTGGAGGGCAGCAAGGGAGGGTGGGTGTAGTGAGGATGTAGGGAGCAGCACAGAAGAAAGGATGTAAGGAGCAGGAAGGGAGGGTGGGTGTAGTGAGGATGTAGGGAGCAGCACAGATGAATGGATGTAAGGAGTAGGAAGGGAGGGTGGGTGTAAAGAGCAGGGAGGATGTAGGGAGCAGCACAGAAGAAAGGATATAAGGAGCAGGAAGGGAGGGTGGGTGTAGTGAGGATGTAGGGAGCAGCACAGAAGAATGGATGTAAGGAGTAGGAAGGGAGGGTGGGTGTAGAGAGCAGGGAGGATGTAGGGAGCAGCACAGAAGAAAGGATGTAAGGAGCAGGAAGGGAGGGTGGGTGTAGTGAGGATGTAGGGAGCAGCACAGAAGAATGGATGTAAGGAGTAGGAAGGGAGGGTGGGTGTAGAGAGCAGGGAGGATGTAGGGAGCAGCACAGAAGAAAGGATGTAAGGAGCAGGAAGGGAGGGTGGGTGTAGGGAGGATGTCAGGAGCAGTGAGGGAGGGTGTAGTAGGAAGGGATACTAAAGTATTACTTACTATTAGGTGTGTAACAATTGTTATGGGCGCCAGTGAAAAAGTAAAAAAGGAACTAAAGAAATAGTATTAAAAATAATAATAATAATAATAATAATAATAAAAAAAATAATAATAATAATGTCAGTGGCATCTGTGAAAAGAAAGGGTTTGTTCAATAAATGTTTACAGCCCTTTTAGTGTGATAAGGAAAACTGGTGTGCTGGAGTTTGATAATGGGACAGGTTACCTGTCCCTATCTTACCCTAACCGGTACCTTTTCCTCCGCTTTCCATTAGTGCGGTGTCCTCGGGTGCATCTAGCCGCGATCGGCAGTTGTTGATGACGTCACCCACTGGTCCCTTAAATCTGCTCCGTTCTGCGGTTGGGCAGTTGCCGGTCTCATCTCACGCTGGCTTCTTACTATTAGGCGGGCAGTAACCATGGACACACAGTGACCACGCTGCGTCATTTCAAATGTAGCGCCGGCTGCCAGTCAGTCAGAACTGGCAGTCCGGCAGCCAATCAGGAGCCGCTACTGCTGTCCTGATTGGCTGCCGGTCCGCCAGCTCCAATTGGCTGGCGGCTGGCGCTACATTTGAAATGCTGCTGTCTCGGTCACTGTGTGTTCATGGCTGCCCGAGATGTAAATAATACCTCGCTCACAGCCGGGTAGCACTGTGCTATAGTGCTCGGCGCTGCCTGGCAAAAGTGTGCATGCGCAACCTCATCCCGTGAATCCCGGGATTGGAGGCTCCAATCCCGGATTCAAATCCCGGCATTTTTGGGCCCAAATCCCGGGATCCCGCCGAACCCGATCCAGGGATTGGCCTCCCTAGTCCCAAGGAGTATATTTCTCCAAAAACATTTCTATGTGCAGACAAAACCATTACAACTTTATTATAATGGGCCCTACACACTTGACAATAATGATGATAGATATGAACGATATCGTTCAAAAACAACGTAGCCCCGCAGTTGTGCATCGTTGATCTATCTCGTTTATACATGCAAGTCAATTTGGACGATATAGATGTATGTACTGTCATATTGTCCAAATCGGGCATCGATATTGTCCAGTGTGTAGGCAAAAATAGTTGATGAAAAATCGGCCAACAATAATATCGTTGGTCGTTAAAACCGCTAAAATCGCCCAATGGGTAGGGCCCTTTTAGATCACAATACGACAGACAATAGTTAACACTGTAGTATTATTTGATATTGCAGAGTGAAATAAATAAATCAATTAATTAATTCATTCATTTATTTATTATAGGTGGGACAGTTCTTATGTCCCCAGTAAATGTTAACAGATACTATACTTAGCAGGACATTACTTGCTGCTTTGGCATGATGATTATGTATACATCAAACTATGAACTTTACAGGCAGAGACTAATTCCATTCCTTCCCACCATACAGAGGAATGATACAGAAAGTTGATTGATTTTCTGCTACCAAGGGAGCAGAGTTGAAAAGATTTTTATCGAAGAATTTACAGCACATTAGAAGCCGTGTTTTGTGTGCTCTATAGACTAATCTCATTTTTTGAGTTTTCTAGCTAAAGGTGCCCTGCCTGCATTATCTCCATCTACTTTACATATAAGAGACACGCTATGCACATTTTCAACTCAACCCTACTAACTCCATTCAATGTATATATAATCTAACACGACACTCCAAAATCACACAGCTAGGATAAAGTAAAAAAAAAACCCCAGCTCATTCTGTTATGTTTTAGCCCCACACCCCCTTAAGATTCTGGAGAAAGAAGAAACCACAGTATACTTAAGATGATAAAGTATGAAGGTTTCACTTGTGCATACGTCCTCATTGCACTTTTTGCTCTGTTTGATGTAACCACCTCTGAATATAACCCTCTTTGCACCAGAGTGAATAAATACACTCCATAGCTTGCGGGAAGAAGATCCACATTTTATTTATCACTTCCATAAAGTTGATGGCCCAGGAAAAACAATTGCAAACATATATTGGAATTTGGTAGTTGGAGTGGGTACTCGTACCCAACTCATACACGTATAGGCACCGATGTGCCCAACTGCTGTAACGGACTGGGGGGCAGATATATTAAGGCCTGGAGAATTGATAAAGCAGTGATAAGTGCAAGGTGATAATTCACCAGGCAGTAAGCTCCTACCTGTCAATTTACATATTGGAGCTGATTGGTCAGCTTGGGAGGAGCTTTCATGATCCATAATCTAGGAAATGGAGCTGTGACAATACTAGCAGCACCGCTGCCCACATCTGGCACGGGTGTCATACACCGACATACTGTAGGTG
Organism: Pseudophryne corroboree; assembly: GCF_028390025.1. Classification (NCBI taxonomy): domain Eukaryota; kingdom Metazoa; phylum Chordata; class Amphibia; order Anura; family Myobatrachidae; genus Pseudophryne; species Pseudophryne corroboree. The sequence continues at coordinate 721,484,631 of NC_086448.1, forward strand.
TCTCCAGCCCATCATGAGGCAGGCCATTCCAGTAAATGTGCCCAATCATACACAGGCCCGGAGGCTTTATAACATTATTAATTGCGTTCTATGGTTATGTTTAGTCTGCAATTGGGCTTCCCGGGTGGCCAACTAGAAAAAAAAAAAAGGAAAGGAAATTTGATGTTAGTCAGAAGGGAAATATACTTTAGAAAGAGGAATTACAATCCTAGAAGATGTCCTATTCTCTGTAAAACGATGCGGAATATGAGCGCGCTATATAAATAACTGGTAATAAATAAATAAATGTCCTTTTGTTCTCTCAAGTAGTCGCCTCCCATGTCTCCTCCGCTTTGGACCTCCTTTCTCTTGTAAGTAATACTTAACCCTGCTCTGTCTAGTTCATGACCTCCCCTCCTCCCCTTCCTGCTCCTGCAGCAACATAATTCCTCCATGGGACAAGTACTACTCTTCAGCCTAACCCAAGACATACCCCCAATACTACTTAAAGTGCTTATCTGCATTGTGCCCAGATACCTCCTTACGCATTATGTGAGGTAAACAAAAAAACAAATAGAATAAGTGATGCGTACAGCCATCCACAGCGCAGTTCAAATTAGTGGTGGACGTGCCACAAAGAATATCAGAACTACTGAAAAAGTAAATTGTTTAACCTGTGTTTCGTGATCGTCCGCCAGAAGATGAAGAATGGGAAATGACATCAAAATAAATACGTTTATGTTTTAAGAAGGAACTTGATAGCTCATAAAAGTATCGAATAATACGTCAGAACGAGCTTTAAAAACAAGCAGAGTGACTATATATTAAAGTTCTCAACCATAGTTTGAATACTTTTTTTCTGATAAGCATATAGCAGCTAGGAATTAGCAATAAATGTAGCTATACCTAACAAAGGATGCATTTATTTAATTAGCACTTTAATAAGCTGACTATTAAATTGCTTTGAATAATTTTGAGCACTTTACAAGTATTTGGAAGGTTCACCACTGGCCAACTAGACTGCAGGCACTCTAGGTACTGTAGGTGCAGTTGGTTGCCCTCATCTTATTCCTTTACAAAATGTAAAATGCTTAGCATCGTGTATGGATTCTATTAATATGAGGCAAGCACACATAGGGAGGCCATACCAGTTTTACAGCAAACTAGAGGAAGAGTAGTCATGCATGCTCAGGGGTGTGTCCAAAGGACGGTCACAGGCGTGTGCAGATGCCGACACAGGAGTGCCGCTCCAGACTTCCACCCCTTGCTCTGGGACATAAGACTGCTCGTCTGGGCCGCCAGGTAAGCAGTCTATGTCCTGGATTAGGGAGATGGAGGGGGGTGGAAGAGAGTAGACCATAAGACCATAATGCGAAAGAGGGGGGGGGGGAAGTCGGGTGCGGCACCCTCATATCAGCATCTGCGCACACCTATGTGGGCAGTACTGGCGCAGCACATTAATTTGACTTGCAGAGTACCTGAAACAGCACCCTGCAGCGCTGATGCTTTGGTCACTGCTGTACTTCCTGGTGTGAGCACCTAGTCAGCGTGACATAATGCACGTGCTCTGGATGGGGCAGACACATGGCACAAAATGATTCTGCTTAATGAATGCACTTGTATTGGGCTTGGATGGTTCCTAAGACGTAGGCTGCAAATCACACATGTAAAAGCATTGGGGTGTAGCTTCCTCCATGCTGTTACATGGAGAAACTTATGTAACGAGCATTGCAATGGTACAAACTTGTAGCGTAGCAATACCTGTTCTGCTAGCGCCATCGAAGAAATTAACCTCACCCTGCATTTAATTTTCTGATAGATTGAACTGCCTAAAGGTGCACATACACTTGCCACGAAAATGAGCAACGTCGCTCATTTTCACCCTCCCTGAGCAAGGTCGCTCATTTTCTCGGCAAGTGTGTATGCCGCTGCTGACCAGCGATGTGCGGCCCCGCAGGTCGTTAACGATCCTAGCTGTCGACCATGCAGGCAGCTCAATCTGGACTGTCGTCCAAGAGATGCCTTCACGGCCCGGCCGCTGTGTGATGTCAGAGAGCGATAAGAACGTCATATTGTGCAGTATGTACCGCCAGCCGTCCGGACCGGGAGGGGGAAACACTAGGCGGCGGCGCTCATAGAGCACGTCGCCATGTGTGTACCCACCTTTAGTCAGTTAGCGAGAACAATACATTGATGCAATTTACTGTTTGACAAGAGGATTTACAAATCCAGCAGATTAAACAATTGTTTGGATTCATTTTACAACTGGACCCCAAAAAATAAAATAAAAATCTTTCCAATCACTTGAAAACAACTTATGGGATATAAACACATAAAAAAGACCACTTGGAAACGGTACTTTCTCAGACATGAAAACCAAGCAGGAAATTATTGCAGTCCTCTGGCAAAAGCCCATCATTATAGAACATAAAACATCATGGAATAAGAAACAGAAGATCCAGCTGGCATCTGGTGACTTATGTGCACACAATGGGTTTTGCAAATAGAACCCTGAAGGGCCATCACCACGGATGCACAGACTTTGAAAATCAAGAGAGAAACCATTAGTGCATGTTCTGTTTACATGTGCGTTCAGCATCAAAGCGTTATCCGGAGCACTTTCATGTACTTTCTTTTTGTTATTTTTCTCTAGGAAGCAAAACTAGTAAAAACAGGAATATGTATTTGTACACTGGCAAATATGAATTTAAGATTTACAAAAACCTTTAATATCTGTTCAAGATCACAGATGCAAGTTAGAAAAGAGATATTTGGCACATTAGATATAGGTTTATATATCAGTCCTAATACATAAAAAGTGGCAGAGATTGGCACTCACAGACTAAACTTTTGGTTAGTAAGGACGTGCCAATCACAAAGAGAGACTCCGTAGTCACCCAGAGAATTACTGTACAGAATGTTACCTACATGTCCTATTCAATGAGCGAATGCACTTACGGTTTACTACAATCAAGATCTTGTTTATTTTTTGGGGGGCACAGAACACCTTATTGCATCCAATCCACATCTCCCACCATTCGCTTATGACCCCAGTTCAAAAGTAACCAGTATAACTGTAGCCAACCCGATCAAGAAGCATGCAGGTCTTGGTGGTAGGGGTGGAGACTTGTTCGTTAATAATGTGACCGTGTAACTGATGGGAGGTCTGCAACTCTGCATGTGATAGCAATGCCACGATGGGAGGAAAGCAAATGAGGTACATGGGACGGCATTCCGACGGGTGTCAGGATTCTGGCATCGGGATCCTGAACACCAGCATGTTGACTACATCCCCATGGGAAGCCAGGTGCAGTTGTATATTGGAAAGGAACACGATAGGTCCCAGGGCAACATAGAGTAGTAAGAGGAAAATTAACGTTATGGTAAGAACTTACCGTTGATAACGTGATTTCTCTTATGTCCACAGGTATCCACAGGATAACATTGGGATATTGTCGAGCGACAGCAAAAATGGCACCAACACTGTCACGAGCTTTCTGGCCTCCCAGGATGCATTGGGGCCTCCACTATATAGTCCCACCCACTGATTCAGTCAGATCAGTTCTTTCCACAGCGATTATAGGCAGGAACATTAGGTAGAGACCTGTACAGGCGATAAGAACACACATGCACACCCTTCCATACAAGAAGGAAGAGGTTTTTAGTGTTTGTCTAGATCCTCAAATCAGATGCGTCCGGGTGGGATCCCTGTGGATACCTGTGGACATAAGAGAAATCACGTTATCAACGGTAAGTTCTTACCATAACGTTCATTTCTCTGGCTGGGTCCACAGGATTATCCACAGGATAACATTGGGATTCCCAAAGCCATTTTAGTGGTGGGGACGCTCCTGATTGCACAGGAGGACCTTTCGCCCGAAGTCTGCGTCATGAGAGGCAAAAGTATCCAAGGCATAATGTCTGATGAATGTGTTTATGGAAGACCATGTGGCTGCCTTACATATCTGTTCTGCTGATGCACCCTGTTGTGCTGCCCAAGAAGGACCTACCTTACGTGTAGAGTGTGCAGAGACATTAGCCGGAATAGGGAGATCTGCATGAGAATAAGCTTCAGATATTACCATTCGGAACCATCTCGCCAGCGTCTGTTTACTAGCAGGCCAACCTCTCCTATGGAATCCGTAGAGGATGAAGAGGGAATCTGTTTTCCTGATGGCACTAGTACGATCTATGTAGATTTTTAAAGACCGGACCACGTCCAGTGACGCTTCTCCCGCAGATAGTCCCGATACCTGAAAAGCTGGGACTACAATCTCTTCATTCAGGTGAAACTTTGACACCGTGCAAAAAATTGTATACCAACAGGTAATAGATCGGGCGCTTAAGGTTGCTGCACCTCTAATGCTGCTGCTAATTATAGTGGGGTAGTCACACCCAATTAAATCAAAACACAAACAAACAAATAGCAGCGCTGATAAACTTGCTAATACATACGGATTGAGTGAAAAATATTCAATTTAATATAGACGGCAATCATTAGCCTATTAAAACCAACATACACAACTCATAAAAATAATTAAAATGGGTCTCAATTATAATTGCCTCTAATAAACAGTCCGTTCCTATTTAATGAACTGGATAAGCAGATGTATAATGCATAGAAAGAGAGACTGACTGCGCAGTCTACCATCCAACTTTACCAATACCGCTAGAGGTGAAGTCCCTTGGTAGTTTGTTTGTAAGTGTCCAAGCGGATTCCTCAAAGCTTTGCGGTGTCCTTTTCCTTAGGTTGGAAGTTGTAGGATGTAAAGAAATCTTTCCTTATTTTATCTGCAAGGGTGGAAGTCCAGTTCTGGTCCGGATATGGGCAATAAATTTGGCAAGTGATGACCCAAGGATGACAGAACTGTCATCCTTGGGTCATCACTTGCCAAATTTATTGCCCATATCCGGACCAGAACTGGACTTCCACCCTTGCAGATAAAATAAGGAAAGATTTCTTTACATCCTACAACTTCCAACCTAAGGAAAAGGACACCGCAAAGCATTGAGGAATCCGCTTGGACACTTACAAACAAACTACCAAGGGACTTCACCTCTAGCGGTATTGGTAAAGTTGGATGGTAGACTGCGCAGTCAGTCTCTCTTTCTATGCATTATACATCTGCTTATCCAGTTCATTAAATAGGAACGGACTGTTTATTAGAGGCAATTATAATTGAGACCCATTTTAATTATTTTTATGAGTTGTGTATGTTGGTTTTAATAGGCTAATGATTGCCGTCTATATTAAATTGAATATTTTTCACTCAATCCGTATGTATTAGCAAGTTTATCAGCGCTGCTATTTGTTTGTTTGAAACTTTGACACCACCTTTGGAAGATAACTAGATCTCGTTCTGAGAACTGCTCTATCTGGGAAAAAAACTTAGGAAAGGAGACTTACATGATAATGCTCCTAAATCTGACACTCTTCTGGCTGACGCCATTGCCAGTAAAAAAAGAACTTTAACCGTTAACCACTTAAGATCTGCTCTCTCAAGTGGTTCAAACAAAGGACCCTGGAGAAATTTAAGAACTAAATTCAAATCCCAGGGAGCTGCAGGAGGAACAAATGGAGGTTGAATATGTACTACTCCTTGGAAAAAAGTACGTACATCCTGTAGGTCAGCAATCTTCTGCTGAAACCATACAGTCAACGCTGAGACTTGCACCCTCAAGGAAGCAACCTTCAACCCCTTATCCAATCCTGCCTGCAGAAAATCCAAAATTCTAGCTACTTTAAAGGCTCTTGGATTGTAATTTTTTTCCAGAACACCAATGAATATAGGCTTGCCATATTCTATGATATACACGGGCCGAAGAAGGCTTTCTTGCTCTAAGCATGGTTTGGATTACTTGCTTTGAAAATCCTTTAGCCTCTAAGATAGAGGTTTCAACAGCCACGCCGTCAAAGACAGGCGATCCAGATGACTGTGACAACAAGGACCCTGCATTAACAGATCTGAACGTTGAGGGAGCAGTATCGGTGCTTCCACGGACATTCTCCACAGATCTGTGTACCAATGCCTTCTTGGCCAAGCTGGAGCTATTAGAATGATTGCTCCTTTTGCCTGTTTTATCTTTCTCACTACTCTGGGTAACAGAGATATTGGAGGGAACAGATATGCCAGCTGAAACCTCCATTCTACCGACAGTGCGTCTACCAGGACTGCTCCTGGGTCCCTTGTTCTTGATCCGTACCTCGGAACTTTGTTGTTTAGACGAGACGCCATAAGGTCTATCTCCGGTAGACCCCATCTGTTCACCAGTGTTTGAAACACTTCTGGGTGTAGTGCCCATTCGGTTTCCTGAATGGTGTGCCGACTGAGAAAATCCGCTTCCCAATTTAGTACACCCGGGACAAATACTGCTGACAATGCTGGGAGATGGAGTTCTGCCCACTTTAGAATGGGAGTTACTTCCTCCATCAGACTCTTGCTGTGAGTCCCTCCTTGATGATTTAGGTATGCTACTGCCGTCGCATTGTCTGAGCGGATCTGGACTGGTCTTCCTTGTAGATTGTCCTTTGCCTGAACTAGGGCCAAGTAAATGGCTCTTATTTCTAACAGATTTATCGGCAGGCGACTTTCCCTTGCGGTCCATTTTCCCTGGAACCATAGGCTTCCGAGTACCGCCCCCAAACCTTGCAGGCTGGCATCTGTCGTCAGGACTTGACACTCTTTTATCCAAAAGGGTCTCCCCTTGTTTAAATGGTCTGTCTGTAGCCACCATGCTAGAGACCTTTTTACATTTACTGGAATCTTTATCATCTGCTTCTTTATTGTTTGATGATTTCCGTTCCATTTTGTCAAAATGAGATGCTGCAATGGTCTGGAGTGGAATTGCGCATATTCCACCATGTCGAACGTTGATACCATCAGACCCAACAGCCGCATTGCTGCATGGACTGACATTGTCTGGGCTTGCAACGCTTCCTGAGCCATGACCTGCACCTTGACTATTTTCTTCTCTGGTAAGAGAACTCTCTGTAGGTCTGAATCCAATATGGCTCCCAAATGAACCATCCGCTGTGATGGATTCAGGGACGACTTCTCCCAATTTATGAGCCACCCGTGTCTCTGTAAACAAACTATCGTCTGTTGGAGATGGCTCAACAGTAAATCTTGCGACTGTGCTAAGATTAATAGGTCATCTAGGTATGGGAATATCCTTATCCCTTGTTTGCGCAGACAAGCTGCCATAACCACCATGATCTTGGTAAACACCCTGGGTGCTGTAGCTAGCCCGAAGGGCAGAGCTTGGAACTGGAAGTGTTCCTTGAGGATGGCAAACCTGAGGTAACACTGATGTGATAGTGCTATAGGCACATGTAGGTAAGCATCCCGCACATCCAGAGATACCATATAGTCTCCCGGTTCCATAGCCAACATTATGGAGCGTAACGTCTCCATGTGGAACTTCGGGATCCATATGTAATTGTTCAACATCTTCAGATTTAGAATTGGTCGATATGACCCATTTGGTTTCTGGATTAGAAACAGATTGGAGTAATACCCCTGTCACTTTTGTGATGGAGGTACTGGGACAATCACACCTGACTGCAGTAATTTTTGGACTGCTTCTTGCAGGGCATTGGCCTTCGACTCTATACGAGACGGGCTGGTGCAAAAAAATCTTTGAGGAGGCTGCCTCCTGAATGGGAACCCATACCCCTGAGATACTACCTTCTGCACCCAGGCATCTGTTGTTGACTGTTGCCATGTGTGTGCAAATTGCAGGAGTCGGCCCCCAACCCTGGAATCCTCCAGGGGGAGGCCCGTCTCTTCAGGCTGAGGGCTTTTGTTCAGGTTTGGAAGCTGGCTTTTTGCTAGCCCACTGCTTCTTACCCCTGGTTTTAAACTGGGGTTGTTTAGGCTACTCTTTACCTTTCGCTTTGCCAGCGAAATGAGCGAAATTTTAAACCCTTGGACTTAGGGTTGTAGGTAGCCGGAAATCTGACCTTCTTCGATTCAGCCTCTGACTCTAAGATATCCGATAAAGGTTTTCCAAATAATATATTACCCATGAAAGGCAATGCTTCCAATTCCTTCTTGGACTCCGCATCTGCCTTCCAGGTCCGTAGCCAGACCGCTCTGCGAGCGACTACTGCCAGGGCTGAAGCTTTAGAAGCAACAGTGCCTACATCAATGGCTGCTTCTTCTAAATACTGGGCAGATTGTCTTAAACGGCAAAGACGATCCTCTTGCTCCCTAGTAGGAGAGGGGATGTCATTCTCTAGTTCCTCTATCCATTCGCCCATTGCCTTTGCTACCCAGGCCGAAGCCATAGCAGGTCTTACCACTGCACCCACAAGAGAAAAAATATTTTTCAATAGGCTCTCTACCCTCCTGTCTGTGACATTATTCAAAGAGGTAGATGACAGTGGCAAAGCAGATTTGTGCACGAGTCGCAGAACATGTGCATCTACTTTTGGAGGAACTTCTCTCTTCGAACAATCTCCAGCAGGAAATGGATAATAAGAATCCCATCTCCTAGGAATCTTATACTTTTTACCGGGCGCTGCCCAAGACTCATCCATCATTTCCGTCAACTCCTCTGACGCTGGAAATTCAGCTTTCACTGACTTTGTTCGTTTGAATACAGGTGCTTTTGCTTTTAACGCTGTCTTGGCTGGTTCTTCCAGAGAAAGCACAGCCTTTACTGCATTAATGAGTTCAGCTACATCATCTGAACTAAAGCTCTGCGACTGATCATCATACGGAGTTGAATCTATTGTTTCCGCATCATCATCCGATGTATCCTCTTGTGTAGTCTGCCATACAGACGTATCTGTCTTAGTCTTACCTACCCCTTGGTTGCTTGTAGAGGCTACTGGAACCAAACCATAGGAAGGGAGCTGCATGTATGGGTTCATAGTGTAACCTAACCCCTGAGGTGGTGCTACTGGAGCTAACCTGTCCGCTATTGAAGACAGAGTCTTTGCGAACATATTCCATGGTGGCTCTACTGGAGGTTGAACTAACTCCTGTTTTTTACTTCGCTGAAAAGCGAAACAGTTTGCACACAAACCCTCATAAGTGACCAATTGAATCATATCAATTACCCCTGACTTACAAGATAAGCATGTTAGGGCTTTTGCATGTTAGGAATTTGCTTGACAAATTCTCCTCATCACTTTTGCCGCTCACAGACATTTTTTCTGATATTGACTACACAATTTTGTGACTGAACCACACCCTATAATCAGTATATAGAGGTGAAATCAATCTGACCACAGTGCACCTGATTTGAGGGTCAGAACAGGACTGACATTACACAGAAAAGTCAGCACACATACTAGCAGTCAGTCACATGTTAAAGCATTAGACATTGTCATATGAGAATACAACCTCCATAATAACTTATACATAAGTAGGAAATTTGTACTTCTGTTTAACTGGTTCTTTTTCAACATAACATGCAGAAAACACAGTAATATACAGGTCTCATATGCAATAGGTACTAAAAATTAACAGTGCACACTAAGAGGTAGAATGAATTTTTAGTACTGTATACCCTGCCTCCAGGGAGCGGGATACAGGGAGACTCACCACACTTCCATATCCAAGCAAAGACGCTCGAAAGACGCTGAGTGGATTCAGACGCTACTGGTGTACACTGCCACTCTTGGTAACTGATAACGGACACGGACGCTCACCAACGGACACGGACGCTGAGCAACTCCACGTGCATGCAGACACTAAAGGCCTGCGACTCGGTCTGGGCGGGTTTATATCCAGTGTACACAACCGCAGCGTCTAAGCTGCGACCGAGTACCCTCGTGGTAGCGTCTGAGCCGGAAGTGAGGTTATTCAGTTCATGAAACGAGAGACCCGCGGGAACTGGCCATGAACTCGGAGGAGGGACGGCCAGGAGAGCGTCTGAAACCCCCTGTTGACTTAAACTCCCAGGATCGCGGCCTCACCTAGTTCTGGCGCCTATGATCCCCGGAGCATAGCGCTGTCACACTCGAGATGTTCGGCGCATCAACACGCTGTTTGTAGTCTCCACCAAATCAGCGTAGCTGTGTCCTGACCCCTCTAGTAAGAGGAAGTCCATATACTCACTGTCTCCCCATGCTCCGGCCACAGCCTGGTAACGTCTGCTGGACCTGCTAGAACATCAGACACAGACGCCCGTCGAGACAGCACTGTACCGCGAAGGTAAGCGTTGTTGCGACCCGGTGGGGAGTTGTTGGAGCGACTCTTTCTAATACACGTTTAAGACGCTGTTAAGAGAAGTCGCTCAAACAAAAACAGTAAGTCTATAAAAATAAAGTAATGAAAACTTGAGGCTGCTTTCACAGCAGCCCTGTGACCATGCGGCTTCCTGCCGCACCAAGCAAAAAACTGATCTGACTGAATCAGTGGGTGGGACTATATAGTGGAGGCCCCAATGCATCCTGGGAGGCCAGAAAGCTCGTGACCGTGTTGGTGCCATTTTCGCTGTCGCTCGACAATATCCCGAATGTTATCCTGTGGATAATCCTGTGGACCCAGCCAGAGAAATAAAATATTCAGGTTAATCGCAATAATTGAAAATCAATACCCCCCACTTACAACACTTACATGTTGACTCTTCACTTAGTAACAGAAGCTCTTTGCTTTGGATAAAGTGTTTTAAGTGACCCCTTATTAAATTACATGTAGAGAAGATAAATCTTTTGGCGGCCCAGTCTTGGAGTCACGCTGTCTTGGCTTATTGATAATTATCTTTGTGTACAGTACATACAGTAATAAAAGTGAAAATAAAAACATTTGGATTTCATCACCTAAACATCCATGTCAAAGAAAAAGCACGGATCTTCAAGTTCCTTCCACCTGGTCAGTGTCTATTATTAAAGTCATGGGTAAAACCAGAAGTAACGGGAACATAAAGCAGAAATAACCACCTCCCTATTGGCTGATGACAGCCCTTGCATCTCTCTTTGCAGTAAGCAAATGTAACTTATTTAATACATGAGACCAGGCATGGGCGTTGGCGAGATGAAGGTTCAACTTTGATTTAACAATATTTTGAATATTTTTTTTTTAATGAAATCGTGTGGTGGTGAAGAAAGATGGCCAGATACTACAGTATTACTGAACAGAAAACAGGCCTATGATTGTGGTGCCAGCCCCTCAGCCAATGACTGGAGTCTTCTGCCAGGCCATTCACCTATGATGGGGGATCTTCTGCCAGCCAATCCCCATGACAAAGACAATAGGTATCCAGGCCATAACAAACTGTCCATAAACACCAATGAGACTGCCATAAAGGATTTCCACAGTCTGTCCCTGTCAATGGTGTTTAATCCACTTCAGGCATATAAAAAAGTGTTCTGATACGATATCCCGAACATTTAGAAAAGGTTTTAATATCACAAAATTATATGTACTTCCTTTTATCAGAAATGCCTAAATTAGATGAAGCTGTGATTGTTGGAACACACAATGACACTAAGGTACAGCAGATTAGGGGGCATATCTATGAATTATCAGGTGTCAGGTTCCGGAGGCTAAGAGCTGCGCTCTTATCCGTTTACTGGTTGATCTTGCTGCGGGTCAACTTCAGTCTCGGACACTCCACCCGACTCCTTCCACTCTTTCTTTCGGCGTCCTAAGTGCTCAGCTCCTGCCGGCTCCATTCCATAGATGATGCCATCTTTCTGCAAGTGAGCTGATCGAAGCAGGGAGTATAAAGGGGACTTCCTGAGCAGTGAGAGCTGCCAGAGCAACGTAGCTTTCAGCCATGTCCATAGGCTCCAGGATTATTGCTCCTGTGAGCTTTCCCAGCTTTCTGCCAGTGGTGCTTTTGTTTTCAGACATTGGTCACCAACTTTGTCTAGCTGACCATTGCTTTGTGAGCCCATTGTGGAGCACCTGCCATTGAGGGGGTTTTGTGAGCTACAGAGTCTATCACCGGAAGCCCCGCAGGCATTTACTGGTCCCAGTTCAGCCCAGTATTTCTGCCAGTGGCAGCCTGGCTTTGAAGCATTAGTCAGTCCCTGACCGGTCCAGTATTCCACCAGTACCAGCCTGGTTCAGCAGCATTAACCAGGCGTATCCTTGCCCAGTACTCCTGCCAGTACAATCCTAGCCCAGAAGCATAAACAGATCCCAGCCCGTCCCTGTATTCCTGCCAATACCAGCTTGGCTAAGAATTATTAACCGGGCCCAGACATGTATTCCTGCCATTACCAGCCTGGCCCAGAAGCATAAACTGGTCCCAGCCTGGCTCTGTATTCCTGCCAGTACCAGCTTGGCTAAGAAGCATAAACTGGTTTCAGCCCGGTCATGTATTCTTTCCAGTACCAGCCTGGTTAAGTAGCACTAACCAGTCCCAGTACAGGCCAGTACTCCTGCCGGTACCAGCCCGGCTAAGTAACACCAACTAGTTCCAATGATTTGACTGGCGCCCAAGATGGCTGCCTCACCTTTTGTATGCTCCTGATCATCTCCATAAAACAGCTTAAATTCACCACAACTGACCTATGAATCATCATAAATATCCATGGACTTACCTTTAACTTGTACTACTCTACGCAGACATTTCATCAAAACCAACGGATTGCATTCCTGCGCTGAGATACACACTGGATTGAATCCTGGACTGAATCCTCTGCATATCTCCACTGAGAAATCCTTCAGTTTAGCAGCTGCTGTACTCTGCATTGGACATTACCCAGATAAGGTACTGTGGATTACAACCTTTCTTCGGCTACATCCAGCCCCTCACTTAGACATCATCCACCTCTGTTCTCTGAGCAACAAATAACTGACTTATTGCATTAATCTACTAATATCAGTATATTCAGGCTCTGAATTGCTGAAGGCTCACTGTTTAAAATCAGGATCCATTCCCAGGACACGTTATCACTACTACCCCCACAAAAAAAAAAAAATCTACTTCAAAGGCCTCTCACACTGAGACTTTTCACACCTACACAGTAGGAATTGGCTTCTAACACCTTCCAAAAGACTGCCTATCCTAGGATAATTGACTAAATCAGCAGTTATTTTATTTATTACTTGCTTCAAACACACCCAATAGGTTATAGCAATAACTTTGTTCATATGCCATTATAATTTTGGATCACATACCGAATTGGGGCAAAACAAAACACAAAAAGGAAAAAAAAAAAAACACTGCTTTCTCTCCCTCTCTCATCATCATATGCAGCTCAAACTTATAGTAATCTGTCATTGATGACCAAATGTATACGTATTGCTCCAGCTTCATTCTTTCACTCCGCCCACCACGTTCTGCAGTTCCTATCACACCATCACAGGCTTCTATTCTCCAATCCCTTGGCATTTGAAAAAGAAAACACTGGCGCATTCGTGGGAAGCGAGCAGGCCGGAAATGTATTTCCCCCGGTAACCATCTAAGTCCTTTGCCCACCTGCTCACCCTCATACTCAAAGAACAATCAAATAGAAGTGATACCCAAAAGACGGCCCTGTGTTTGGAAGGACAGAACTGTCAACTCTCACTTTGTGACCCCCATACCCAGGGCTCCTGCACTTAACATAAAGAAAACTGAAGGCCCTCTGGTATGCCCAATCAGGTCAGTCCTTTGTAATGCCAGATCTATAAGAAACAAGACTGCAACAATTGCTGACCTTATTGAATCTGCAGATCTAGCCTGTATTACAGAGACCTGGCTAGATGAAAATGCAGCACCTATATTGGAGGCTGCAGTACCAACAAACTACTCTGTCATCCACAACCCAAGACTGGACCGCAGGGGTGGCGGGGTGGCTATCTGCTTCAAAAAAGAACTTAAACTTAGGGTCCACCCTATTGAAACTACTCGCTCATTCGAGTGCATTGCTGCCCGGAGTTCGACAGGATTAGGTTTCAGAGTACTTCTCATTTACCGGCCACCTGGAGATGGAAAGATATTTCTACAAGAAATTGCAGACACTGTTGCTGGCCTGGTTCTGGAACATCAAAGATGGCTCATCCTCGGGGATTTCAATGCATGGGTGGATGATGAGCTCTCACGCCTTGGCCAAGACCTCCTGTGCACAATGAATGGTCTGGGCTTCACACAGGTCGTTCCCTCTGCCACACATAAAAGTGGTCACACTCTCGACCTTGTCTTTCAGATTGGATTAGAAGTCACTGACCTAAAAATAAACCCAGTCATCTGGTCAGACCACTACTCCCTCTGGTTCTCAGTTGCAACCCCTCAAATAAGATCTCTGCCCGTGGAGTTGACCAGGTATCGTCCAAGGAGGGGTATGACTCCCCAGGCTCTTGCAGCAAATCTGGATCTCTCTGCTATACTGGGTGCCTGTGAAGATCCCTGTTCCCTAGTCCGTTATTATAATAGGGATGTTATGGCTGCAATTGATGTTATCGCCCCTGTGCGTTTAAGACCTCGTAAACCACAACGTCAAGCTCCATGGTTCGACAACAGTGTTAGTGAGCTCAAGAAAAGGGGGCGTAGACTGGAAAGACGATGGAGGAAGACTAACCTAGTGGATGACAAAATAAAACTAATAAAGCATAACGAAGAATATCAATCGACAATCACTCGTAAGAAGGCACAGTTCCTGTCAAATGAGATCACAGCAGCAAACAATAGGCCAGCTCAGCTTTTCCGCTCAGTGGAGATGCTTTGCAAGCCAGCATGCCTGCAGACTGATGAGACCCTCTCCCAGGCAAGATGCAACGAGTTTGCAAACTTCTTTGCAGATAAAATATCCACCATCCGGGCTGGAATCTCCACAGTGCCATCAAAGGAGTGCCAAACTACAAAGCCTGCCAATATAAGCTACCTGCCTTCATGGACCAGCTTTGACCCAGTGGATGTAAAGGACACTGCTGAAATTGCTCGAATTTTGCGTCCCACCACCTGTGATCTGGACCCAGCCTCAACCAAGCTTCTAATAGGTTGTATGGATATAATTGGTCCTGTCTTTACAAAAATTGTTCAATGCTCTTTGCAGACAGGCATTTTTCCTGGACCCCTAAAGGAAGCAATTGTTAGACCGCTTCTTAAAAAACCTAATTTAGATCCCGACTGCATGACCAACTACAGACCGGTATCGAACCTTCCTTTCCTAGGAAAGGTTATTGAGAAAGTCGTTGCAAATCAACTGGAAACCCGCCTGACAACCCATGATATTTATGATCCATTTCAATCAGGATTCAGGAGAAGACATAGCACTGAAACAGCCCTGGTGTGTGTGTTAAATGATCTTCTGATGGCAAAAGACAGAGGTGACTGTTCAATATTAATCCTTCTGGATCTCTCGGCAGCATTTGATACCGTGGACCATGGGCTTCTGATTGAGCGACTGATACATTTCTGTGGTCTGGATGGCACAGTCCTAAGCTGGTTCAAATCATTTCTCACAGGCAGGTCACAGAGAGTATCATCTGGATTATACTCATCACCACCAGTGCCATTACCATGTGGTGTCCCACAAGGTTCTATACTATCCCCCATGCTTTTTGCAGTATACATGCTCCCATTGGGCGAAATAATCAGGCGCCATGGCCTGGTCTACCACTGCTATGCAGATGATACACAACTGTACTTGTCCTTTGCTCCGGGCACTGATAACCCAATAGCAACCCTAAATGGCTGTCTAGCTGAACTACAGGAGTGGATGAGCGCCAGTTGGCTGCGACTGAACCCGGATAAAACAGAGGTCCTTTTGATACGACCGCAACATCAAAGGACAAGACGGCAGCATAGCCAACCAACTGGACTTACACTGGGGGATTCAGAATTACAGACCAGTGATCGTGTGCGGAATCTTGGTGTTGTCCTGGATGGTGGCTTGACACTTAAACATCAGATATCAGCCACAATCAAATCCTCATTCTTTCACCTGAGGAACATAGCCAGAATCAAGCACTTAATTCCCTCAGATGACATGCCAAAAGTCATACATGCATTTGTATCATCTCGTTTAGACTACTGTAATGCTCTCTACCTTGGTCTACCAGCAAAAGAATTGCAACGCTTACAGCTGGTGCAAAACACAGCTGCCAGGCTATTAACCAACCAGCCCCGTTCTAGCCACATAACACCCATCCTCTACTCCCTTCACTGGCTGCCTGTAAGATGGCGAATCATCTTCAAGATTGGCTTACTGAGTTTCAAAGCATTACATGACCAAGGCCCAAGGTACCTGAAACAGCTTCTGACCCCATACTGCCCCACTCGATTACTGCGATCTGTAGATGAAGGACTTTTAGCAGTACCTAGAATCTACCGTAATTCATCTGGGGGTCGAGCTTTTAGTCATGCGGCTCCGACTCTATGGAACTCACTTCCCCGCACAGTGCGAGAGGCCCCAACTATAGAATCCTTCAAAAGTAGACTCAAGACTTTTCTGTTTACTAAAGCATTTCCATAGTGTCCCTTTTAGTATCTTCATGCTTCTGTATTTTATGAAAATGTACTTCATTATTTTCTGTACTATATTATGCTATGTATCTGTTAAGCGCCTTGAGTCCTATTGGAGAAAGAGCGCTATATAAATAAAATTATTATTATTATTATTATTATAGCCTAAGAAGCACTAACCGGTTCCCGCGACTTTATTACCTCCAGACGGTCCAGCCACTCAGCTAGTCCAGTTACTGCATCTCTGTGTGCTCCAGGAGTGCATTCCTGAGTCCCCTATCTGTGTGCCACATGTCTGCCCCAGGCAATGAGAAAGCGCTATATTCATCCTCCTTGGTTCTTGCATGCCAGCACTGCTAACCAAGACGCTCCTGATACAACTCTGGGAACAATAAGTACCAGCACAGTGACATCAGATTTTAAACATTTTCATGAAAATATTAAAATATACATGCACGACAGAGGCTCTGAAAGAGTCTGTCCCTTCGATGTGTTAGGAGTTAAGTGACCGCATAAGTGGCCCCTTCACTTCTCTATCAGAACCCAGGCTGAGCTACTGCACATATATGGTCTGCTGCTGACCATGTACATGTAGAGTCCATTTGTTTTTGCAAAATATAGTCCATAGGCTCCAGTGGCTAAAGCCAAATGAAAATTATATTAGATGCCAAGGAATGCTCTGTATTGCGGAGCTTGGTAAATTTGACAACTTCACATAGAAACAGAGGGTCTGCGGCAGTCCCTCCATGGTACATTGGTGAGGGTATACGTTTAATTTGCCAGCTGATGGGGTCCCAGCATTCAGGATACAGAGGCCGGAAACCCAACAGCTGGTAACTCCAGTAGCCGGAATACTGACACAACATGACTATTCCCACAAGTGGGAGTCCACAACACCCATAGAGGGGAACAGAACCTTTGGCGAGGGCATCGAGCCACCAAGCCTGCAGCGTGGCGAGTCCGCAAGGGGACTCTCTGTGCTCGCCCCGCTGCCGGCATACTGGCAGACGGGATGCCGTTGTTGGTATATTGATGACCGGCATCCTAGCTGCCGGTAAAGAATACTGAACCCTATTGGGGTGATACTTAATATTTACTGGTGTCACCCAAAAATGTGTGTTTTCAGGGGATATGCCGCAAATATTGAATAATAAATAGGCCCCTAACTGCGGGATCAGGGCATTAAACGCGGATTTGACCGAAGAGACTCGAACATAAATCTGCATTAACTGGAGCCTGCCATGGCTAGAATTGAATAGCCCCGGCAGATCAATTAGCCCGATGTAATTAACCATGGCTAATTGAATCTGGCCCTTTAAGTGTGTTTACTGCATGCTAGACCACAAATACATATCAACTGCATTGTGCTTACAAATACATTTATTTCATAAGCAATATACATCACACAATAAACAAGAAGCTCCTACGTGTTGAAGACAAACACACAGTATATAATAACTTGCTAACCACATCTCACTGACTTAACATTGTGCTGCCAATAAGAAGACTATACGTTCTGTACTGCGCTGCCATATGCCAGGTGCACTGAAATGGAGCGTACTGCAGAGCAACACAAGTTACACACGTGAAAATTCCAATGTGTCTTAGCGGGTACAATTATTTTTAGATCCATTTACATTCACCTAGTGTTTCTGAATGATCTTAAGCCTAGAATTTAATTTAGTGTATACGTCGTCTAGCGCCTCCAATCGGCCACGATACAGGCTCTGAAATCCCCAAAATGATCTTCATATCCAAAGTGACCTGTCCCAAACATTTCTGGAAATACAGCTGGCAGACGACCACAGGTCAGTTCCGTGGTCGGTCAACCCATTCGGTGCAGCTGGTCACCACCGGGATAATTTGGCCATGCATGTGCTTGCCAAACTGGAAGCAGAAAATTGTGGATAGCAATTTTTGCTTATTAGTGGATCATTCCATATGTGGCCAAAATAACGTTTCTCAAGGACAAAAACATTGGTCTTCTGTTTGAAATAGCAGTGACCCAAATAGCAGAATATATTATAAGCATATCTAATACAATGTCACGTATACCAAATCCTGATACTGTATGGTGAGGAATAGTGATATACATATGAAAGATTTAATAGCAGCTTTATAAAAGGCATGGAGGATTTTAGTTTTAGGAGTCGTTTATGTTTGCCAGGAGGTAGGTGAATGAGACGGCACGTTTCTGGAGGAATGTTCTACGGATAGAGGTGTCCGGAGTGGGCTTTCTGGGGAGTTTGTCAGGGTTGAAATACATCCATAACATTCCACAACAAGACAGTCATACCAGCTGTCACACACATATGGGTGGCAGTGCCAGAGACTGGGGAATCCTGTGCAGACACAGGACCTGGACAACTTGCCATTAAAGGCAGTGTGCATATTGCATTATACTGAAGCACATCAGGTCTTTATGACTAAAGTCAAGAGCATGCAGCTCAAAATAATAAAAAAAACACAAACTGGTCAAAAAGAGCGACCCATTGCAGGTTCAGGAATGGCTATTGACAATGTCTATAATATATTTGTCCTATTAAAAACACGTTAAAGGTTAAAGAACACAGTACGCAATTGGCGCAAAAAGTACCGCAAGGGTACTCAACTATACCTTAAGGAATGTACTTATACTGTAAACATTTGTGCAGTGACAATGTGTAGATGTAATGCAGTGTAACCTTGTTAGCTTAAAAGCTGTATGTGCGACTATGACGCTCTGAGAAACCTTTATGCATTTATAATAACCAAATACCGGTCTAAGGTTCTAACGCCTTTAGTAAGAATGTTATTACTTGCAAAAAGAGTAATACAGTACAAGTCACACACTACAATATAACACAGACTAACTAACCAGATAACTACACAGGAAATACAATACAAAACAATTACGTTTAAGGGAAAATAAGAGAGAAAGAGGAGAAGAGAGAGAGAGAGAGAGAGAGAAATGGCTCACCATAACAATACAGACAATATGATTGCAGAGAAGCTTACACATGTGAGGAACAATCGCTGCGCATGTTAGTCAATGCTGAGAATCTTTGTGGAGAAAATACTTGAGCTTACCCATACTGGCTGTCCCTATATACACAACCCTACAATACCGCATGGGACAGAAGCTAGACTCCATTTTGGGAAACCTCCCATGATTCCAAGGACTGCAACACATGGTTGAAAGGGGGATGCTAGCAGCCATTTTAGATTTGCAGGTCCAAACACATGGCACTCTCTGCTACACCACAATCACATAGCAGAAGACACAAGACTCCATTTTATTCCAAAATGTCCAAGCCTCAAAACAATGCATATGTTCTGATTTTACAATTCCAAACCATCTAAATCACCTTTCACAATTTCAAGCAAACACAGTATCTCAATAACCAGAGCATATGAGCTATCACAAGACCAGACCACCAGGTACCCACAAGTATCAGCCTGCCATTGCTACAAGCACATATTCAAATGTAACTGCATGGTGGTATTCATGATTAACAAGATATATTATAACAAACCAGCACAATCTATTTTAAATCACCATAGGCAAATACCACAAATGCTATGCTACAGGTTGTCTAATGTCCCAGCTACCATCACAGATTCCCAGATCTATCACACAAACAAGTTACAATATCCTATTTAAACCAGCACCATTGACCTTAAAGCAATCTGTCTATATTTCCTTATCTAGCCATGTGAATTCAATACTTAGCCTTTAGCTTGGAGGTCAGTCCTGGGGATGTAGCCGTCATGCTGCTGGGTGCCAGGTAGCTGTGTGAGTGTCTGAGCCCTGTGATTTCCAGTGGATAATATCATACCTGCATTCCAGCTGTGGGGGGGTGTCAACCACAGGAAGTGTGTCTTTCTTGTATCAGGGAGCTGAGCATGTGAGCTTGGTTATGCAAAATGTTGGGTGATGACTAACACATTCCTGTCTTCTGGAGAGCTATTGTTTGGCGAATACAAAACAAAACCCTGTCTCTGGGTTTTGTTCGATATTCATGATGTCCACTTTCAGTTGAGACAATGACATCTCAGCAATCATTCTTCTGGAGACAAACCCTAACCCATTCGTAAACACAGGTGTTGGCCCTCCTCATTGAGTCTCAAAGCTCAGTGTAATTAAAGGCCATTGTACTCCGTCTGCGGGAAAGATACTGATTTGGAATACAATTTAATCTTCAATTACTATTCCTGTGCTTAACTATGCATATGAAGATGTGAAGCCCTCCCAACATGCAAACTATTGTTTGGGGAATCTCTAAGGTCAAAGAGCCATTTGAGACCCACTGATACCTGCTGGACTCAGGGGAATATTAACTTATAAAATACATTATATGGTTAAATTATGTAACGATTGAGTCGCACGCTACGAACACAAACTCTACCGTAAATGCGCATACCGTGCGCCTGCGGGTGCACGCAACAGCGAGTACGCGCACGCACGGGAGAGCTCACGCATGCGCAGCGCGGACATGTATGAGGTGCAAATATGGCAGTGTGCATAGTGATATTTTTCTGACTTTGACACTATGTAAGATAAGGACTAAAGAGAGGGTCCTCTGTGCCCCCACACAGTCTAATAGCCGCTGACAAGGCTACGGACTGATCACCAATTACAGCTGCAGCAGCCCGTCCCTTGGACAGGTAATGAGTGACCTCTTGGAGAGATAATCAGTGTATTACTGGAGAGACAAATAAATGAGGCACCAGATTTTTTGAACTAGGAAAACAAGTAATTAATAAATATATAATTCAAAAGTTCTGCAATTGTAAAACACACACACCAAAAAAAATAAGATTTTACTCACCGGTAAATCTATTTCTCGTAGTCCGTAGTGGATGCTCGGAACTCCGTAAGGAGACTGGGCACTCTAAGAAAGAATTAGATCTACTGGTGTGCACTGGCTCCTCCCTCTATGCCCCTCCTCCAGACCTCAGTTAGGGAAACTGTGCCCGGAAGAGCTGACACAATAAGGAAAGGATTTGGAATCCCGGGTAAGACTCATAACCAGCCACACCAATCACACCGTACAACTCGTGATACTATACCCAGTTAACAGTATGAATAACAACTGAGCCTCACAAACAGATCGCTCATAACAATAACCCTTTAGTTAGGCAATAACTATATACAAGTATTGCAGACAATCCGCACTTGGGATGGGCGCCCAGCATCCACTACGGACTACGAGAAATAGATTTACCGGTGAGTAAAATCTTATTTTCTCTGATGTCCTAGTGGATGCTGGGAACTCTGTAAGGACCATGGGGATTATACCAAAGCTCCCAAACGGGCAGGAGAGTGCGGATGACTCTGCAGCACCGAATGAACAAACTCAAGGTCCTCCTCAGCCAAGGTATCAAACTTGTAGAATTTTGCAAACGTGTCTGATCCCGACCAGGTAGCAGCTCGGCAAAAGTTGTAAAGCCGAGACCCCTCGGGCAGCCGCCCAAGAAGAGCCCACCTTCCTCGTGGAATGGGCTTTGACGGATTTAGGATGCGGCAGTCCAGCTGCAGAATGTGCAAGTTGAATCGTGGAGCAGATCCAGCGAGCAATAGTCTGCTTAGAAGCAGGAGCACCCAGCTTGTTGGGTGCATGCAGGATAAACAGAGAGTCAGTTTTTCTGACTCTAGCCGTCCTGGAGACATAGATTTTCAGAGCCCGGACTACGTCCAGCAACTTGGAAGCCTCCAAGTCCCGAGTAGCCGCAGGCACCACTATAGGTTGGTTCAAATGAAACGCTGATACCACCTTAGGGAGGAATTGGGGACGCGTCCTCAATTCTGCTCTGTCCATATGGAAGATCAGATAGGGGCTTTTACAGGACAAAGCCGCCAATTCTGACACCCGCCTAGCCGAAGCCAAGGCCAAAAGCATGACCACTTTCCACGTGAGATATTTTAAATCCACGGTCTGAAGTGGCTCAAACCAATGTGATTTTAGGAAATCTAACACAACGTTGAAATCCCAAGGTGCCACTGGGGGCACAAAAGGGGGCTGAATAAGCAGCACTCCCTTAACAAACGTCTGAACTTCAGGCAGTGAAGCCAGTTCTTTTTGAAAGAAAATAGACAGGGCTGAAATCTGGACTTTAATGGATCCCAATTTTAGGCCCATAGTCACTCCTGACTGTAGGAAGTGCAGAAATCTACCCAGCTGAAATTCTTCTGTGGAGGCCTTCATAGCCTCACACCAAGCAACATATTTGCGGTGATAATGCTTTGCTGTCACATCTTTCCTAGCTTTTATCAGCGTAGGAATGACTTCCACCGGAATGCCCTTTTCCATCAGGATCCGGCGTTCAACCGCCATGCCGTCAAACGCAGCCGCGGTAAGTCTTGGAACAGACAGGGCCCCTGCTGTAGCAGGTCCTGTCTGAGAGGCAGAGGCCAAGGGTCCTCTGAGATCATTTCTTGCAGTTCCGGGTACCAAGTCCTTCTTGGCCAATCCGGAACGATGAGTATAGTTCTTACTCCTCTCTTTCTTATTATCCTCAGCACCTTTGGCATGAGAGGAAGAGGAGGGAACACGTAAACAGACTGGTACACCCACGGTGTCACTAGAGCGTCCACAGCTATCGCCTGAGGGTCCCTTGACCTGGCGCAATATCTTTTTAGCTTTTTGTTTAGGCGAGACGCCATCATGTCCACCTGTGGCCTTCCCCAACGGTTTACAATCAGTTGGAAGACTTCTGGATGAAGTCCCCCCTCTCCCGGGTGGAGGTCGTGCCTGCTGAGGAAGTCTGCTTCCCAGTTGTCCACTCCCGGAATGAACACTGCTGACAGTGCTATCACGTGATTTTCCGCCCATCGGAGAATCCTTGTGGCTTCTGCCATCGCCATCCTGCTTCTTGTGCCGCTCTGTCGGTTTACATGGGCGACCGCCGTGATGTTGTCTGACTGAATCAGCACCGGCTGGTTTTGAAGCAGGGGTCTTGCCTGACTTAGGGCATTGGAAATGGTCCTTAGTTCCAGAATATTTATGTGTAGGGAAGCCTCCTGACTCGACCATTGTCCTTGGAAGTTTCTTCCCTGAGTGACTGCCCCCCAACCTCGGAGGCTTGCATCCGCGGTCACCAGGACCCAGTCCTGTATGCCGAATCTGCGGCCCTCGAGTAGATGAGCACTCTGTAGCCACCACAGCAGAGACACCCTGGCCCTCGGGGACAGGGTGATCAGCCGATGCATCTGAAGATGCGATCCGGACCACTTGTCTAACAGATCCCACTGAAAGATCCTTGCATGGAACCTGCCGAATGGAATTGCTTCGTAAGAAGCTACCATCTTTCCCAGGACTCGCGTGCAGTGATGCACCGACACCTGTTTTGGTTTTAGGAGGTCTCTGACCAGATATGACAACTCCTTGGCCTTCTCCTCCGGGAGAAACACCTTCTTCTGTTCTGTGTCCAGAATCATACCCAGGAACAGCAGACGCGTCGTAAGAACCAGCTGCGACTTTGGAATATTCAGAATCCAGCCGTGCTGTTGTAGCACTTCCTGAGATAGTGCTACTCTGACCAATAACTGCTCCCTGGACCTCGCCTTTATAAGGAGATCGTCCAAGTATGGGATAATTATAACTCCCTTCTTTCGAAGGAGTATCATCATTTCGGCCATTACCTTGGTAAATACCCTCGGTGCCGTGGACAGACCAAACGGCAACGTCTGGAATTGGTAATGGCAGTCTTGTACCACAAAACGGAGGTACACCTGGTGAGGTGGATAAATGGGGACATGCAGGTACGCATCCTTGATGTCCAGTGATACCATATAATCCCCTTCTTCAGGCTTGCAATAACCGCCCTGAGCGATTCCATTTTGAACTTGAACCTTCTTATATAAGTGTTCAAGGATTTTAAATTTAGAATGGGTCTCACCGAACCGTCTGGTTTCGGTACCACAAACATTGTGGAATAGTAACCCCGTCCCTGTTGAAGGAGGGGAACTTTGATTATCACCTGCTGGAAGTACAGCTTGTGAATTGCCGCCAGTACTACCACCCTGTCCGGGGGAGTAGCTGGCAAGGCTGATTTGAGGTAACGGCGAGGGGGAGACGTCTCGAATTCCAGCCTGTATCCCTGAGATACCACTTGTAGAACCCAGGGATCCACCTGTGAGCGAACCCACCGGTCGCTGAAGTTCCGGAGACGGGCCCCCACCGCACCTGGCTCCACCAGTGGAGCCCCAGCGTCATCCATGTGCCTTTTAGAATCCGCATCACCTGTCCACTGCCGAGTCCATAATACTCTCCTGGCAAAAATGTACATTGCATTTATTCTAGATGCCAGCCGGCAAATATCCCTCTGTGCATCTCTCATGTATAAGACTACATCTTTAATATGCTCTATGGTTAGCAATATAGTGTCCCTGTCGAGGCAATCAATATTATCAGACAGGGAATCAGACCACGCAGCTGCAGCACTGCACATCCATGCTGAAGCAATAGCAGGTCTCAGTATAGTACCTGAGTGTGTATATACAGACTTCAGGATAGCCTCCTGCTTTCTATCCGCAGGCTCCTTTAAGGCGGTCGTATCCTGAGACGGTAGTGCCACCTTTTTTGACAAGCGTGTGAGCGCTTTATCCACCCTCGAGGATGTTTCCCAACGTACCCTGTCCTCTGGCGGGAAAGGGTACGCCATTAGTAACTTTTTAGAAATCACTAGTTTTTTTTATCAGGGGAAGCCCACGCTTCTTCACACACTTCATTTAACTCATCTGAAGGGGGGAAAACCACTGGTTGCTTTTTCTCCCCAAACATAATACCCTTTTTAGTGGTACTTGGGTTAATGTCAGAAATGTGCAACACATTTTTCATTGCCGTAATCATGCAACGGATAGCCCTAGTGGAATGTACATTAGTCTCGTCGTCGTCGACACTGGAGTCAGACTCCGTGTCGACATCTGTGTCTGCCATCTGAGGTAGCGGGCGTTTTTGAGCCCCTGATGGCCTTTGAGACGCCTGGGCAGGCACGGGCTGAGAAGCCGGCTGTCCCACGGCTGTTACGTCATCCAGCCTTTTATGTAAGGAGTTGACACTGTCTGTTAATACCTTCCACATATCCATCCACTCTGGTGTCGACCCCGCAGGGGGTGACATCACATTTATCGGCACCTGCTCCGCCTCCACATAAGCCTCCTCATCAAACATGTCGACACAGCCGTACCGACACACCGCACACACACACAGGGAATGCTCTGACTGAGGACAGGACCCCACAAAGTCCTTTGGGGAGACAGAGAGAGAGTATGCCAGCACACACCACAGCGCTATATAAACAGGGATTTACACTACACAAAGTGATTTTCCCTATAGCAGCTATAATACACAGTATTGCGCCTAAATTTAGTGCCCCCCCTCTCTTTTTTACCCTTATGAGCCTGGAAACTGCAGGGGAGAGCCTGGGGAGCGTCCTTCCAGCGGAGCTGTAAAGAGAAAATGGCGCCAGTGTGCTGAGGGAGATAGCCCCGCCCCTTTTTCGGCGGGCTTCTCCCGCTCTTTATATCAATATTAAGGCAGGGGATTTTTACACATATATAGTTTATGAGACTATATTATGTGTTTTTTGCCTTTTTAAGGTAATCTAATTGCAGCCCAGGGCGCCTCCCCCCCAGCGCCCTGCACCCATCAGTGACCGGAGTATGTGGTGTGCATGGGGAGCAATGGCGTACAGCTGCAATGCTGTGCGCTACCTTAATGAAGACCGGAGTCTTCAGCCGCCGATTTTCTCCTCTGAATCTTCCGTCTTCTGGCTCTGCAAGGGGGACGGCGGCGCGGCTCCGGGACCGGACGAACGAGGCTGGGCCTGTGTTCGATCCCTCTGGAGCTAATGGTGTCCAGTAGCCTAGAAGCCCAAGCTAGCTGCAAGCAGGTGGGTTCGCTTCTCTCCCCTAAGTCCCTCGTAGCAGTGAGTCTGTTGCCAGCAGATCTCACTGAAAATAAAAAACCTAATAAATACTTTCTTTACTAAGAGCTCAGGAGAGCCCCTAGTGTGCAACCAGCTCGAGCCGGGCACAGATTCTAACTGAGGTCTGGAGGAGGGGCATACAGGGAGGAGCCAGTGCACACCAGTAGATCTAATTATTTCTTAGAGTGCCCAGTCTCCTGCGGAGCCTGTCTATTCCCCATGGTCCTTACGGAGTTCCCAGCATCCACTAGGACGTCAGAGAAAAGTAAATCTCCAGGCCTATTGGCTCATCATACTTACAGCAAATTCATGTTCTATTTGTAGGGGTGATGGGGGCCACTTATACAGCAGAAAAATGATAGTATGATGGACATTTACAATTGGCCTGCAATAAAACTGCCCCCGCCCAGTGTAGCTAATGATTGTCCGCTATATATATATATATATATATATATATATATATAAAATACCTTATGGCTCTATGCATGGTTAACTATAATGAAAATGAACCCATGATAGTAATATCTATTCCGACCAAACAGCAGCGGCAGTCTCACGTACAGCATGAACCCTAGTTATACAAGTGTGTTTATTACATTACATGGTGCACCCAGTTCTCTTCTGCAGAGATAGGAAACAGTGACATTATTAATAGACATTGTGGTTTTACTGTTCCGGAGTTGAACTATGTTAAACTATTGTAAATGTGAACTCATTTTGCAGTTTCCCTCGGTCGTATTCTGCAGAGGCAGCAAGCTCAACTATAACAAAAAAAAAAAAAAACACACTCAAACAAACAAATAATAAAAAGACAGTCTAATCAACAAAATAACATTTCCATCCAGCAGCCACAAAGAGACTGTTGTCAACTTCTTGACAGCTAACCTGCACCCACACGTTGCCACTAATTGCCTGAAATGATATTGGGTAAAATGCATTTGGTTTTACTGACCATCAAAAATGTTTAAATGCAATCATCAGGAACCAAAAACGCAGTTGCCCAGGGACCGCTATTGCTGTGTGTGCAGCTTTCGGCTGTCTAGATTAATTGAGCATCTGGCCATTTGGGTAATTTAGCCAATTTGACCATTACCTTCAACAGGGCAGTGAAGGCTTACAGCAAGTGGTGTGAGACACTCCCGACCCCTTTCCCCATTTCCCAGACTTACATCAACCATCGCACCCACCCCCACGTGGCATACACTACCATTTATATACCCCTATGCTCAATACTTACTATGTCCGCATTCCCCTCCCCTGGGACATACACTACCAAGATCCCACCACCTACCTGAGACATACACCAACCCCCTCCAAAAGAGAAGGATTTTTGCGTGCTAGAATTAGCAAAAACAAACCCTGCTACTGTTGTACAGCAGCATTTTAGAACACGATATGGGAAACCTCCACCTACAAGGCAATCCATCTACGACTGCAGCAAGAAATTTACCAACACTGTTTCTTTACGCAAAGTCGTACTGAGGTGACCGGACATATGCCAGGTCCAATCTCCTAATATTAAATCATTTTGCACTTTACCTATGGAAGGCTTTCTGTATACCACGTCCACCTGAATCTTATACAGGTGTAATTAGCTTGTTACGGTGATGGGCGTTTCCTTGAGATGCTGGGTGTGACCTTAGCTATAGAAAAGCACAAGAGATTGGCTATTAAACCTTTCTATAGCCCTTAGCCATTTCTCGTTACACATCTGGTTGCTGTACACTGAATACAAGAGAGCACCAAATACAAATACTATTTAGTTATTTTCAATAACCTCAAAAGTTCAAATACATCTAATCGCACACAACATATTAAACACTTGCTGGTAGCTCTGCCTTAATCAAATATATAGAAAACACTTTCACGTCTTAAAATATTGTCTTTTATTATTTTATCACAGTTATGATGATTCAATATTTCACCTAGGTTTTATAGAGCCATAAAATGTCCTGCACACAGCAACCGCCGGATATCTCCAGGGAGGTGGCATTTTGACAAATAATTATTTCCTGCACTGTCACAATAATGAGAATTTCACCAAAGCCAGAGCACGCTGTACTTCGTCAACAAAAGGAATAGGATGCTGGGAGATGATACGCTGTAATAAGATTTCATTTATTGAAAAAAATACATTGTGCCCTTAGTAACAGGCTTATTTTTACTACGTGATACATCGGATAGGCATCGCTTTAATAAAAAAATGAAAGTAAAAAATTTAAAAAATTAAAATGATCGGAAAAGCAAAATCACACATGACAAAACAATTAGCACTGCACGCTGGGCAGGCCGCAGCTGCTGTTACAGGGGAAGCAGCTGAGACACCACAGATTCATACAAAGTGCTATTGGCACAGCCCCAAATCACCAAGATGCAGCACTCATAATGATGGATGTCTGCTCCATTCATCACATGTAGCGGGTACAGACATGCAGCAATGTACACACACAGAAGATAAGCATGCACACGTAGCCATAATCACAAAGCCAGGAGTTCCTTGTATCAATATGCATAGCACGATGACACCTGTAATCATATGCTACCAGTTAATTATCACCAATTAACAAGTTATGTTTATTGTCTAGCCTTGCTTCAAGTGCCAAACCACTCAACCGTCCATCATCTTCCCTCCCTTATTACTAATGGTTTTAATCTATTATTGAGATGTTTAATAACATTACAGTCTGAAAGGATATAAATACAAGTACAGTGAGTGCAGGGCCCGCTCATCACACTAAGTATAATACATGCAGTGAGAGCAGGGCCCGCTCATCACACTAAGTATAATACATGCAGTGAGTGCAGGGCCCGCTCATCACGCTAAGTATAATACATGCAGTGAGTGCAGGGCCCGCTCATCACACTAAGTATAATACATGCAGTGAGAGCAGGGCCCGCTCATCACACTAAGTATAATACATGCAGTGAGTGCAGGGCCCGCTCATCACGCTAAGTATAATACATGCAGTGAGTGCAGGGCCCGCTCATCACACTAAGTATAATACATGCAGTGAGTGCAGGGCCCGCTCATCACACTAAGTATAATACATGCAGTGAGTGCAGGGCCCGCTCATCACGCTAAGTATAATACATGCAGTGAGTGCAGGGCCCGCTCATCACACTAAGTATAATACATGCAGTGAGTGCAGGGCCCGCTCATCACGCTAAGTATAATACATGCAGTGAGTGCAGGGCCCGCTCATCACACTAAGTATAATACATGCAGTGAGTGCATGGCCCGCTTATCAGACTAAGTATAATACATGCAGTGAGTGTAGGGCCCGCTCATCACGCTAAGTATAATACATGCAGTGAGTGCATGGCCCGCTTATCAGACTAAGTATAATACATGCAGTGAGTGTAGGGCCCGCTCATCACGCTAAGTATAATACATGCAGTGAGTGCAGGGCCCGCTCATCACGCTAAGTATAATACATGCAGTGAGTGTAGGGCCCGCTCATCACACTAAGTATAATACATGCAGTGAGTGCAGGGCCCGCTCATCACACTAAGTATAATACATGCAGTGAGTGCAGGGCCCGCTCATCACGCTAAGTATAATACATGCAGTGAGTGCAGGGCCCGCTCATCACACTAAGTATAATACATGCAGTGAGTGCAGGGCCCGCTCATCACACTAAGTATAATACATGCAGTGAGTGCAGGGCCCGCTCATCACACTAAGTATAATACATGCAGTGAGTGCAGGGCCCGCTTATCAGACTAAGTATAATACATGCAGTGAGTGTAGGGCCCGCTAATCACACTAAGTATAATACATGCAGTGAGTGCAGGGCCCGCTCATCACACTAAGTATAATACATGCAGTGAGTGCATGGCCCGCTTATCAGACTAAGTATAATACATGCAGTGAGTGTAGGGCCCGCTCATCACGCTAAGTATAATACATGCAGTGAGTGCAGGGCCCGCTCATCACGCTAAGTATAATACATGCAGTGAGTGTAGGGCCCGCTCATCACACTAAGTATAATACATGCAGTGAGTGCAGGGCCCGCTCATCACGCTAAGTATAATACATGCAGTGAGTGCAGGGCCCGCTCATCACGCTAAGTATAATACATGCAGTGAGTGCAGGGCCCGCTCATCACGCTAAGTATAATACATGCAGTGAGTGCAGGGCCCGCTCATCACGCTAAGTATAATACATGCAGTGAGTGCAGGGCCCGCTCATCACACTAAGTATAATACATGCAGTGAGTGCAGGGCCCGCTCATCACGCTAAGTATAATACATGCAGTGAGTGCAGGGCCCGCTCATCACGCTAAGTATAATACATGCAGTGAGTGCAGGGCCCGCTCATCACGCTAAGTATAATACATGCAGTGAGTGCAGGGCCCGCTCATCACACTAAGTATAATACATGCAGTGAGTGCAGGGCCCGCTTATCAGACTAAGTATAATACATGCAGTGAGTGTAGGGCCCGCTCATCACACTAAGTATAATACATGCAGTGAGTGCAGGGCCCGCTCATCACACTAAGTATAATACATGCAGTGAGTGCATGGCCCGCTTATCAGACTAAGTATAATACATGCAGTGAGTGTAGGGCCCGCTCATCACGCTAAGTATAATACATGCAGTGAGTGCAGGGCCCGCTCATCACACTAAGTATAATACATGCAGTGAGTGCAGGGCCCGCTCATCACGCTAAGTATAATACATGCAGTGAGTGTAGGGCCCGCTCATCACACTAAGTATAATACATGCAGTGAGTGCAGGGCCCGCTCATCACACTAAGTATAATACATGCAGTGAGTGCAGGGCCCGCTCATCACGCTAAGTATAATACATGCAGTGAGTGCAGGGCCCGCTCATCACACTAAGTATAATACATGCAGTGAGTGCAGGGCCCGCTCATCACACTAAGTATAATACATGCAGTGAGTGCAGGGCCCGCTCATCACACTAAGTATAATACATACAGTGAGTGTAGGGCCCGCTCATCACACTAAGTATAATACATGCAGTGAGTGCAGGGCCCGCTCATCACACTAAGTATAATACATGCAGTGAGTGCAGGGCCCGCTCATCACTCTAAGTATAATACATACAATGAGTGCAGGGCCTGCTCATCACACTAAGTATAATACATGCAGTGAGTGCCATATTCGAGGCTGGAGCCGGCCCTGTGCATTGTTGGCCCAGCCGCCGTAACCTCTTGTGTGCGCTATGCGCGCTGCCGGTGTCAGACGCCGGCGCCGCGCATCGCGCACACAAGAGCCTTGGAGGCCGCCCGCCCATCCGCCCGTCTGCCCTCACCTGGCCCCGGACCCGCACTCGCAGGCCATCCGCCCGCCCGCCATCGGACAGCAGTACTCCTCCCCCTCTCAGCGCCGCAGGTATTTGGGTGGGAGGGGGGGGGAGGCACATTTATGGATGGGTGGCACTGTGGGGGCATATCTGCACTGTGGGGGCATTTATCTGGCACTGTGGGGGCATATCTGGCACTGTGGGGGCATTTCTGTATCTGGCACTGTAGGGGCATATCTGGCACTGTAGGGGTATTTATGTATCTGGCACTGTGGGGGCATATCTGGCACTGTGGGGGCATTTCTGTATCTGGCACTGTGGGGGCATATCTGGCACTGTGGGGGCATTTCTGTATCTGGCACTGTGGGGGCATTTCTGGCACTGTAGGGGTATATCTGGCACTGTAGGGGCATTTATGTATCTGGCACTGTGGGGGCATTTATGTATCTGGCACTGCTGGGGGGCATGTCATGTGTAGCTGGCACGGCTGGGGAGCATATCATGTAGTGTTCCCGCTAGGCATCTGTGGCTAGGCAATGAGTTTCAGTGCTCTTCCTGGCGCAAAGTGTCTAACGTGCTCTGCCTGGCGCAAAGTGTCTAACGTGCTCTGCCTGGTGCAAAGTGTCTAGGAGGTTCTACCTGGTGCAGTGTGTATTAACTGCACTACTGTGTGGTGTAATGCGAATTGCCACTATTATGTGGCCACGCACCTTTCCCACGAAGCAACGCCCCTAAATTTTAGCTGCGCGCCTTCGCCGCGCACTGTCCATGCTTTAGCATGTAGGTAGATGAGCACCAAGCATTACAGTGTGTCCATCATTTTGCCCTCCAAACTTAAAAATGTGCCCTCCCTGTGTTCAGCACCCTGCCCTAAAAAGTGAACACTATCATGTGTAGCTGGCACTGCTGGGGGGTATATTGTGTGTAGCTGGCACTGCTGGGGGGCATGTCATGTCTATCTGGCACTGCTGGGGGGTATATTGTGTGTAGCTGGCACTGCTGGGGGGCATGTCATGTCTATCTGGCACTGCTGTGGGGTATATTGTGTGTAGCTGGCACTGCTGGGGGGCATGTCATGTCTATCTGGCACTGCTGCGGGGCATGTCATGTGTAGCTGGCACTGCTGGGGTATATTATGTCTATCTGGCACTGCACATTATGTGTATCTGGCACTACACTGGAGACATTGTGTGTAAGGAACACTACTGTGGCTGTTATGTGCAAGGCTGCTAATTGTGTGCGTAGAGGGGGTGTGAAAATATATTTATTTATAGTATAATAATATAAAGTTATGAGGCCACACCCACTAAGTATAATACATACAGTGAGTGTAGGGCCTGCTCATCAGACTAAGTATAATACATACAGTAAGAGCAGGGCCCGCTTATCAGACAAAGTATAATACATAGATAGGGATAGAGAAAAGCACATAAAGGTATCTTTTTCTAATACAGGTTGAGTCTCCCTTATCCAAAATGCTTGGGACCAGAGGTATTTTGGATATGGGATTTTTCCGTATTTTGGAATAATTGCCTACCATAATGTGATATCATGGTGATGGGACCTAAATATAAGCACAGAATGCATTTATGTTTCATATACACACAGCCTGAAGGTCATTTTAGCCAATATTTTTTATAACTTTGTGCATTAAACAAAGTGTGTCTACATTCACACAATTCATTTATGTTTCATATACACCTTATACACACAGCCTGAAGGTCATTTAATACAATATTTTTAATAACTTTGTGTATTAAACAAAGTTTGTGTACATTGAGCCATCAGAAAACAAAGGTTTCACTATCTCACTCTCACTCAAAAAAGTCCGTATTTCGGAATATTCCGTATTTCGGAATATTTGGATATGGGATACTCAACCTGTACTAACACATCAGTTCATATAGGCACAGCGTACCCCACTCACGTGTTAGACGAGTTCATTCCACATGTAAAGGTATTTTTAAATAACGATATTTAACATGGATTATTCCATGCAGACCCTGAGGCCAGAACACGATGTTGAAGCCAAATAAGAAATACATCACGCAGCAGCTGACCCGAAGTATGTATGTGTGTGTGGCATGAGAGCAGCCTGGTAGCCCTGGCTTGTAGAATGCCAGGCTTATGTCTGAAAGGGGACAACCCGGGAACTTCCCAGGTCTCAGGTGTAGTGTGAAAGGGGCTCTTGAGCAAAAACCCAGGATTTTTCAGATGTGAAAATCCTGGGTCTGAGCAGGAAAATTCCCGGGTCATATGTCTGAAAGTGGTATTAGATATCCCTTTTATAGCTCTATAAAGATATAATTTATTGATAGCAACCGTAATCAAATCTCAGTAACAGGTTACATGACATGACGTTATCACCTCAAATGCTGATGTGCACTATACTGTAGATGCAGAAATGTGATCACACTACGCACCTCAATGTTTGTCCATGTTTCCGCCATCTTACATGTGATGTTGGGACAATATAACTGATATGAGGCACAGTCTAAAGGCCAGTACTCACCGGCAGATCAGGGGAGAGATGTGTGCTGAGCGAACCGCTCAGCACACATCTCTCCCCCCGCTCAGCACAGCGCGATGTGTGCTGAGCGTGCGGGGGGCACAGGGGGGGGCGGGGCTCATTTCACCCAGCGGGTGAAATGAGCGACCCGCTAGATTGAGCCTGAATGCAGGCCAATCTAGCAGCAGCGATAGTGACACACAGGGCCGCGCATCGCTATCGCTGTGGGGGGTACACACGAGAGATCTTGCTGAAAATCTAAGCAATCTAATCAGATAGCATAGATTATCACTCCGTGAGTACCCCCCTTAATGGTCGTGAGGGGAAGCAGTGGTCTACCTGCTCTGGCTTGGTGGGAAATTAGCATGAGAGGTCTTGTTACCTTATTTATTGAACCACCCCTTGTTTGGAAGTTGAGCAAAAAAGTACAAGTGGAATTTTGTTCCTTTTAGATTCATTTAAAGAATCCAATATTAGAAAAATCAATCACTAAACCTTTTAAATACAGTTACAGTATGTACAGGCCCACCGAAATACAAGTAACTCTCCCTTACAGAATGACCTGGTGACGCGCTCAGCGTAGTTCTGCCACTGTATGTAGCAGGTAACATTCTGCAACATTCTCTGTCACAGTACACAGATGGGGGAGGGGTGCTGTAATTAACGTGGATCAGCGCTGTCCATTTCTATGGAATAGTTAGAAAGTAGTCTGGAATAAAAATCTAAATAATAATAATTGTATGCAGGGCTGCCATCAGACTGCCCCCCCCCACCCCCCACCGCACTTGCTGACCAGCATCCCTCGCTGGCATTTGTAATGGGATCCGCCAGATGGTTACAGCTGCTGCACCAGCAGGCAGCTTGCAGCCATGGAGAGATAGCGCCAGTGGCGTTTTGATACTGGCACCTGCTGTGAGCCAATTGGAGTTTGCACACTGGCAGCCAATAAAGAGCCCCCACTATGGTCACTCCTGATTTGTTAGTGGTCTGCAAGCTACGATTGGCTCCTGGCTGGCACCAGATTCAGAATGTTGCCAGCACTGTCTCTCCAATGGCTGTGGCTTCCTGCTGGTGCACCTGGTGTCCCTATTTCTCACTTGCCTCCTCAAAAGAGCTTCATATTCCTTCACAGCGACTCTGCTTAACAACTTTTCACCCACTAACAGCAGATTGGGTTCTGAGTATTATATTGTTGCTGATTACTGGAAGGAACGTCATACACGGGCAGCACTAATGAACTAAGTGGCAGCATCAATTAGCCATTAGATGACTCGGTTTCTTAGAGATGCACACAATATCGGAAAAGAGCTGCAACACTTTGTCAACTATCAGCAAATAATTAGCTTTTATTAATTTTTAATACTGTTTTTACTGTATTATTGCTTATTGACAGAAGCTAACTTGTTATTGCTACAGTTATCGCACACACAGTGCTCGCTTTTCAGAATAAAATAGATTTTGCATGTAGCCCACTTCACTTTACAGTTTAAGCTAGGATACACTCCTTCTAAATTCTAAGGGGGAGAGGTAGCAAATATTGGAGTGGGATACAGTACAAACCAATCAGCTGGTAATTTTTCTAGCACAGCCAGTAAAATGACAGTTTGAAGCTGCTTGGTTGGTACTATCTCTCTCTTTCCCCAAGATTTGATAAATCTACCCCTAAATCTCTCTGCACACTTTAATTCTATTGCACCTGCAGTGGGTGTGGTATGATAGGTAGATTAGACTTAGGTCGACAGTGTCTAGGTCGACAGTAAATAGGTACACATGGTTTCTAGGTCGACAGGGACTCTAGGTCGACATGAGAAAAGGTCGACATGAGTTTTTTCACTTTTTTGGGTGTTGTCTTCTCCGTACAGTGACCGGGAACCCCAATTTGTGCACCACGTACCCCCTCGCACGACACAATTCGCTCGCCATGCTTCGGGCAAGGTGCCTCGCTGCGCTCAGGCATGGTTTACCATTACCAATTGTAATCCACGTGGATCGTAAAGTATGAAAAAGTAAAAAAAGAAAGAAAAAAAGTGAAAAACTCATGTCGACCTTTTGTCATGTCGACATAGAGTCCCTGTCGACCTAGAGTCCCTGTCGACCTACTTACTGTCGACCAATAGTAATCGACCTACTAACTGTCGACCTAATGACCGGATCCCGGTGCAGTCAACGTGAAAATTGCTTTTTTGTCACATTTGGTACAAGCCTAACTCATAGCACCATCTCCGTAATATCGCTCTCAGATAGCAGTGCCGGGACGCATCCAGGATTTGAAAACTGGTCCTTCTCGGGTGTGACTCGGCATTGGACCCTTTCACACTGTCTTCCTGTCCCAGCAATATGCCGGGTCGGGTAGCTATCGGGGCCAGAGGCGGTGCTGGGAGATGAGATCATCTCCATGCTGCCTCTGCCTATACTGTGAAAGGGGTCCCGGCAACCCGTTCACACTGCACCTGACCCGATAATAGTCCGGGATAACCCTGCTTTATTCCCGGGTTGAAATA
Source organism: Pseudophryne corroboree (assembly GCF_028390025.1). NCBI lineage: Eukaryota > Metazoa > Chordata > Amphibia > Anura > Myobatrachidae > Pseudophryne > Pseudophryne corroboree. Next base: position 721,521,157 of record NC_086448.1, read on the forward strand.
CCGATCCGGAAATTCTGGACTGACCCAGCACAGTGACCTGCGCCGACCCAGCAATATACCGGGTCGATACCAGGTAATTTGGGTGGTGCAGAAGGGGTATAACACTGCCCTACTGTAGGGAATGTTGGTGGGATGCGCTAGGGGCTCATCACTGCTTCAGGAACTGGAAAAGTTACAGTAAAATGCATGGAACACGTGGAGCAAAACCACTGCAGTCTGCAGGGGCACAGAACGTAGATTATAAAGACTTTAGTACAGCAGGACAATCACCCACAGCCACACTTTATAAGCAAAAATACTATTTTGGTGTGTCCCAGGTAAAGTACAGGCTTCAATCCCACCGAGAATCTCTGGACTGATGTGGAATTGTAGTGTGCCACCGGTCCCCTTCTAACGGAATTGAACTCAGACAATCATGCAAAGAAGAGTCGGTAAAAATCATATGTGCACCGACTGGAAATAAACAAATAGCAGTAACTTTATCCAAAAAGTGTTTTAACATTATTGTGATTTTTTTTGTTTTAGTTTTAAATGATGGAAAAAGCTTGGAGGCTTAAAGCTTTTTTATAAGATTTCATTTTTAGCTTATTGGGCGGGCTGCATGAAGTATCACATTTTGCATATGATGCATCCCGCCACACATGGCAAGCATAGCGGCGTTTAGTAATGCCGTATGCTTGAATAAAATTGCATAGGACAGCTCTTCCGCTAACTAAAAGCTGTCCTTTGTGATGATAGGACTTTCGGGTTTACGACCCGGGAGTCCTATCTGCTCATGCGTTTGCTGATGCAGGGGACACTTTTAGGGATCCAATTGTTTCCCTTTCGGGTAACATTACAATGAGAAGCTCATAGGCTTCTATTAGGCAATACCATCTATAGATTGAGTTGGCTACTGGGTCCAAGCTCGGGAATATATTGCATTCCGGAGCTTGGTGCATATGAGAAATGAGTCAAACCTCCGGAAATTGCATATTTTTGAGGTTTGAAACCATTTTTAGCTTTGATGAATCTTGCGCTAAATATTATAGAGCATTATGGGTAGACACCGATATGAATAACTAAACACATCTATTTAGAACCCATCATGTAAAAACAACAAAAATGTGAAACAGCCACCATATAATACAAGACAAGACAAACGTACTAGGTTTCAATAAGCAAATAACATCCAGTTTATTTAGAGGTGTTTTAGCCATAAAATAAGCACTTAAGAGGCAATTTATTACGGTTAATGACATATTTGTTTTTCTAGAGTACGGGCTTGTACATATATGCATTAAATCAGACAAACACACATTTATAAAGCCTGTCAAGCACTATTTAAAATAACATAGTTAAACAAGAATATACGTGAATAGCCTACAGTATATGTACACTCCATGGAAAGCATCTTTGCGTAAATTTCCAAATTGCCTGTAGTGTGCAGAAGCATTAATGACAGTACCATACTGTATACAAGGGAGCACTCCTTAAGTATATAGGGGGTTATTCAGGTTTGTTAGCAAACCAAAAAAGTTATCAATTAGGCAAAACCATGTGCACTGCAGGTGGAGCAGATGTAACATGTGCAGAGAGTTAGATTTGGGTTGGTCATATTGTTTCTGTGCAGGGTAAATACTGGCGGCTTAATTTGTACACTGCAATTTAGATTTCAGTTTGAACACACCCCACCCAAATCGAACTCTCTCTGCACATGTTACATGTGCCCCACCTGCAGTGCATATGGTTTTGCCCAATTGCTAACTTTTTTGGTTTGCTAACAAACCTGAATAAGGCCCATAGTACAGAACGCCATAAAGAACAAACATTTAATTCTCTGTTAAAAATAAGGACAAAGAACAAAGGTTTGTCTTCGCTTTTAATAGGTGTTTTCCAATGTCTATATACAAAGCCTATTCATCAGTGCTTAAGTTAAGAATAAAGCCTTCCCTGCATTCAATACTTTTTATTGTAAATCCTGAAACAGTAGTCAGTCTCCACTGCTGTATATGGTGACATCTGCTTATTAGCAAAATTATTTATCCAGACAGCAATTGCAGCTATGCCATCTGCAGGTTAAAAGGAGGTAATGCAGTGTTGGGAAATTAAATCCTGATACTCCATTATATTAACAGTTTCTTATATCGCGCAGCAAATTCCGGTGAGCTTTACAATTGGAAACAACAATGATAAAACAAAACTGGGTAATAACAGACAGCCATAGAGGTAGGAAGACCCTGCTTGCAAGCTTACAATCTACTGTATACTGAAATAGGCATTGATACACAAGGATAGGTGTTATCTATTGCATAATGGTCCACTAAATTGCAAAGATTCTAGGTGGGCTGTATGATGTGGTCATACTGCAATCTAGGCCAAGGGTCAGGAGAATGTGAAAATGAAGAGAGAGAAAATGTGAAGTTATGAGTGGACTGTACAGAGGGGATGTAATTGGGTTGGCTAAACTTATCATCCACTCACTGGTCATCTCACAACTCGACTACTGCAATGTTCTCCTCACTGACCTCGCTTGCTCCCATCTTGCTCCCCTCCAATCTGTCCTGAACACAGCAGCTAGGCTTATCTTCCTCTCCCGCCGCACCACATCTGCCACTCCCCTTCGACAAAATCTACACTGGCTCCCATTCCCCTACAGAATCCTCTTCAAACTCCTCACCCTCACATACAAGGCCATCTCTAATTCCACTGCTCCCTACATCTCCAACATCCTGTCCCTTCATACTCTCTCCCACCCCGTACGGTCGACCAATGACCATCGCCTCTCCACCGCCCTGGTCACTGCTTCCCATGCTCGTGTTCATGGCTATGCCCGTGCTGAACCCCTTCAGTGGAACGCACTCCCCCGCTCCATTAGACTCTCCCCGACCTTGCAAATCTTCAAACGGGCACTAAAAACACCTATTCATCAAAGCATACCCCTCCTGATGCATAACCTAGTCCTGAGGCCGCTCCTCCATCCCCCTGCCTCATGCCTTGAACATCTCAGCTTTGCTTGCATAGTGCCATCAAGCTACCTCCCACTTGCTTGCACCTCTTGTCATCTGTCTGTCGTACCTTTACACTAGATTGTTAGCTCTTCAGAGCAAGGCTCTCTTCCTCTTGTTATCTAAACCCTCTTCTCGACGCATTTAACTCGCAGCTCTCCCCTACTCAGCGACCATCTTTACCCGCTTTCTCTCCTGCTAGTAAAGGCTTATCTCCATCTATGGCCGCCAGCCCCAAGTAGTACAATGATCACTCCCTCACTACTTACATCTTCGCTGTATTATGTCTTGAGAATGTGTGTTGCTCCTTGTTACCTGTACTCTATTAATGTTATTTATTTACTGTAATGCTATGTTTGGTCTCCCTGTACTGTCCTTTGTACGGCGCTGCGAAACACTTGTGGCGCCTTATAAATAAAATGTAATAATAATATTAATAGGATAGCTTATGAAGGTTACGTGGGAGGTCCCGGAATGTGATAAGCTTGTCTAAAGATGTGAGTTTTCAGGAAACGCTTGAAGGTTTGGAGACTAAAGGAGAGTCTGATTGTGCATGGGAATGCATTCCACAGAGTGGGTGCAGCCTGAAGAAAGTCCTGCAATCGTGAATGGGAGCGAATAATAAGTGTGGATGAGAGCTGCAGATCTTGTGAAAAGCGCAGAGGTCGGGTTGGGAGATATTTTGAGTTTGGTTAATGGTCTTGTGCGAGTAAAAGTATTTTACACTGAACACAGTAGAATACAGGTAACAAATACTCCATCTGGTCACATGTCTAATCTATAATATTATATATTCTCCTTTGACCTCCATTGATACTAGATAAGTCCGATACTATACCTGCGTTAATTTTTTAATAAGCTATTCTTTTACTAATTTTTTTACTATAATTCTCATTGCACTTTTTATCCTGTATTTTTTTTATTAAAATAGTTATATTTTACTCTCACACTGATACTGGCTCTTAAGAAAGGGTTCTATTTTAAAAATACCATAGATTATTTTTATTTCTTAACAACACAAGTCGCCGATACCCCTTGTTTCATATATATATATATATATATATATATATATATATATATATATATACACCCATACATACATACATATATATATATATATATATATATATACATACCCATACATACATACATACATACATACATACATACATACATATACAGTTGTGCTCATAAGTTTACATACCCTAGCAGAATTTGTGATTTTCTGGGCATTTGTCAGAGAATTTGAATGATCACTCACAAACTTTTCTTTCACTCATGGTTAGTGGTTGGGTGAAGCCATTTATTGTCAAACAACTGTGTTTACTCTTTTTAAATCATAATGACAACAGAAATTACCCAAATGACCCTGATCAAAAGTTTATAAACCCCAGTTCTTAATACCGTGTATTGCCCTCTTTAACATCAATGACAGCTTGAAGTCTTTTGTGGTAGTTGTGGATGAGGCTCTTTATTTTCTCAGATGGTAAAGCTGCCCATTCTTCTTGGCAAAAAGCCTCCAGTTCCTGTAAATTCTTGGGCTGTCTTGCATGAACTGCACGTTTCAGATCTCCCCAGAGTGGCTCAATGATATTGAGGTCAGGAGACTGAGATGGCCACTCCAGAACCTTCACTTTATTCTGCTGTAGCCAATGACAGGTCGACTTGACCTTGTGTTTTGGATCATTGTCATGTTGGAACGTCCAAGTACGTCCCATGCGCGGCTTTCGGGATGATGAGTGCAAATTTTCCTTCAGTATTTTCTGATAACATGCTGCATTCATCTTGCCATCAATTTTGACCAAGTTTCCAGTGCCTTTGTAGCTCACACATCCCCAAAACATCAGCGATCCACCTCCATGTTTCACAGTAGGAATTGTGTACCTTTCATCATAGGCCTTGTTGACTCCTCTCCAAATGTAACGTTTATGGTTGTGGCCAAAAAGTTACATTTTGGTCGCATCACTCCAAATTACTTTGTTCCAGAAGTTTTGAGGCTTGTCTCTGTGCTGTTTGGAGTATTGTAAGCGGGATGCTTTGTGGCATTTGCGTAGTAATGGCTTTCTTCTGGCGACTCGACAATGCAGCCCATTTTTCTTCAAATGCCTCCTTATTGTCCATCTTGAAACAACCACACCATTTTTTTTCAGAGTCCTGTCTTTCATCTGAAGTTATTTGTGGATTTTTCTTTGCATCCCGAACAATTTTCCTGGCAATTGTTGCTGAAATTTTTGTTGGTCTACCTGACCGTGATTTGGTTTCCACAGAATCCCTCATTTTCCACTTCTTAATTAGAGTTTGAAAACTGCTGATTGGCATTCTCAATTGCTTGGATATCTTTTTATATCCTTTTCCTGTTTTATACAGTTCAATTACCTTTTCCCGCAGATCCTTTGACAATTCTTTTGCTTTCCCCATGACTCAGAATCCAGACACGTCAGTGCAGCACTGGATGAAAGATGCAAGGGTCTTTCAGGAGTCCAGAAACTCACTGACCTTTTATACACACACACACTGATTACAAGCAAACAGATCACAGGTGAGGATGGTTACCTTTAGTAGCCAATCAAACCCGTTTGTGTCAACTTGTGTTCATGTTATCAGGCCAAAATCTCCAGGGTATGTAAACTTTTGATCAGGGTCAATTGGGTAGTTTCTGTTGTCATTATGTTTGTGAACTATCATTCATATTCTCTGACAAATGGCCAGAAAATCACAAATTCTGCTAGGGTATGTAAACTTATGAGCACAAGTGTGTGTGTGTGTGTGTGTGTGTGTGTGTGTGTGTGTGTGTGTATATATACATACACATACATACACATATACATACATACACAGTATAAAAACACTCACCATTCATAATAAGCAGCACACTCACTAAAACGGTAATGTTACCTGAAATAGATGGTACTTGCAATATTTAGGAAGTAAAGACTGGACAACATCTGTGAAAATACAGAAAATAAGAATTTCTCGTTATGTGTTCTTGCTATTGTTATAACAAAACATTTTCTTTCCTTCAAAAACCATTTAGAAATAAAAAAAATATTGTAAAAGTAGTATACAAAAGTTAGACAGTAAGTGGTGTATCCTTAATAGTACAGCGATACATCAGCACTGACGTAATATCGGAGATAATTGCAAAGCAGCACTGATATCTCCCCTGAAGATGGGCATGTTCTAGGTTGGTCAACTTATACTGTAATGGTTCAACTTCTGCTGCACAAATGATCTTGTGGAACCTATGTGATGAAGCTTCTACTTTGACAGCATTTTACTGGACTTGCAGAACACAAAACAGTTTATCTCCCTCTATCTAGACACACGTTTTCACCCCTGTACATTTCATCTTGGAAGCCTGTCTGTAGCTTTTATTTGCTGAAAGTCATCATTTCTCAGCAGTTTGTATTTCCACTTCCAAGCTTCATATAGTTTACTCTATGAAAATTCACAGTGGTACATACAAACTACAAGCACAATATTCACAAATACCATTCTCAGACATATGGATCATTGTGTTTATTGAAAGCCAAGTATTCAAGCTGTACTTGCGATATTCAATTGTCCCCCATTTTTCACGCATATCATGCCCATAGCAGATGGGCGCAACAGCGAGAAAAACACACACACGGCTCAAAAAAAATAAGATTTTACTCACCGGTAAATCTATTTCTCGTAGTCCGTAGTGGATGCTGGGACTCCGTAAGGACCATGGGGAATAGCGGCTCCGCAGGAGACTGGGCACAACTAAAGAAAGCTTTAGGACTACCTGGTGTGCACTGGCTCCTCCCACTATGACCCTCCTCCAGACCTCAGTTAGGATACTGTGCCCGGAAGAGCTGACACAATAAGGAAGGATTTTGAATCCCGGGTAAGACTCATACCAGCCACACCGTATAACTCGTGATACTATACCCAGTTAACAGTATGAAATATAACTGAGCCTCTCAACAGATGGCTCAACAATAACCCTTTAGTTAGGCAATAACTATAAACAAGTATTGCAGACAATCCGCACTTGGGATGGGCGCCCAGCATCCACTACGGACTACGAGAAATAGATTTACCGGTGAGTAAAATCTTATTTTCTCTGACGTCCTAAGTGGATGCTGGGACTCCGTAAGGACCATGGGGATTATACCAAAGCTCCCAAACGGGCGGGAGAGTGCGGATGACTCTGCAGCACCGAATGAGCAAACTCTAGGTCCTCCTCAGCCAGGGTATCAAACTTGTAGACTCTTGCAAAAATGTTTGAACCCGACCAAGTAACAGCTCGGCAAATTTGTAAAGCCGAGACCCCTCGGGCAGCCGCCCAAGAAGAGCCCACTTTCCTCGTGGAATGGGCTTTTACAGATTTAGGGTGCGGCAGTCCAGCCGCAGAATGTGCAAGTTGAATCGTGCTACAGATCCAGCGAGCAATAGTCTGCTTAGAAGCAGGAGCACCCAGCTTGTTGGGTGCATACAGGATAAATAGCGAGTCAGTTTTCCTGACTCCAGCCGTCCTGGAAACATATACTTTTCAGGGCCCTGACTACGTCCAGTAACTTGGAATCCTCCAAGTCCCAAGTAGCCGCAGGCACCACAATAGGTTGGTTCACATGAAAAACTGATACCACCTTAGGAAGGAATTGGGAACGAGTCCTCAATTCCGCCTTATCCATATAAAAAATCAGATAAGGGCTTTTGCATGACAAAGCCGCCAATTCTGACACACGCCTGGCCGACGCCAAGGCCAACAGCATGACCACTTTCCACGTGAGGTATTGTAGCTCCACGGATTTAAGTGGCTCAACCCAATGCGACTTCAGGAAATCCAACACCACGTTGAGATCCCACGGTGCCACTGGAGGCACAAACGGGGGCTGACTATGCAGCACTCCCTTAACAAAAGTCTGAACTTCAGGCAGTGAAGCCAGTTCTATTTTTGAAGAAAATCGATAGAGCCGAAATCTGGACCTTAATGGAACCCAATTTTAGGCCCATAGTCACCCCTGACTGTAGGAAGTGCAGAAATCGACCCAGCTGAAATTCCTCCTTTGGGGCCTTCCTGGCCTCACACCACGCAACATATTTCCGCCATATGCGGTGATAATGGTTTGCGTTCACTTCTTTCCTAGCTTTAATTAGCGTAGGGATAACTTCCTCCGGAATGCCCTTTTCCTTCAGGATCCGGCGTTCAACCGCCATGCCGTCAAACGCAGCCGCGGTACGTCTTGGAACAGACAGGCCCCCTGCTGCAGCAGGTCCTGTCTGAGCGGCAGAGGCCATGGGTCCTCTGAGATCATTTCTTGGAGTTCTGGGTACCAAGCTCTTCTTGGCCAATCCGGAACAATGAGTATAGTTCTTACTCCTCTCCTTCTTATTATTCTCATTACCCTGGGTAAGAGAGTCAGAGAAGGGAACACATACACCGACTGGTACACCCACGGTGTTACCAGAGCGTCCACAGCTATCGCCTGAGGGTCCCTTGACCTGGCGCAGTATCTTTGTAGCTTTTTGTTGAGGCGGGACGCCATCATGTCCACCTGTGGCCTTTCCCAACGGTGTACAATCATTTGGAAGACTTCTGGATGAAGTCCCCACTTTCCCGGGTGGAGGTCGTGTCTGCTGAGAAAGTCTGCTTCCCAGTTGTCCACTCCGGGAATGAACACTGCTGACAGTGCTAACACATGATTTTCCGCCCATCGGAGAATCCTTGTGGCTTCTGCCATCGCCATCCTGCTTCTTGTGCCGCCCTGTCGGTTTACATGAGCGACCGCCGTGATGTTGTCTGACTGGATCAGCACCGGCCGGTGTTGAAGCAGGGGCCTAGCCTGACTTAGGGCATTGTAAATGGCCCTTAGTTCCAGAATATTTATGTGTAGGGAAGTCTCCTGACTTTTCCATAGTCCTTGGAAGTTTCTTCCCTGTGTGACTGCCCCCCAGCCTCGAAGGCTGGCATCCGTGGTCACCAGGACCCAGTCCTGTATGCCGAATCTGCGGCCCCCCAGAAGATGAGCACTCTGCAGCCACCACAACAGCGACACCCTGGCCCTTGGAGACAGGGTTATCCGCCGATGCATCTGAAGATGCGACCCGGACCACTTGTCCAACAGATCCCCCCGGAAGATCCTTGCATGGGACCTGGCGAATGGAATTTCTTCGTAAGAAGCTACCATCTTTCCCAGGGCTCGCGTGCATTGATGCACCGACACCTGTATTTGTATTAGGAGGCCTCAGTCTAGAGACGACAACTCCTTGGACTTCTCCTCCGGGAGAAACCCTTTGTATCCTGCTCTGTGTCCAGAACCATACCCAGGAACAGTAGACGCGTCGTAGGAACCAGCTGCGACTTTGGAATATTCAGAATCCAGCCGTGCTGTTGTAGCACTTCCCGAGATAGTGCTACTCCGACGAACAACTGCTCCCTGGACCTCGCCTTTATAAGGAGATCGTCCAAGCACGGGATAATTATTTCGGCCATTACCTTGGTAAATACCCTCGGTGCCGGGGACAGACCAACGGCAACGTCTGGAATTGGTAATGACAATCCTGTACCACAATTTTGAGGTACTCCTGGTGAGGAGGGTAAATAGGGACATGCAGGTAAGCATCCTTGATGTCCAGTGATACCATGAAATTCTCCAGGCTTGCAATAATCGCCCTGAGCGATTCCATTTTGAACTTGAACCTTCGTATATAAGTGTTCAAGGATTTAAATTTTAGAATGGGTCTCACCGAACCGTCTGGTTTCGGTACCACAACATTTTGGAATAGTAACCCCGGCCTTGTTGAAGGAGGGGTACCTTGATTTCACCTGCTGGAAGTACAGCTTGTGAATTGCCGCCAGTACTACCTCCCTTTCTCCAAGGGCAGCAGGCAAGGCTGATGTGAGGTAACGGCGAGGGGGAGTCGCCTCGAACTCCATCCTGTATCCCTGTGATACTACTTGCAGAACCTAGGGATCCACCTGTGGCAAGCCCACTGGTCCCTGAAGTTCCCGAGACGCGCCCCCACCGCACCTGTCTCCACCTGTGGAGCCCCAGCGTCATGCGGTGGACTCAGAGGAAGCGGGGGAAGATTTTTGATCCTGGGAACTGGCTGTCTGGTGCAGCTTTTTCCTTCTTCCCTTGTCTCTGTGCAGAAAGGAAGCGCCTTTGACCCGCTTGCTTTTCTGAAGCCGAAAAGGACTGTACCTGAAAATACGGTGCTTTCTTAGGCTGTGAGGAAACCTGAGGTAAAAAAATTTCTTCCCAGCTGTTGCTGTGGATACGAGGTCCCAGAGACCATCCCCAAACAATTCCTCACCCTTATAAGGCAGAATCTCCATGTGCCTTTTAAAGGCAGCATCACCTGTCCACTGCCGGGTCTCTAATACCCTCCTGGCAGAATGGACATTGCATTAATTCTGGATGCCAGCCGGCAAATATCCCTCTGTGCATCCTTCATATATAAAACAACGTCTTTAATATGCTCTATGTTCGCAAAATATTATCCCTGTCTAGGGTATTAATATTATCTGACAGGGTATCAGACCACGCTGCAGCAGCACTATTTATGCTGAGGCAAATGCAGGTCTCAGTATAGTACCTGAATGTGTATATACAGACTTCAGGATAGCCTCCTGCTTTTTATCAGCAGGCTCCTTCAAAGTGGCCGTATCCCCAGACGGCAGTGCCACCTTTTTTGACAAACGTGTGAGCGCCTTATCCACCCTAGGGGATATCTCCCAACGTGACCTCTCCTCTGGCGGGAAAGGGTACGCCAGCAGTAACTTTTTAGAAATTACCATTTTCTTATCGGGGGAACCCACGCTCTTTACACACTTCATTCACTCATCTGATGGGGGAACAAAACACTGGCTGCTTTTTCTCCCCAAACATAAAACCCCATTTATGTGGTACTTGGGTTCATGTCAGAAATGTGTAACACATTTTTCATTTCCGAGATCATGCAACGGATGTTCCTAGTGGATTGTGTATATGTCTCAACCTCGTCGACACTGGAGTCAGACTCCGTGCCGACATCTGTGTCTGCCATCTGAGGTAACGGGCGTTTTTTGAGCCCCTGATGGCCTTTGAGACGCCTGGGCAGGCGCGAGCTGAGAAGCCGGCTGTCCCACAGCTGTTACGTCATCCAGCCTTTTATGTAAGGAGTTGACATTGTCGGTTAATACCTTCCACCTATCCATCCACTCTGGTGTCGGCCCCACAGGGGGCGACATCACATTTATCGGCCTCTGCTCCGCCTCCACGTAACCTTCCTCATCCAACATGTCGACACAGCCATACCGACACACCGCACACACACAGGGAATGGTCTGACTGAGGACAGGACCCCACAAAGTCCTTTGGGGAGACAGAGAGAGAGTATGCCAGCACACACCAGAGCGCTATATAATGCAGGGATTAATACTATAACTGAGTGATTTTTCCCCCAATAGCTGCTTGTATACACATATTGCGCCTACATTTAGTGCCCCCCCTCTCATTTAACCCTTTGAGCCTGAAAACTACAGGGGAGAGCCTGGGGAGCTTTCTTCCAGCTGCACTGTGAAGAAAAAATGGCGCCAGTGTGCTGAGGGAGATCGCCCCGCCCCTTTTTCGGCTGACTTTCTCACGCTTTTTTCATGGATTCTGGCAGGGGTAATTTATCACACATATAGCCCTGGGACTATATATTGTGATGATTTGCCAGCCAAGGTGTCTTATATTGCCCTCAGGGCGCCCCCCCCCTGCGCCCTGCACCCATCAGTGACCGGAGTGTGAGGTGTGCATGAGGAACAATGGCGCACAGCTGCAGTGCTGTGCGCTACCTTGTTGAAGACAGAAGTCTTCTGCCGCCGATTTTCCGGAACACTTCTTGCTTCTGGCTCTGTAAGGGGGCCGGCGGCGCGGCTCCGGGACCGAACACCAAGGTCGGGTCCTGCGGTCGATCCCTCTGGAGCTAATGGTGTCCAGTAGCCTAAGAAGCCCAAACTACCACCAGTTAGGTAGGTTCGCTTCTTCTCCCCTTAGTCCCTCGCTGCAGTGAGTCTGTTGCCAGCAGATCTCACTGTAAAATAAAAAACCTAAATATACTTTCTTTCTAGGAGCTCAGGAGAGCCCCTAGTGTGCATCCAGCTCAGCCGGGCACAAGATTCTAACTGAGGTCTGGAGGAGGTTCATAGTGGGAGGAGCCAGTGCACACCAGGTAGTCCTAAAGCTTTCTTTAGTTGTGCCCAGTCTTCTGCGGAGCCGCTATTCCCCATGGTCCTTACGGAGTCCCAGCATCCACTTAGGACGTCAGAGAAATAAAGGGAACACTTAAACAACACAATGTAACTCCAAGTCAATCACACTTCTGTGAAATCAAACTGTCCACTTAGGAAGCAACACTGATTGACAATCAATTTCACATGCTGTTCTGCAAATGGAATAGACAACAGGTGGGAATTACAGGCAATTAGCAAGACACCCCCAATAAAGGAGTTGTTCTGCAGGTGGTGACCACAGACCACTTCTCAGCTCCTATGCTTTCTGGCTGATGTTTTGGTCACTTTTGAAAGGTGGCGGTGCTTTCACTCTAGTGGTAGCATGAGACGGAGTCTACAATACACACAAGTGGCTCAGGTAGTGCAGCTCATCCAGGATGGCACATCAATGTGAGCTGTGGCAAGAAGGTTTGCTGTGTCTGTCAGCATAGTGTCCAGAGCATGGAGGCGCTACCAGGAGACAGGCCAGTACATCAGGAGACGTGGAGGAGGGCAACAACCCAGCAGCAGGACCGCTACCTCCGCCTTTGTGCAAGGAGGAACAGGAGAAGCACTGCCAGAGCCCTGCAAAATGACCTCCAGCAAGCCACAAATGTGCATGTGTCTACTCAAACGATCAGAAACAGACTCCATGGGGGTGGTATGTGGGACCGACGTCCACAGATGGGGGTTGTGCTTAAAGCCCAACACCGTGCAGGACTTTTGGCATTTGCCAGAGAACACCAAGATTGGCAAATTCGCCACTGGCACCCTGTGCTCTTCACAGATGAAAGCAGGTTCTCACTGAGCACATGTGACAGACGTGACAGAGTCTGGAGACGCCAAGGAGAACGTTCTGCTACCTGCAACATCTTCCAGCATGACCGCTTTGGCAGTGGGTCAGTAATGGTGTGGGGTGGCATTTCTTTGGGGGGCCGCACAGCCCTCCATGTGCTCGCCAGAGGTAGCCTGACTGCCATTAGGTACCGAGATGAGATCCTCAGACCCCTTGTGAGACCATATGCTGGTGCGGTTGGCCCTGGGTTCCTCCTAATGCAAGACAATGCTAGACCTCATGTGGCTGGAGTGTGTCAGCAGTTCCTGCAAGACGAAGGCATTGATGCTATGGACTGGCCCGCCCGTTCCCCAGACCTGAATACAATTGAGCACATCTGGGGCATCATGTCTCGCTCCATCCACCAACGCCACGTTGCACCACAGACTGTCCAGGAGTTGGCGGATGCTTTAGTCCAGGTCTGGGAGGAGATCCCTCAGGAGACCATCCGCCACCTCATCAGGAGCATGCCCAGGCGTTATAGGGAGGTCACACACACTACTGAGCCTCATTTTGACTTGTTTTAAGGACATTACATCAAAGTTTGATCAGCCTGTAGTGTGTTTTTCCAGTTTAATTTTGAGTGTGACTCCAAATCCAGACCTCCATGGGTTAATAAATTTGATTTCCATTGATAATTTTTGTGTGATTTTGTTGTCAGCACATTCAACTATGTAAAGAACAAAGAGATATATCTATCTATCTATCTATCTATCTATCTATCTATCTATCTGAGACCGGATGCATATATCAGAATACTCATACAATATATTCTGGCACAAGTACACTTGTTCTTAACTAACGCTGATATACAGGTGGATTTGCAGAGGAGTCCTTCTCTGCAGTCCCGGAGACCAGTCGCAGCTATTCTTAGAAGATGGCACCCAGCGTCTCAGTCAGGGAGTGAGGGAGAGTATAAAGTAGCTCCAGGGCGGGAACACCAGCAGTAGATGGCGCCCGGAACTGGGGGAGTGGCTACAGGTCAAGCTTCTTCTCCCCTATGCTGGTCCTCACCACCTGGTACTACGGAGTCTTAGTAAAGTGGGCATTAGAACACCCGACCTCTACTCCTATGCCCTGGTGGATATAGTGGGGTCCCTGCTCGGTTACAGTGTCCACGCCAGCGTCGCAGTCTGTCTCCTTAAACTGTGATCGGAACGCGATTTAATGGCGGGTCCCGTCTGGGGGACCCTCTTACCTCCTCCCTTCTGTTGCAGACACTCGAACCAGGAGAGTGTCTGCGACAGTGTGCCTAAGCCAGAGCGTCTCCTCCGTAAGTACCCGGGAACAGAGCCAGGGGGGAGTATGCAACGCTGCTGGGGAGGTGACGGAGCTGCAGCACAGAATGTCACCCTGACATTTAAGTGCTGCAGCTCTTGAAGTCTTCTAAAAGCTTTTTCAGGGCTGTCCAGTGCAGCCCCCCTGTTAAGTGACCTGCTCTGCAGGGCACCAACTCGAAACTGAGCTCACAGTGCCTGGAGGCGGGGTTATAGAGGAGGCACCAATGCATCCTGGGAACAGTCAAAGCTTTAGCCTGTTGGTGCCTGGATCAAGATCCATCTCTACACCCCGATGTTTCCCTGTGGAAACCAATGTACCCCGCTGCAGAAAATAAAATATATTTCTATTGGTGCGTCACTCAGTAACTACGGCTATATATGTTATATCTTCTGTGTGTGATCCAGAGCAAAAAATATATTTCTGACTCATTTGTGCGACACAGTTACTGTACCATATCAAGCATATGTATGCTGTCACCATTCAAAGAGTGGTTGCTGATAACTTCAGTGATAGCATCCAAATAGGCATGTCAGACAGTCCGTTTCAATACTGGCAGGAAAAAGATGCAATTTGGAGGCACTTGCACAAACTGGCTTTGTTTTACTTAAGTTGCCCTCCCTCCAGTGTGTACTCCTAAAGAGTTTTTTGCGTAGCCGGGAACCTTGTCAGCGATCGGCGTAGAAGGGTTCTTCCCCAAAACGTGGAAAATATGGTGTTCATCAAAATGAATTACAAATTCCACGAGGAAGATCTTTACCAGCAATTACCTCCATAAAGTACAGAGGGACCTGTGATGGCGAATTCCAGCAGGGACAAATTGATAGTCTGAAGAAGAGGATGTACACACTGATAGGGGTGAGGAATCGGAAGATGATGACGACATCTTGCTTCTGTAGAGCCAGTTTGTGCAGGGAGATATCAATTACTTTTATTTTTGTGGAGGCCCAAACAAACCAATCATTTCAGCCACAGGTGTGGCTGTCGCTGAAATGATTGGTTTGTTTAAGTGTGCATGTCCTGTTTATACAACATAAGGGTGGGTGGGAGGACAATTCCATCTTTCACCTTGTCAAAGTCAGAAAAATGTCTCAATGCACGTTGCCATATTTGCACCGCACACTGGTCCGCGCTGCGCGTGCATGCGCTCTCCCGTGGATTCGCATACCCGCAATAACGTGCACTCGCAGGCGCGGTATGCGTATTTACGGTAGAGTTTATGTAGTCGTAGCGTGCGACTCATTCGTTACAAATGTTCACAATTAATGTAGTTTATAGATCATGGTCCCTTTGATAGATTCTGAAAGTTTGGTTAAAATACAATGTCCCAGAGCTGAGGAATCCCTCTTTATATCGTACAAAGGGTCTAACAGGAATCATACAGCAGTGTTTGGTACCCATCGGAAGAGTATTTAATTAGCAATATTCCGGTGTTGGTTTGGAGCGTATTAATCGCTCGTGCGAATAGTTATGGACATAAGAAGTTTATGTCCATTTCTATTATTTACACATACTCAGGTATGCGGCGGGAAACCCAGTTTCCCACCCACCTGAGCTGTTGGAAATCGTCACAGCCCACCTGTATGAATCACCCTATGACCTTTTGTTATGATACAGGGCCGAATTCCTTCGGCCAATGGACAATGGGATTGTAGGACCAGGAGATTGCATTGTGTGTGGGGCATAAATAGGCAGGCCGACCACATCCAGCTCTCACTCTCTCATCAACGGTTATCTGCTGATAGCCGGGAGCTGGATATCGAGGCGCAGGCGATCATACCCTTTGTGCGTAAGTTTCTCTCCGTTATCATTGTCTTTCTGTGAGCCAATTTCTCTCATCTCATCTCTCTCTCTCTCTCTCTCTCTCTGTTCTGTTCTCTCATATCTCCCCTAGACTAGGCTAGTATTGTATTGTATTAGATAGTATTGTATTGTATTGTATTTAGGTCAGTGTAGTATTGTCTTTTTGTATTTATTGTTTAGTTCTGTGGTTAGGAAGTCTTTGTTATATTGTAGTGTATCATTTGTACTGTTATCCCCTTTTACAAGTATATTAGATATAATACAGTTAATAGGCTTTGGAACCTAAACCAGCATCTGTGTATTTCCTATAGTGTTAAGTGTTCACTTGAGCGTCGGTGACGCTCAAGCAGCTTTGTAGTTAGTCAGGTTACACAAGGTTGCACTTACACCCTGTACTCACATTAAGGTATTCAGTGTATTTCTCTGGTATAAGGTTTAAACATTAAGGTATAGCGTTGTGAGCGTCTGCACCGCTGGTGACCTCCTCGTGGTCTCGAGCGTAAGCTACGCCATAGCGAATCATTACCCTAGACATAACCAATAACGTGTCCTGTGATCGCTGGGCCGTGAGCGAACGTGACGCTTGAGCGTCTCGCCTACGGCTGAGCGATCGTTACGCAACTAGCGTACCATTACGGTACTTCTTAAGTAAACAGCGTACAGTGTTCTTAGCTTCATAAAGGGTTGTTATACGACAAAGGAATTTAGCATTGTCAATTGGGGACTCGTCCTATCCTTCTCATATCTGCACTAGGTAGATTAGCAGACATTATCCCTCCAGCAAAGGGTGGGAGGTTGTCTCATAGTGCTGACGGGATAAGCGTCTGCTTCGCTTAGATAAAGAGTGCTGAAGGAATCCGGGAACCGGAAGTAAGAACAAAACGCTTGTGTCTTTTTAAAACTGTTTATTTCTCTTCTGTCTTGCGTATACACGCACGCATACATATATCTGCATTTTCTGTTTCATTTTCGTATATCACTATTCCTGTTTGCCAAATTTTATAGTTGATAGAAAGTGCTAAAAAGAGATTTGCTGTTATTTCATAGTAGAGGTGATAGTTAAAGTATAGAACAAACACACGGTTTGTCTGAGATACAAGGCAGTCAGTGTGGATTGCGGTAGATGATCAGGGATCATTTACATTGATAAAAATATATTGTGTTACGGTGGATCCTTTGCATTGCGTACACGTGTCGCTAACAAAGACTAGCGTACGCAATCCAAAAGGCAGACGCACGCAGCGTACATTACGCAACGTAGCGTCCGGTTACGCTCACGTAGCTCAAGTCACGAAAAAGTTGAATTAGCGCAAAGCGATAATTAGCGCAAGGCGATAAGTAACGCACAGCGGTAGATAACGCGAAGCGGTAAATAACGCAAATCTATTTTTGGAAAATCGGAAATTTAGTTTAACAGATCCTGCTCCTAATTGGTAACACTGTTGGGCTAAAGACAAATTTCTGCGCAGAAATAGATATTGAAACAAAAGTGTGCTTGTGTTGAGTGAGTGTGTTTTGTATACAAAAGTTTATATAACTTTAAGGTGGAACCAAAAGGAAAGCCGGGTACTCGTCAAGGGACATACGTGTAAGTGACATATACGGTGGCTAGGGAGGCATCCCTGGTTAAATAATATTTGAGCATTAGAGTATAGCGGACCATAAGGTAACAAGACCAGGAGGTCATAAGGTAACAAGACCAGGAGGTCATAAGGTAACAAGACCAGGAGGTCATAAGGTAACAAGACCAGGAGGTCGTAAGGTACTAAAAGAGGTCCGCTATAAAAGTCCAGTGGCACAACGCCTGGGGTGTTGGTGCAGAACCCATATAGGCCATAAGCTCTGGCTGAAGGAATCGCAGCCGGAAACATAGATTCCATTGATCTTTCAGTACATGACAAGTAGTGCTCGTGTACTGAACGATTGGACCGCACGTAATTGTGTGCAGTAGTTAGTAATCTGACCTAATACCATTAGAGTAAAGTGGTCACAAACGCTATTTGTACATTCTGACGTGATTTGTGTAATTTTTTATTTTTGGAAGGGAAGTTCGCTGGTCACTCGGGAACTATCCAACAACCGATACTTACTGGGGACTGGTAGGTCCAGCACGCCCCAGTAAATAAAGGTTCACAGGGGCCCTGGGTTGGGTACAGCAGCTCTGGTTACAGTGATTGCAGTACTGGCCAACGTGGGCGAGAAGTAAGTGGGGTACTTGGTAAACCGCCACCGCCGGCCTGCCCAAGGACTTCTTGGTTTGTTTGTAAGGGTTCGCTGAAAGCCTTGATATTCAAGGAGGAATAAGCAACGCCTGCAGATTATGGGGGCCAGTTGTTCAGGTAGGGGGCGATCAACCTCGGTTCGGGTTGATTCAGAGAACCGATCCATCGGGTCGGCACGATATGTGATGTGTAAGAAATATGGAAATCACGCTGAAGTTTTATGTGATGAATGGGAGAGAATGACTGTACAAGACAGGGACAAATTCCCAAGAATAGGTAGCTTCAGTCCAGACGTGTTACAAAATTTAAGGAGGAGGATAAGTCTCATTGAACCAACGAAGAGACAAAATAAACATTATGAATATTTACAGTTATGGCAACAGGAAAGTGAATTACAAAAAGAGTCTATTGACTTTTCTGACTCTTATCTTGAGAGGAGAGACATGGCAGCAGGAGAGGAGTTGATTGCGGAGAGAAAAGCACAAAGGTGGAACAATAAAAACGCTCTTAGCAACTGTAATATAGATTATAAGGATAAGTGTAATAAATGTAACCATGATTATTGTAATACTGTTGAATGTACAACTATTAACCTGTGCAAGCTGCACCCCATGTCAAACCTCCCTCAGGAATACAAACAAGAAAGTGAGCCCAGAACGATGTCGGCACCTCTTCCAGTAGCCATCCTACAAGACATCCAGGTGGACACGACCAAAATGGTAAAGGCAATAATCGAACCCCCTAACAGAGGGTCAGGTGAGGTCGTGTCCACAGGTACGTACAATGTTTCATATCACGCACAAACAGATGTACCCCATATTGTAAGACCAACACAAGATGATGTAGCTGAGCTCGATCTGGCCAGGGTGATCTCAGTCCCCAATGGGAAGACTGACGATCAGGGAATCATTCCCGTCAAGGACAGTGCAATGCGCTGTCTCTGGTCCCGGACCGAATTGAGATCAATTATGTCTGAATTTCCTGATCCTAGGAGAAATCTAGCCAAATGTCAAAGGTTTATTAAAGAACTAGGAAACGCCACAGAACCCACCAACAAAGAGTGGCGGACAGTGCTGAGGGCATGTTTGCCCTCCAGTGTTGACCCTGAAAAATTCATTGCTGATTGTAAATTAAACACGGAGGTACCTTGTATGGAGGAACACAATCAGGAATGTATTAGGCAGATTAACCGACAGTTAGGAATATATTTCCCAGCTGCTGTCAAGTGGAATGACATTCTCTCCATAAGGCAAAACGAAAGGGAAAATGTTTCTAATTATTTCAATCGAGCACTGCAAATAATGGCTAGAAACACTGGGATCGCAGACATCAAGACAAATGCACAACATAAAGGAATAGCGGTTAAGGTATTAATGAATGGTTTAAAGGATGAATTAAAAACAAGGGTACAGACCACCAACCCAAACTGGAGAGATATCTCGGTGGCCGCACTAAGAGAGGCCGTCATTAATCATGACCAGAATATCACCAGGTACAGAGATAAGTTAATGGCAGCAAATATACAGGCCCAAACCACAAGACCACCCCAACAAAAGCCCCACACCCCTGCGAGAAACCCAGATATGGTAGTCTGTTACCATTGTCATAAAAAGGGACACATCGCAAGAGATTGTAGATCAAGAGAAAGACAACGACATAATCATGGTATCCAAGGAACCAGGGAAGTACAGGGGAAACGATTGATGATGATGAGCATCCGAGCGTTTGAGGAGGCATCAAATCAACCAAAACCTCAGGTCATTGACACGTGGAGGGAGCCCAGGATTTGTTACCATTGTAGGAGAGAAGGGCATTATGCCAGCAACTGTAATAACACACATAAAGTTAGACCCCCTAGACCAAGAAATGAGCAAAATTACAATACACACCATTATAATCAAGGATCACATAGGCAGGAAAGGTGATTATTAGGAATGGAGGCAAGCCTGAAGTAACGGTTAATGAAATGGGAGGTCATTCACTAAAGACACAGGAATGACCAGGTGAAAAGTTGTAAATGTATTTGCGAAAAAATTTTTTTCTCTCCCTCTCTCTATCCCCATCTCTGACTAGTAGTGGTAAGAATTCACACATTGCATATCCACTTGGTCCTTGCAGAAGTCTACCAAACCCCAGCATGACCTCCGCCACAATGTATTTCTGGCCAGATACAGACAGTGGAGTAATGCAGGTGCTGGTGGGGAGGGACTGCTCAAGGAGACCAGTAGACACATAGATATGACAGCCTAATAAGTCTGACAATGTTTTTCTAATGCTAACAATGTTTTCTTACAATGTTTAAAAATGCTTTGTTTCTCTTTTCTTATTGATGGTTATTGTCGAGTTATGTAATGTATATATGCACATGAATTGTTCTCTATCTCTTTTGTTTTTTTTTTTTCTCTCTCTTCTCACTCATGTTTTCATGGTTTAAAGATGGTATGTCACCCCTCAGTTGGACCAATGGTAATGCCAGATTTTTGCTCCTTACAGAAAGATCGCCGGTTAGGAAGGAATATTGCATCACCAGAATGTTCGTTTGGAAGACTGAGAGACAGCACCTTTGAGAGGACAGCAGAACAAGAAGAACAACAAGACGAGAGAACTTATTATCGTAACAAGTTCTCTCCCCCTCAAACTGATTTCTTATACCCCCTTTACAAATTTCTTCTTTTCTCATCCTGTAAGATGGACTTGCCCCAAGAGACTGTGATATGGATTTTCCTGTTGACCATGATGTTGACCAGAACAGTCTGTTTCGGTGAGAGTACCAGTGAGGTCGAGAAAGGATCCAGAAAGGTCCTGATGACTGAGACGGAGGTGTAAATTTCCAATAGCAACCCAATCACCAAGCAAAGGCGAGTACCGGGCACGATCTAACAACCATGTTATTTGTAAACAACTGTGAAGGAATGTTAGTTCAAAAAGAAAGTTGTATCTGTAGGCTCTGTAACAAAGAAATGCCAATCCAGTTTTAATATCCATATGGACCGGCATCCATTGAGTGACTATCACTCTCTAGTGGGTAACGTATTAAACAAGACCGATTGTTGGGTATGCTCTCAAGTACCTCAGGGTCACAGTAAATCAGGGCTAGTACCATTTCCTTTAACGTTAGGGGAGGTACTTGAGCTAAGTGGTGGGAGACCGGTGGACCGGAGGTTTAATATCTCCAGCCCTCCTAGTTTGAAGCTCCACCAATACCATGTGGATAGGTCCCTCATATGTTTTAACATCTCCAATCCCAGAAAACCGGGAAATTGGGAAGTGTCATGGAGCAACCTTACCATGACCTTTTCACACAGAGCAGATAGAATGCCTACAGATACAGAGCTCGTACGCCACATAGCCAGTAGAGGAAAATCGTTCCGGTATCGATATACCTTAGGAAATAGGATTACTAGAGTTGGAGAGGTATCACCAGGATACTGTGCACATATCGTACAAACCGATACGTGCATTAAGCAGATGGAAGAATTAGGGTCAGGAGATTTCACCTGGAAGGTTTGTAACATGGTCATGTCCTTCTCCGTCCCATATGTTCTCCCCGATGATGCATATTTCATATGCGGGAGAAAGGCGTACAAGTGGCTTGCCCCAAACTCTGAAGGATTGTGTTATATTGGAAAAGTATTGCCTGAAGTGATGACTGTTACACATGACAAAATGAAGGACATACACCGTGGTGCCCAAGCTCCTTATACTCACACTCATTACGAGCACCGAGGTAAAAGACAACTGTCAGAAAGGTTAGAGCATCCGGCCTCTGATCTTATCCATGAATCCACCGGGATTCAGGTTCTGGTAGCGTTAGATTTCACTCGTACCGCTCGGGGAGTGATGAATTATAGATACATTTCCGCACTCGCCAATTTGTTAGATAATATCACTGAAATGTATGATGACACGTTTAGATACACTGGAAGAGAACTTCAAGCTTACAAAACAGAACTAGTTCAGCATAGGATGGTTCTTAATTATCTTACAGCAGTAACAGGCGGATATTGTGTTACATTGGCAACACAGTACGGCATAAAGTGTTGCACATATATCACAAATAGCACCGAGGATCCGGTAGAGGTCATAGACCAAAAGATGGACGATATTCTCCAATTGAAGTGGGAATTTCGTCGAAAACACAATCTCACCCTTGCTGCTGTAGGTAATGAGCTGACTAGTTGGGTGTCATGGTTGAACCCGCGAAATTGGTTCTCCGGTTTAGGAGAATGGGCTCAAGGAGTCATAATGGATGTTGGAAAGTTTCTACTATGTATCTTGGGTGTCGTTATATCGATTGGATTGATATTTAGATGCGGGCAGGCTTTAATGAGGTGCAAACAAAGTACAAAAGTGATGAGCTTGAGGAGTGAGGAAACCGTAATTAACCTGGATTTGATTTATGACCCAATGATAGAAACCAGGATGTGATGAAAATGCGATTATACGGTCCGTTTCTTTCACCTGTTTTTCTGCTTTTCTCCAAGATACAAAGACCCCCTTGGACGAGGAAGCTGACGAGACGAGATGTATACAGACAACGGATTGACCAAAGAAGAAGATTTGACAACTTTAAATATGGACACTTGATGAACTTTGCCATGGATCCCCAGTTTCCCTAGTATTTTTAAACTCACGCTAGCCCAACATTTTTGTAAATCTGATGGCTCAGACAAAGCTATTTGCTCATGCCTAAGGAGCAATACAGCGCAAAGAAGACGACTCTCAACAGATACCGAAAACAACTTCGACGACAGATGTACATTTCCCTGACATAGAATATCATTGCATTTTTCGTAAGTGTTCTTTATCTTCATCTCTACAACCCTCAGGTAACGACACACATAGACGATAGGGAATACAGGCACAGATATCAGCAACCACATACCTCCCCCATTCATGTATCATCAACTAAAATGTGCATCCCCATTTTGTTACAACCACAGCCGAAATGAGCTCGGTAAAGTTTGACAGCCCATCCACAGACCTGTACCACAGGATAAGAAGGAATTCAAATGTATACTTCGCAATACCTCGAAGCTTGATTTACAACACGTACGGCACGATGATACATGACCCCCCAAACATGGATTCATACACACATGCTTCTGCTATCTCACTAGGTCATACCCTCTTCACACCTTCTCCTCTCTCCTCCCCTACCCAACCATGGAAATCAATTAACCCCTGACTTACATTTTTCTCCTTAAATGTTTTGTGGCAGTTATTATTGACTGCCAAAGGGTGGACTGTCAAAGTCAGAAAAATGTCTCAATGCACGTTGCCATATTTGCACCGCACACTGGTCCGCGCTGCGCGTGCATGCGCTCTCCCGTGGATTCGCATACCCGCAATAACGTGCACTCGCAGGCGCGGTATGCGTATTTACGGTAGAGTTTATGTAGTCGTAGCGTGCGACTCATTCGTTACAAATGTTCACAATTAATGTAGTTTATAGATCATGGTCCCTTTGATAGATTCTGAAAGTTTGGTTAAAATACAATGTCCCAGAGCTGAGGAATCCCTCTTTATATCGTACAAAGGGTCTAACAGGAATCATACAGCAGTGTTTGGTACCCATCGGAAGAGTATTTAATTAGCAATATTCCGGTGTTGGTTTGGAGCGTATTAATCGCTCGTGCGAATAGTTATGGACATAAGAAGTTTATGTCCATTTCTATTATTTACACATACTCAGGTATGCGGCGGGAAACCCAGTTTCCCACCCACCTGAGCTGTTGGAAATCGTCACAGCCCACCTGTATGAATCACCCTATGACCTTTTGTTATGATACAGGGCCGAATTCCTTCGGCCAATGGACAATGGGATTGTAGGACCAGGAGATTGCATTGTGTGTGGGGCATAAATAGGCAGGCCGACCACATCCAGCTCTCACTCTCTCATCAACGGTTATCTGCTGATAGCCGGGAGCTGGATATCGAGGCGCAGGCGATCATACCCTTTGTGCGTAAGTTTCTCTCCGTTATCATTGTCTTTCTGTGAGCCAATTTCTCTCATCTCATCTCTCTCTCTCTCTCTCTCTCTCTCTGTTCTGTTCTCTCATATCTCCCCTAGACTAGGCTAGTATTGTATTGTATTAGATAGTATTGTATTGTATTGTATTTAGGTCAGTGTAGTATTGTCTTTTTGTATTTATTGTTTAGTTCTGTGGTTAGGAAGTCTTTGTTATATTGTAGTGTATCATTTGTACTGTTATCCCCTTTTACAAGTATATTAGATATAATACAGTTAATAGGCTTTGGAACCTAAACCAGCATCTGTGTATTTCCTATAGTGTTAAGTGTTCACTTGAGCGTCGGTGACGCTCAAGCAGCTTTGTAGTTAGTCAGGTTACACAAGGTTGCACTTACACCCTGTACTCACATTAAGGTATTCAGTGTATTTCTCTGGTATAAGGTTTAAACATTAAGGTATAGCGTTGTGAGCGTCTGCACCGCTGGTGACCTCCTCGTGGTCTCGAGCGTAAGCTACGCCATAGCGAATCATTACCCTAGACATAACCAATAACGTGTCCTGTGATCGCTGGGCCGTGAGCGAACGTGACGCTTGAGCGTCTCGCCTACGGCTGAGCGATCGTTACGCAACTAGCGTACCATTACGGTACTTCTTAAGTAAACAGCGTACAGTGTTCTTAGCTTCATAAAGGGTTGTTATACGACAAAGGAATTTAGCATTGTCAACCTCTTTTCTTTACA